>NC_090935.1:625177657-625480688 GCF_040938575.1 Ambystoma mexicanum
GCGCTTGCTTTCTTCTCATCGTGCAGGTCCAATTTGTCTTTTACTGAATGCACATATATATGTATGGCAGGGAAGGAAAAGAAAGGGGCTAAACAAGTGATGTTGTCATTGATGTCAGCATTCACATTTGAGATGACATCTTTCATGGTCTGGGTGTTACTGTTAGCAGTGCACAGGGGTGGTGGCAGGGTTGGGGGCTTACTTTACCATAACTGGCGAATTTCAAGGTTTTTTTGGTTTTAATTTGAAGCATAAAGGGGAGGAGGAATGTTTTTTTTGTAGTAAAGTGTACAGGTTTTTGTTAGGGCAACTTAACCATAACGTCTCCTCAACAAAGTTTTTTTTGTAGGGAATTTCACTGGTTTTTGGGAGGGCAACTTAACCATAACGTCCCCTCAACAAAGTTTTTTTTGTAGTGAATTTCACTGGTTTTTGGGAGGGCAACTTAACCATAACGTCCCCGTAACAAAGTTTTTTTTGTAGGGAATTGTATAGGTTTTTGGAAGGTGGAACTTAAGCATGAAATTGTGGCTATGAAGTCGTTGAGCAGAATATACACTGTAATCATGTGATTTTGAGAGATATGTAGTCTAATCTACGTACTTGACAGACATTTAACATAGAACATACAGAACCCCCTCTCTATTGATATTGGAAAGGGACGGACTGAGCGCCTGTTTGCGGACGGGGTTGGACAGGATCAACATTACCCAAAGAGGCGGGGGATAGCTGAAAATGTACTATTGTCTTACACAAAAAATGTGCAACGTAGAAGAAGGACATAAAGATATTATAAGTAGTAATAAGTAAATATGGAAACCTGAAGCTGGGAAAAGAAAACAACACAATTAATAACCATGTAGAATAAAGTGGATGGTAACATAAAAAAGAATGGATGCCTCCAGCGTAATCATTTCACAGAAACTCGGCAGCCTGGAACTACAGTGGATGGACGCAGTAGGACGAAGGGACATTACAGAAAAAGAGTGAGTACAGGTCATTCTTTTATATGGGTGATGTTTTTTTTGTGGTATGTGGTGCAGAAATAATTTCTTTCTGTTGTTTTGACTCTGAAATCGCTAGTACTTTGGAGTGGCTGGAGGAATATTTCCCACATGAGGAAATGTCTGAAGACAGCGACAATAATGGTACAGAGTGCTCTGCATATACACAATAGTGACCAGTATTTTAGAGGCATTCAACTTATGTATTTTTTTTTTTAACAGACCAGGAAAGAAAAGAAGAAAGGGCAACAAACGAGACAGAAGAAGACAGGATAAAAAGGATAAAGCAGAAAATGGACATATTGAACGACAATTTTCAAAGTTTACGGGAGTTTGTGGAGGACTGTGTGAGAGGAAAAGTTTGTTATCATATCCCCACCTGCACCTGCCCTGCTTCTCCATTCCCTAGTGAACCATCCCCAAACCTTGAACAGGAAAATAGACCTTTTGACGAAATATCCAACCCTTCTTCCCCTCACAAATCTTTTCCTCATAACCAGCCCTTGTTGAATCCTAATTCCCCCATATTTGTTTCAGTGTCCGCTTCCCCCGCTATTTCTTTAGCTTGATGTGTGTGTGTGTTTAAAATGTTTTTGTACATGTTACGCTCCCCTGGTATCCACGGGGACGCCACCCAGCAGCCGGGACTCTGGTACCCCTCTTGTTCGCTCTCTGGATTTATCAGCGGGGAAGTTCTGCCTGGAAAACAGGTGGGCAATGTTCAAGTCTGGGCAACAGGGGTAAGAGCCTCCCAACACACGGTATGCCCGCGGCCCCTCCCGGACCTTTCCTCATCTTGTTTTGGGTTTTGGCGTGCTCTCCGTCCTGCCTTCTTGGCAGGGGCGCGTTGTCCTCTGTGGGCGAATGCGATCTAGTTACTTCACTGATGCTGCCCTTTTAGAGTCACTCAGGTAGGTTTTATTACTGTATACTGTAAGCCTTTCCTTGATTTACTATGTCTTTTTTCTCTCTTTAGGTGTGCGGAAGTCCGCTGTGGAACGTTAGCTGGTTTTGGACTCACCGGCGAGTGATGGTGTTTCGAGAGCGCCTTGATGCGGTAGGTGAGTGCTTGCGCAGCGCTATGATGTTGTCTTGCCTTGCTAACCTGTTGTCTTTTGCTCCCGCAGGTTGTGGTGTTCACCGGAGCAAGGAGTTCCAGAGCAGTGCTGATTGAGGGGTATTATCTCGTTTCCAAGCGGTA
Source organism: Ambystoma mexicanum (assembly GCF_040938575.1). Classification (NCBI taxonomy): domain Eukaryota; kingdom Metazoa; phylum Chordata; class Amphibia; order Caudata; family Ambystomatidae; genus Ambystoma; species Ambystoma mexicanum. The sequence continues at coordinate 625,179,863 of NC_090935.1, forward strand.
CGCCGAGGTACCATATCCTTTGGGCACCCCTTTCTGTTTATGTATGCACAATTTCAACAGATGGTGCAGTCACACAACACATCGTCTTACTTGACATTAGACAGCACCCACATTCCATTCCTTGCGTATAGGTCGAACAGGCGCACTGTTTGCAAACATTTGACGTCTTTTTAAAAAGATGACGGTAAGCTGCCGGCTCAAATGTATTGTCTAATGTCTCTTTTCTCTCTTGCAGGTTCGACGATCCAGGAGGCACGCTGTTCCTTGGATGCTGCTCGCAGGAGCAGTGGACAGCTAACGATGGAATCTCAGGTAAGCTGCTGCTAATAACGATGTCCTTTTTTCCTTTCAGGTGCAGTTCATCCGAGGTTTGCAGATGCTGCAGAACACGGTGAGCGTCACGTTGCTGGATCGCAAAGTAACGCGAAGCGTGTTCTTCCAATCGGGTGTGGTTTAAATAGTCTCAAGAAAAGTAGTCCAGGAAAAGTAGTCCCTAGGCTACCACACCCAAAACACTATACCGCATAGCTTGGTTCTCAGGAGCCAAGCTATGTGGAGGCCTCCATGTTGACTGGCATTGAAAAAGTAGTCCCCAGCACCAAGCACAAGTCTCATTAAGTATGAGCCTGGCGCCAAAGGCGCCAGGACTTGCCCCAAGAGGGCCTTGGCCAAGGATGCCTAAACTTGTTGGGGGCCCGAACCGAGACCCCTCCTGGCCCATGGGCCTGCCCGGGGGGTTCAAGGAAATGGGTTGTGACAGTACAGTAGTTGTAGAGAAAGAGTTTGTGTGTAGAATTATTTTTTTAAAAAGACGTCAAATGTTTGCAAACAGTGCGCCTGTTCGACCTATACGCAAGGAATGGAATGTGGGTGCTGTCTAATGTCAAGTAAGACGATGTGTTGTGTGACTGCACCATCTGTTGAAATTGTGCATACATAAACAGAAAGGGGTGCCCAAAGGATATGGTACCTCGGCGTACCGCTTGGAAACGAGATAATACATGTTCGTAGAACACGCAAGATGTCCGGAATGGGTGTAAATGAGTAAAATGGGAGTGTGTGAAGGACAGTGTAGCGGTCCGTATCGGGCGCAGCCAAAATGGTGCCGTCTGTAGAACAGGCACGGTGGCTGGCAAGTTCGTAGGCAAACAAAATGGAGTTGTCCTAAGGACACTGGAACTGTCCGTACAGTGAACATAGCATGCATGCACATGCGCAGTAGAAACGTAAGTATTGCGAACATCGCACCTGTTCCTAACTGTCCGTCTCAGTTGTGTCGCACTTTGAAGTAGTTTGAGAACCCGAACACTGTCCGTAGGACACTTGTGCGCATGCGCACGTTTGATTCTTTGCATTTGCTGTCCAGGGGACTTTCATTACTGGGGCGGATGTGTTGAGGACGTCATCATGTGACCGCACCTAAGCTGAGCGTGGGGACTCATTTCCGCGGTTGGTGTGCTTCCGCAACAATACAAATTAACTTGTAGACACAAGGCAAAGTATTGTAGAGTGTAAAAATGTAATTTCACACATCCCAAACAATGGGCCACCCCTGGACTTGCTGTGTAAAATTTGTGTACCGTTTTGTAGGGATGAAGACGGTCACGAGGCACACCACTGCACCCCTACAAAAGGCCACACCCCCGAGCGCATCTTCATTGTCCTTCTAGCTATAGCAGATTGAGGTGTGTTGCTTTTTTATTATTATTTATTTAGTTGATTTAATCAAGTTAATGATTTTTACAACAGATCGAAATCAAAACGAAGTGTAGAACCAGAGTAGAGCTAAGGGCTGCAAGCAAGGAAGAGAAAAAAAAAAATAAAAGGGAAGTTTTCAGAGAGATAGAATAAACTTCAGAGTCTGTGTAGTAGCGATAGTCCAGGTATTTCTTTCTCCGCTCATCAAACGTGTCCACCACATTTCTTCTTCCCTGGAATATGATGCAGAAAGGTGTGGTAGTAGAAATTTCTCGCCTACGGCTCTGGTTCCAGGGCAATTTAAAAGAAGATGGCGTATGGTTTCTACTTGTGTCTCGTTTTTACAAAAACGACACGTGTTCGAGTTACTTTGTCCTCTGAGTTTTAAGATCTCATTTGTCGGCAGTAGGTTCAGACGCGCTCTCAAGAACAGGTTTCTAGCTGCTTTATTTGGGAACTTGCTCAAGTAGTTCGGTACAATATTTAGTTTGTTCTGATAGGAAGGCAAATGACTGACAGATTTTGCTTTAGATGCAATGTTCAAGGTTTCAATCCAGTCGAGCTCACTGATTTTCCTTTTTATTTTTAGCGAATTGCCGATGAGATCCTGCTCCGAAGAGTTTATTTCCACGAGCTTCTTTTTACGAGCCATTTCCCAGGATTTTAGCACAGAGGGGGAAGGTGTCAGTAGTTCCGTGCGTACAATAGCTAGCACATGAGGGCAGTCCAAAAGCAGCAACTTCCTGTACAGTATCATCGATTTGATTTCCACGGTCCCTTCCAACGATAATAGGCCAAGCTCTCTTCTGATCAAGGGGGCCGATGTTGACTTGGGAAGGCCTAGAACGGTGCGCCAAAATAAACCCTCTAACTTCAGCCACAGGTTTGTCGGTGTATGCGGGAGGGCTTCTGCAGCATAGGTGAGGGTTGGCACCACCTTCATCTTATAAAATTTAATCAAGGGTAACAGGGAAAAACCACCGAACTTGTTGTCCAAAGCCCAGCCTTGTGCCGCTAGGTTTTTTACCTTGGTCATTAGGCTGCTTTGGAGGGTTGCATTTACACTCGAGCAGTCCAAAGCTACTCCCAAGTATATAGTATTTGCAACTTTTTCCAGTGCTACCCCATCCAAGTACCAGGCAAGTTTTTCCTTAGGTCGTTTGTATTTTTCCATTATCAAGATCTTGGTTTTGGCTGTATTTATAGTTAGATCATTTGCTAGGATGTATGTCGCCAGATGGTCAAGTTGACGCTGGAGACCGATAGGAGTCAAGTCCATTAAGATTAAGTCATCAGCGTAGAGTAGTCTCGATGTTTTCAACTTGCCCAAAGTTGGTGGAAAAGAGCGGATTGTTTGCTCCGAAGCTTTGAAATCGCTGAGGTAGGCGATAAAGAGTGACGGAGCCAGTGGGCAACCCTGTTTCACTCCGCGGTCAACTGGAATTTCAGATGATAACAGACCAGCCTGGGTTAGTCTCACTCGCATCCTTGTTTCTTGATGTAAAGCTTGAATCGGTTGGAGGAGTTCGTCCGGGCATTTCCAAAGACTCAGTTTTCTCCACAGGCGCTCACGGTTTACTTGATCGAAAGCCTGCGCCAGATCTATGAACGCTAAAAACACTCGTGGGCCTCCTCCCAACACCTTACTTTTGAGTGCGCTGAGAAACATAATATTAGTGGTTGTACCGCTGTTTTTTGTGAATCCTGTTTGAAACGGGTCCGCGCATTCGGCCTCCCTCGCCCAGTCCTGGAATGTTTGTAGTAATAGAGAACCAAACGCCTTTCCAACCGTATCCAAAATTGCGATAGGGCGGTAGTTTTTTGGATCTTCTTTCCTGCCCTTCTTGAATATCGGGACTATGATAGATGTTGTCCATGAAGACGGGATTTGCCTTGCCTGTTTGCAGCGTTTAAAGATTTCACTTATCAGCCCAGCCCGCTGACTTGGATATTTCTTTAGGTCAAGGTTTGTTATTCCGTCCGGGCCGGGTGCTCGCGATGGCTTCAGTCTATGCAGGATTTTGAGAATCTCAGATTCACTGCTCAAATCTATCCATGGTGCCAGTTTAGTACTAAGTTCATAGGGGCTTGACGGTGCTGGCGCTTTGAACAGGTTTGAATAGAATGTTATCCAAGTTATTTCCCCAATAGGATTAGATGGTAGAGTCTCGTGGGGCGACAAAAAGGATCTTAGGCGTGCCCAGAACTCTCGGGGGTGGTGGCCGCTCACAAGCTTCAACATCGCTTCGGCATCTTGTTGGTAGAATTTGCTGCGGTGGTGCTTAAGCCATGATTTGTAAGATTTCTTTTCTTGATTCAAGGTTGCCTGATTTTCAGGTGAGGGAAAAGCGGCGAATTTTCTTCTGGCTTGCCTTACCGATCTCTGTTTAAGGACCAGTTCTTGACTGTATTGATGTCTAGTACAGTCGTTGTTATGTCTGAGGCCGGCAAATTTAGCTCTAAAAGGAACCAGAAGAGGTTGATAGTCTGGTACTTGCGGGTCACTCAGACGGTTGTCCTCATTTCCAATTGCCAGATATTGAGCCTGTATCTTTGAGATTGAGGATTCTGAGAGTCTTAAACGATTTTGCTGGTTATTTAGCTCCACTTGTGCTGGCATAACTGAGTTCACAGGCCTTGTAGTCTTCCATTCCAATACAAGCAGGTTATGGTCGCTGGCAGAGGACCTGCGTACCTCGAACGAAGTGGTCAACGCTGCCAAAGGCCTGCTTACGAAGATATGGACCAGGTCCACTGAGGAGTTACCTCTTTCCCAGGTGGGCGGCCTCTCATCTCTAGGGAATAAATCCTCAGCACAGAGCAGATCACGAGATGACATCAACGACAGCCAAGCCACGCCACGTTTGCTTCTTAGAGTCGAAAAAAGAGGTAGGTCACCGGCTGAATCATGTGGTGACCAGGTGGCGTTTAAATCTCCGCAGAGGATCAGCAGGGCCTCAGGACACCCTACTCGTGCTTCATCGATTGAGTCCTCAATCAGTGCTAAGAAGAGTAAATCAGTCATAATCGCAGGGTTCCAATAGACATTGAAGATGATTAAGGGTTCTGTTTTGGAGGTTCCCTTTTTCACCTCTGCCTCACTCCAAATAACTTCTGTGGTCAATAAGTGAGTTGTCGCTCTCAATGTGTTTTTTAAGTGTAGGCCGGATCCACAGCGAATTGCAGTTATAAGGCCTGATGACGGTCTGCCAAAAGGTCCTTTAACAGCTGGAGCGAATGTCAAATCATATCCGTCAATGGAGGGGCGTTCTATCATCCAGGTTTCTTGCAAACAGATGATATCTAAACATCCCAAGTTTAGGTCTCCTTGTTTCGTTAAATGCTGGAAACCACGTGTATTCCATGACTCCAGGGAGAGATCTGGTTTACCAGTTTGTGGTGTAGAGGCGAGTGGTGCGGACAGACACTCGACGAATTGCTATTTGTTCTTGTTTATCGTCAGTGCGTTGGGCAACCATGCCCATTGTTCAGCTGGTGGAACTTGTTGTTGAAGTTCATGAGTGCCGGTCTCTTTGCCCTCCGGTACTTGATGTATGGTCCTTACAATTCTCAACCTGGGTCCTTGAGGACATCTTCCTGTACCCAAAGGATCCTTAAGGGCAATTCCGTCTATCTTTGTTGCCATTTTGAGGCACTGGCTCTCCTTTTTGCCACTGGGATTCCAAAGCGAAGATCGGGGGGAGGCCATCTGTAAAGCTGGTTCATTGTGTGTGGAAGTTTGTCGGAATCCTCTCTCCTTGCCAGGTCTTGAGCGCAATTGTGGTTTGTTACTCTTCGTAACTACGGTGCATGGTGTAGCTGGGTTAGTTAATTCTGCAGATTTGGTGGGAGGGGTAAATAGTGCACTCTCTTCCAATTCAAACAGGTCAAAGCCCATTTTTAATAGTTGTTCCGCCGCCTCTGAAATTCTCACTTTGGCCCAGTTCGTTTGCACGTGCAGGTAAGCGCATGCCATTTTTCCTTGGTGAAAAGGTTCGACCCTGGTAAGGTCATTTGATTCGACTTTCCTGAGCGATGGTATACATTTAAGCAGTTGTAGCAGGTAGCTTCTATTTAATATCACGTAGTTTCTGTTATTTGGCAGCTGTTCGATTTTGAAGTTTCGTTTTGATTTAGAAGCATATGCCGTTGACCCTCGTCCTTTGTTTACATCAGCTTTGGAGAAGTGCAGCTTTTGCTTATCTTTCGTATTTGTAGCTGGGGAAAGTCGATTTTCCGCAAACCATTTGTCCCGGGTGGCGTACACCCATTTAGTTACTGACGGGGAACTAGATCTTAGAGGAGAGTCGGATCTTCTAACCCCCGATCTTAAGCGAGGATTTTCGGAATTGCGCTCTCCCCTTTCCGCTTCTTTGAAGTTAGTATGGTGCCATTTGGGGCTGCTGTCTTTCGACGGTCCCACCCCCCAGCTACACTTTTTTTGAAGCTTTTTACAGCGACTTTCCAAAGTACAAAAGGGCGAGGGCTCCTTGTCCATATGACGAGAATTATTTGTTGATTCCTGATCATCAAATAGTGTGTAAACACTACAATTCAATAAATTCTCGTCAATCACATGCTCAGATTCCTTATTTACAGGAACGCTATCTAGTACATTGGACCCCGACATCAGACTTCGAATTTCCCGTTCAGCCACTGATTTTGGTGTTTCGCAATTAAGGGGGGTCTCGGACCCGCGGTTCCTTACACCTAGGTCTTTCGCCGATTGTACTTTATTAATGGTCGGTTGGGGAGGAAAGAACTTTATAGTCGTTTGCTTTTGGGTCGTAGGATGACCTTTTGTTACAAGAGTAGCCTCCTTTACTTTCCTGTCCGGAACAGACCCCTGGTCTATAGTGATTTCATTCGGTTCATCACATATTGCTCCATTTCCCTTGGCCTTGGTGGACTGTGGCTTGGTCAGAATCGGACCCTCACACCGGGGCACATAACTGACAGTTGTTTTTGGTTCATCAAGTTGAGATTGCGGACTTGGGGCCAGGGTCTGGGAACTAGCGTCCACCTGGAGGCCTTCCGTTGATTGTACTGGGGACTGACCGAACTCCTCGTCTTTGGTGCCCTTTTCCATTTTGCTGTTCAGAGCGTTGATGTAGCCTTCCAAAAAAATTAGACGGCTATTCATCATCGCTATAATGGAGGTATGATCTCTCATTGAGTCGTTTATTGACTCATACAGTTTGCAAAAAGGAGCCATGGCCAGGGTTACAGTTGACATAATAAGTCTTAGATCCGTTTTTTTAGGCGAGGTGTCTTTTGTGGGCTTTCCTCCATTCTCGTTAGAACGTATGGGGCTCGTTGAGCTAGATACCGTTTGGGTGCTCCCATACAGCTGGCCAATAGGAGGACTGGAGGTCCCATAGCTTGTTTGTGCCACCACTGCGGAGCCCTTTTCTTGCATAAAAGGCTTGGTTGAGACCGAGACTTTCCCTTGCTTCGCTGAACAAGGCACCTCGATGGACCCCTGGTCAAATTGATCCGGAGTCGAAGGTGCTGAGACACTGATTTCTGTTTCATTCTCATGAGAGGAAGTGAAAGCGGGATCTTCGACACCGCTTAAGTCAATGAGAGTGGACACCGGAGATCTTAAGCATGCCTGTTTTTGCAGAGAAGACTTGGCTATCGATGATGTGGCTGCTGAGACCACCGACCCAACCGGCAGAGGCCTGGCAAGGGGGCCCGTTGCTTCAAGGGCCGTGCCAACAGCCGATGCTGATTGGGGGTTTGAAAAGTTAGTAGCTCTCTCCAGGTCGGATGTAGTCTTGGTAGGTGGAATTTGCGGGGATGGCACATCAGTTCGGGGAGAGCCAAAGTGCCACCTGATGTTTGCTTCTTCCACAGGTCCTGCAAAGGAAAAGCGTGGAGGTTTCAGTGAAAAGGCTGGACGCGAGTCAGTAGAGCCTCCCATAACATTTAAGGGAGTGTTTTGATCCGCTGTTACTTCTAAAATCTCCGCATCTGAAAGTTCCCCTAAGAGTGAGGCTTTCTTTTTTAGGAGATTTGCGAAGAATCTGTTGTTTACCGACAATTGTGTTGTATCGTCCTTCTGCTGGTTATGCTGAAGATGTGACAGAGCGCAGGAATGTCTTAGGCGCTGTGTTTGCTGGGCTTTTATCCCCAGCTTTTGGTGTGAATGTGCACATCGTTTCTTGCGAATCAGTCCTCCTCTCTTTTTTGGATGCGAGACATGTGTGGGGACGTGAGCTGATTTAGTTGCCCTGTCGGCTCTCGCCGCCCTTATCAGAGGGTCGAACAATCCCATGTCGGGAGGAGCTGCTTCAATTGAAACTGCTCGTTTCGCTCCTTCCAGCACGTCCACCTCCAGAGGCCGGCCAACATCTGGGGGGGGAGGGTGCAGGATCGGTGCCACTATAAGGCGGTTTGCGTCCAAACTTATCGGAACTGGCAGATCGTCTGCCGGCGCTGCATCTCCACTGACCTCATCGCCCGCCTGGAAACTGGGGCTACAGGCCATTGGGCGTGATGAACACGGAGGGTCAGCGGGAGGCCGCTTGTCAACTAAGCAGTCGCACAATCATCTACCAATCAAATAGAACATCGCTAATTTTAACTCCGTCATCAACATTGCGCACTTCAAAATTACTGTCGATGATTCTGAATGGAAGTCGCATACCATTGCAAAGCAACAAATTCACAAGATACTGTGCAAGGATTGCAAATTTCTACGTACAGCTCCATACATGTCCACATGCATCAGTATAGAGTACAGGTATGTATATTTTAATCAGAGAACATGTGGGAACCTTATGGTTTAAATTAGACAAAATAATGCCGCTAAATATCCATAGGGAATACATAACAACGCTCCCCCTTTAAAGTCCAAGATTGCCGATTTGTCATTCACAAATCGCACGACTGCTTACTGTCTTCCGCATAACCTGTACATACGTTGCAAGCATGCATATTTAGGTCAGACCTCAATTTTGTATGTGAAAATGTCAGAGTTCTGTACTCTGTACGGCCTACAGTAATGCTACTTGCAACGTGATTGTATGAGAATAGTAAGCGCTCCCGATTGTAGTGCTGACATTTCCTTCTGAGGGTCTCCAGGTTTTTTGACATTGTGCTTTTCATTAACAAGTAAAAAATGTTTCCCCATCTAGTACTTTGCCCTATCACTTACAAACCTCTCTCCTATGCATAGGACACTTTGTAAAGAACAAGGCATTTCCATACCCTTAAAAGATTTAATTATTTTGAAGGACCTTCAAGTACCATATTGCAAGTACTATGCAAAAACTGCACAGAGTGAAGTGAAATGTGCACGTGCACTGGGTTGAAATATGAAAGTTCAATCCTCTGACGAAAGAAGCACAAGTAATGTCTGCAGTATCATCACTGCTGCAAACACACAAAGTAATTGATTTTGTTTTTTTTATTTGCAGTGAAGACTACTCTCCTGAGAATCAACGGCATCTACACCGCAGACGACATATCCGAAGAAACCTGATCATCTTGCACAAAAATGTAAGTACAGTACAACCTTTTTATTGTAACTACTTCTTAAAGAGGCTGCGTGGGTTATTCGTTTATTTTGGGCACCAAAGCAAGCATTGATTTGTAAACTATTCTACCTACAAATATCCATGTATTGAACAAAGAATAACAGGCAGAATGGCTGACAAATCCCTGTGTGTTTGGTACTGAAATAACATAGGTAATCCTTAGAAGGTTAGATTGTGAAAAGAAGTTGATGTAGCATGTTTTTGGCATTTCGGTTATTAATAATGGTTCTCGTCACAAGTAGGCCACTTTGTACTCTCATCTGAAGCACATTGTAGTAGTATACAAACAGTAAAGTAGCCTTACCAAATTATTGTTTGAGTTCACTGTACGTTGACACACCATGACAAAGAGCTTCCCCATCACACTTATGCACACTGCACACATACATTGGACAACAGACCAAAGTATATTTTTTTTCTCAACAAACACCAAAGAATGCCTACCAAAAAGCAACTCTGTGGAAAGGAACGCAGAATTAGAGCAAAGAAAAATAAAGGTGCCCAATGTAAGCATCCACCTGTTGTAGAGTTTGTAGAGAATCTTGGTACAAACCAGCTAATGCAGTTGGGTAACATAATAAAGGAAGTCTCAACTACCGAATCTGTACCTCCTCCACACAAAAAATGTCACAAAACACAGAAATGTTGTCAAAAAAACAGCTGCCAGTACAGCTAACAATGTTCCTAATAATCCTGATAATGTAAGAAGAACTCGCAGTAAAAAAAGTATTTTAGCAAAAATGTTTCATCACAGAGTCCTTCAGAATCTACTAAGAAGAGGACCAAAATCATCCTCACCCCTTAAAACATAGCGTAGAAAGTTAATTCTACAAGCTCTCGTGGACAGTGCAATCCTTCTGAAAAGGAAGTTGTTCATATTAGTGTTAAATAGGATGAAAGCAGCAACAAAACTCTAAGTACCAAACTATAAAAGAAACTCAGCAATAAACAGAATGTGAACATAAATAATTTATTGCATGTTTGTGGTGGTGAATGGAGTCACACAAAAACCACAGAACCATATTTTAATGAGGAAGCATACAAACAAAATCAAACAAACACAATTGCCATACATAGCAGTGGACGAGGGTATGAGAAAATCAATACTACCATCATGAAACAAGAAACACTGCTTACAAAACTATCTGCTGAAAACTCAGAATTACCTCTCAATTCAGCAGAACCACACCGTCCAGTATACAAATGGCCGTGCACATCAATGTGTGCCATTCCAAACACAGCTTTCAAATCTTTACGTCAGTTCCTCAATCAATATGTAACAGGTAAAGACAAAAGTAAAATGAAAGTGCTGCAAAATATGGATATTTGTGCAGTGCAGAAAGACACAGGACTAAAAGGACATTCATTAGCCTGCATTTCTGGACCTATTTGCAAAAGTACCTTCCATGATATCAAAAGAATATCAGTACATCATTCCAATGTAAGAAATTTAGTGTATAAAATATACTATGCAAAAAGTCCAGCTTCAGAATTAGGCAATTTAAATACCACTCTTCTGCATGGTACACCCAAATACTTATAGAAAGAAATGGACCGTATTCAGAAAAAGTATTTTGGAAGTGAGAGCCACGTAGTAAATGCAACAGTTTTAGAACATAGTATCAACAATTCTGCACATAGCAACCTTCTATTACACACATACAGAAAAGAAATAGTAAAATTTAAAAGGTCATCGGCTGAAGTACCAAACCATGTGTGTGTGTTTTGCCGCAGAACGTTTTACAAAAGGAAGACAAAAAATGTGGACATAGCATACAAAATAGAAAACAATGAAGACTCTAAATGGTTTGAATTAGCTTTGTACCTTTTAGCTGAAAACAAATATGAAATAACTGAATGCCTAATATGTTGCAGTTACTGTACTGCAAAATTAGACAACAACCACACTCCTTCATGTGCTATTACAAATAATTTGGAATTGTTTCCATTACCAAAAATCCTGCAACAGGCCAATTTGTATGAGAGCATAATAATTCAAACAGTTCACCCATTTCAAGTAATTATACGCCTTCATCCAAAAACAGCAAAATTACCTTCCTCTGAATTGGTGAAAGGCATTCGTGGCAAAGTAGTTTACTTGCCATTAAATCTAACGGAAAATGTACAGACTCTAGGAGTGGAACGTTCAATAGAGCATTCTTTAATGGTCTTGGTAAATGGAGTACCAACAAAGGACAAAAACAATTGCCAACAATTAGTGGACTTACACAAAGTTAGACAAGCATTGCAATATCTAAAAGATAATAATGAGTACTACAAGGAAATAAATATTGATGAAAGCTTAAGGCAAACAAGTGAAATAATTCAAGAGCCATCAGAAACTGGACAATTCGAACTTCTGGATCCAGCTACAGTATCCACTCTTTTGGGCCATTACACAATTCATCCATTGCATTCCAATGAAAGCATAGATGATGCACTAGAAACTTACCAAATGCGACAAACCAAAGGGTCACCAATGAGTATTTGGGAAAAAAAGTATAGAAGCACGTGCTTTTCCACTGCTATTTCCTACTGGCAAAGGTGGAAGATACGATGATAGACCCACTCAGATTGGGGCATCAGAATACCGCTCATTACGAATGTATTTGCAAGATCCCAGATTTAGACAAAATGTGGAATACATATTCCACCTGCTCTATGAAAGTGAATTAGCAACACTATGTTATGGAGTTGCACACATTCTTAAATCTGGAAAGCACTTTCAAAATATGTCAGCTACGCAGTTAATACAAAAAGTACACGAAAAAGATGAGGTTTTACAATCAAGTATAACAAATTTGTTTGCAAAAATGCGTGGTACAAAGGAATACTGGTTCAGACGGCACGGAGACGTGCGTTGTATGATCAGAAACCTTGGACCACCAACTTGGTTTGTTACGCTAAGTTGTGCAGAAAATGCATGGGAAGATTTACATGAGTTCCTAAGCATAGCAAACAGCAACAAAAACAACATAGATATATTAACACCTGGAGAACTTTGCTCTCTAGATCCAGTTAATGTCTTAAGATATTTCCATCATTGTTTCATTGCAATGCTACACTTTATTTGAAATAAAACTGTTCCTCCCCTTGGAGAAGTGCAACACTTCTTTTGGAGAAAAGAATATCAAGCGAGAGGGGCACCACATATTCACATGCTGTTATGGATCAAAGGTACACCGAAATTTGGTCACGACATTGATAGCACTGTTTTGCAGTTTATCCAAAAATATGTCACATGTGAAATCCGTTCACAACAGACACATAGTGAGCTGCATGGGCAGATTTTACAATTTCAAAGACACAAATGTGGCAAATATTGTCACCGCAAATACAAAAACAAAGATAAATACTACACCAAATGCCGCTTTGGTTTCCCTAGCCCAGTTACTGAAACAGGTGAAGTAAACAACTTCATGTCTTCAGTTCAACATAGTGTTAAAGGTAAATCACCTAGAAACACATGTTACATAAAAAGAAGGGAAGAATCAAAATATATCAATGATTACAATGCAATCATTGCCCTATTATGGAATGCAAACATAGATGTGCAGCACATTGCAGACAATTCAACTTCTGTTGCACGATATGTTACAGCCTACTTAACAAAAGCAGAAAAAACAGAGCTTCAAGACCTCTGGGATGACCTAGTATCACACAAAACATTATCACAGAAATTGTACAGCCTAGGCATAAAAATGCTCTCTCATAGAGAATGTGGGGCTTATGAAGCAGCAGATCATTTAACCGGCACTGCTTTGTATGGAAAATCAGACAACATAGTATGGCTCAGTCTTGGTCCTGCAAAATCTAGAAAGAGAGTGCTAAAATCATATGAGGACATAGAAAGAATTACCAGAAATGATACCAACAGCCAAGACATTCTAAAAAACAATTTACTGGACACATACTATCCGAACAGGAGTACCACTCTGGAAAGCATGTGTCTATACCACATAGCTCAAAACATTGCATACAAAAATAATGTAAAACTCGATGAAAGCAAACGTAGATATAGAGTGACCAATTGTGAAGGGAGCTTAGTGAAACATAACAAATGAAGCTTAATTAATCATGTGAAATTGTCATTAAAAACTTCTCAACAGAAAGAACTATATTACATGTCTCTGTTACAACTTTTCAAACCATGGCGAAAAGAGGAAGACATACTGGATAATTATGAGTGCCATGAAGATGCCTTCAAAGCAAATGAAAGCACTATCACCAGTGTGAAATGTATGCAGTACAAAACAATGTTACACAATGAGCAGCAACAAGAAGAAGAACTTCAGGCCCAACTAGATAAAGACTCTTTTGACAGTAGTCAACCTTCTGTAACAGGAAGTCAAGAACCATTAGGACAACCACTAATAGCAAATGAGGCTGAAGTACCTATGGCAGAAGTAGAAAACACCATGTATCAGTATCAAGAAGATACAGAAGACTTAACTCTACAACAAGCAAAACTTAACAACAATCAGCGCACCATTTTTGAAGACGTAACAAAACAAATTGTACATGGTGTACAACATGAAAATGAAGAATGTACCTGCCAAAATTACAAACCTATACTGCTGTACATCAGTGGTGAAGCTGGATCAGGGAAAACATTCTTAATCAAAATCATCAGCAAGTTTCTTCAACAATTGACAAACAGCAAACTGCTGTCAGCTGTTGTAACAGCCCCCACAGGTTTAGCTGCCTACAACATAGGCGGTGTGACTTTACACAGATTACTACTGCTTCCAGTAGAGCATCAAAATAAATTAGACTACTACAAACTTTCTGCAGAAGCTGCAATGGAATTACATAGACTATTGAAACAAATGAAAATGCAACTAATAGATGAAGTGAGCATGGTCTCCAACCTAATGTTGGCTTTGATTCATCTCAGATTGCAAGAAGTACTTAAAACTAATAACGAATAATTCTTTGCAGGGAAACACATTATCATTTTCAATCATACCCACGTGATAGCAACATTCAGTTTGTAAATATGTATAAGTTCGCTTTGATAAAGTTTCAGAAGTGAAAAGGATAGGGCGCTCAATTTGCTCGATTTCTTCTCTTCAAAGACATTTATGTATGTAGAGAGCAATTTTCTCTAACTCTTGCATATGCACTTACCATTCATAAATCCCAAGGTCTTACCCTAGAGAAAGCATTGATAGATATAGGAAACACAGTGTTTAAGGAAGGCATGAGCTACGTAGCATTATCACGCTTACGTACACTTGACGGTCTATTGCTAATAAACTTTGATTCAAGTAAAGTCAAAGCTGATATTCCTTGCATTCTAGAATACAATAGATTGCGTTCACTGTACACCCCTCATCTGAAACAATACCCTGTTCCAGATAAAGTGAAACGTGGTAAAAGAAAAGTAAATGAAACAGAAATGCAACAGAATGCAACAGCAAATTCCGCAAAGAAAAGAAAAGAAGCTAAAGTTTCATCAATTGCCGCAAACATAGAAGAACCTATTAGGGAATGTAAACCAGGCACATCGGCAAAGAAGCAACAGAAAAACCGGAAAAATGCACTCAGATACAGAACTTGCTGGCCCATTCAAATTTACAAATGAAAGTGATACAGGAAGAAATCCCAAATGAGCGATTTGTATATGTTTCCATACCAAATAGTAAGAGCATTCCATTTCAGAAACTTGCACAAAATGCAAACCATGAAAGATTATGTAGTATTTGCAATTCAGACAATCGCTCCACCTTACTGATACAATCACATAGTGCCTACATAATACTTATGCTTCTACGTTATAATGCAGATGGCACCAAAAATAACTGCAAACTGACTGGATTCACACACGGTCAAGTGTCACTTGGAAAGAAAACCTTTACAACAGTAGGAATAATCTACCATGCAGGAGCTACAACCAATGCAGGTCACTACAATGCATACATTAAAAAGAATTCTGGATGGTTTGAATGTAATGATAGCACCGTTACTCTAAAGCACAGGTTGCCAGCTAACCTAACAAATGCATATTTAATGTTCTGAAGCCAAACTTTACGAAACAATGTGTACTTCAAGATTGTCAACAAGTATGTGAAAGGCTACAACAAGTTAGAGTACGCCCACAGGTATCTAACTACCCAACAGGATGGAAGAATGACACAAATAAATGATTATCACAGATCGTTGGAAACAGATGCACAGGTAGAATACGCCTATAGGTATCTAACTGTTGTTAAAAATCGGCAGGAAGGCAGCAAAGAAAACATTAATGGGAAAGATGAAGGAAACAGAATATAACAATGACACAAATGAATGAGTATCACACATCTGTAGGAACAAATGCACAGTTATAATATGCCTACAGGTATCTAACTGTTGTTAAAAATGGGCAGGAAGGCAACAAACATAACATTGATCAGAAAGATGAAGAAAACACTGAAAGGAAAAAATGAAGTAGTTGGTACCATAGGAAATGAAGTTTTTTTTTAATCCGACAAGGATTTTTTTCCCCCGACCCAAGGATTAGAAAAGCAAACACAGAAACTGAGCGCAATGCACAGTACACTGGTTTGTAAACTAAATACGAGGGTAAAAAAAAAGGTTAACTGTCTATTATGCAATGTAGTAAATTTTAAAAAAATGCAAACACTAACACACCTTTTTCTTTCATCACAGAAATGGAAAAAGTGATACTTCTGCCAAGTACGATAGCCAATTAAAAAAAAGTATGTGGATTCTGAACAAAGTAAGGATTAAGTATATTGGCAGGCATTTTCCACACATGGGAATCTACACGTCTAATCTATGGTACTAATATGCTGCAGTGCCTGTAGGCTGCCCTTTCATCTTCGGTGAGTAACCTACCACCTACGCCTTACAACCAAGGTACAAGGAGTATAGTTCCCATCCACAACCATCGCTGCATATGGAAACCATGGTCCTTGTAAATTAGCTTCTTATAAATTTACTTTTCGGACCATCGTCTGCAGCCATGAAGTTAAGACACTAGGGCATCAACATAACTAGCACATTCCACCACACCCATATTGACTTGTAACTCCACTGCTTATGACTTCAGTCTTGCTTGCATGGGCTTTAGCCATGCACACAAGAGTGCAGGGTCTCCCCACAACCACCTCAGTGATGGCTGGTAGTTGGGGTTATTCTATAGGTGTCCTATCCTTCAGTACCTCTGCCCAGAGGCTTCCCTCCTAGCAGTATGTCTGTAGATCGTACATGGGATGGGTGTGCAGTGTCTTCCAAGTCTAGTACTTACCACTTTGTTCTTGGTTGCATGGCCTTTGGCCATGCATCGAAGACTGCACACACTCCCCACAACTTGCCAATCAAAACGCAACTCTACGGGTGTATGCATGGGTGGCACATGCGGCGGTGGTTGTGGCCAGGGCCTACAGTCTTGGAAGTAAGGCCTTCGGCTGACGGCCATGCATCCAAGACTCTAGGCCCTGGCCACAACCACCGCAGCATGTGCCACCCATGGCGGCGTACTAATGAATATAATAATAGCCATTTTAAAAAATAATGCATTCACGGCATGTTGTCAATTTCAATGTTCCCTAACACCACACGTGTTCTTACAAATTTAAGAACTCACCCGTGCACTGCACAGGCTGAAATACTGGCCTTATTGGACCCCTCATTTTCTGTGCGTACAAGGAGGCCATAGGACATACGTCATTAAGTAGGTATAAGTGTATTATTGGGTGCATGGCCTTCGGCCCTGCACCCAAGAGTGCAGGGTCTCCCGACAACCACCTCAGTGATGTGTGGTAGTGGGGGTTATTCTGTAGGTGTGTTATCCTTCAGTGTGTCTGCCCAGAGGCTTCACTCCTAGCTGTATGTCTGTGGATCTTACATGGGATGGGTATGCAGTGTCTTCCACGTCTAATACTTACCACTTTGTTCTTGGGTGCATGGCCTTTGGCCATGCACCCAACACTGCACGCACTCCCCACAACTTGCCAATCAAAATGCAACACTACGGGTGTATGCATGGGTGGCACATGCGGCAGTGGTTGTGGCCAGGGCCTACAGTCTTGGAAGTAAGGCTTTCTGCCTTCGGCCGACAGCCATGCATCCAAGACTCTAGGCCCTGGCCACAACCACCGTACATGTGCAACCCATGGCGGCGTACTAATGAATATAATAATAACCATTGGAAAATATAATGCATTCACAGCATGTTGTCAATTTCAATGTTCCCTAACACCACACGTGTCCTTGCAAATGTAACAACTCCCCCGTGCACTGCAGAGGCTGAAATACTGGCCTTATTGGAACCCTCATTTTCTGTGCGTACAAGGAGGACATAAAACACAAGTCATTAAGTAGATATAAGTGTACTGTGCGTACAAGATGTCCATAGAAATTACATCATGACGACCGCCCCCCAGAACAAATGCATTGATCACCCATATCTTAAGACTCTAGCCCCTGGCCACAACCACTGTAGCATGTGCCACCCATGGCGGCATACTAATGAATATAATGATAGCCATTGGAAAAAATAATGCATTCACGGCATGTTGTCAATTTCAATGTTGCCTACCAATACGCGTGTGCTTTCAACAGTTACAAATTTCCTGTCCACTACATGGACTGAAGTGTTACACATTTCCTGCCCACTACATGGACTTAAGTGCTATCGTTATTACACCCCACATTTACTGTGCGTACAAGGTGTCCATAGAAATTACATCATGAGAACCGAAGAACAAATGCATTGATCACCCATGTCTTACTGTCTGAACCTTTCCCAATGCTCTGTGACACAGCAAAATAGTTTCATCAAAAAAGCATGTGTACACTGGTTGTTGCTCCGCTTTCCGCGGATCCAAGATGTCAGGCGCATCCAAACCATCTGAGGCAGAACAAGTCTCGATGCAGCCAATGGGCAGAGACGTTGCGTGTCCGCGGTCATGACGCCAGCCCCTTAGCCAATCAGTATCTTGTTCGTCGACCGAACAGACAAGTGTGACCACGGAGCAAACATAGATATCACTAATTATTTCAGACCTACTTTTTGATAATTATAAAGAAACATACTGCACGGATGGTGACCAAATTTACAAAAGCATGCTTTCTGGACCAAACCCCTGTACCTGCTGCAGATTTCGTCAAAATCCGTCCAGCGGTTTCACCTATAGCCGTGCGCAAAGTTTTTCCCCCCATGCAGTCTATGGGAAAAAAGATGTTTGGGACCCCCCCTATAACTTTGCCCCCTCTGGTCCAAACATCTCCAAACCTTGCAAAGCAATTCAGAGTGTCCCATATACTATCTTTGCAATGTTTGGTGAGGATTCGTCCAGGGGAAGCGGAGTTGTATGCCGCCCAAAAAGTGCTCTTCTGTGGAAACAGCAACTTAACCATAACTACACGGCCACCACTACTTTTGGGCGGCTTATAACTCAGCTCCCCCTGGACGAATCCTCACCAAACTTTGCAAAATAAGTATATGGGTCACTCTAAATTCTTTTTGCAAAGTTTGGTGAGGTCTGGTCCAGGAGGGGCAAAGTTATAGGGGGGGTCCCAAAACTTTTTTTTCCCCATAGTGTCATGATCTCTGCTTCCAAAAGGTCAGGGTTTTCCCAACTCCCTTGGAAGCAGATCCATAACCCAGGTTCCGAGTGCCAACCAGTCCCAATTGGGACCTTTTGGACCCAGTCCTGGTGCCAGTGGCACCAGGCTCATAAATATGCCCAGTCCCAGCGCTGGAAGCGCCGGGCTCATAATGCTTGGGTGGACTTACCTGCAGCAGACCATGCTGCTTACTTGCCTGCCAGTTGAGCCTCTGATCCTCTTCTGTTTGGAACTACTTTTCCTGTTGGGTGGGGCAGGAGCCACTCCCTAGATTCAGAACACTGGAACTCTTCTGGAAAGCAGGAACTCTTTTCTTACCTAGGCGTGGCTGTGGAAGGAGACACCTAAGCACTACAGGAGGCTATTTAAACCACACCCGATGGATGAATCTTGCTTTGCGTTATTCTGCATCCTCTGCAGCAGAACGCTCATCGTGTCTTCTGCATCTGATCCTGGGCCTAAGGAAAAAGGCTTACCATCCTGAATCCAGTCTTCAGCAACACCTATAAAGACAAGAAAGAACAGGTTAGCATTATGGTCTTCAGTGACAGCTCTTCACTTACCTGGTCCATCGGCTGTCACCAACGCCTCGCGCTGCATTCCGGCATCTGAAAGATAAAGGCTTACCTACTCTTCGTGCGCTCCGGAGGTCTTCACACTGCATTCCGGCATCTGAAAGACAAAAGCTTACCAACTCTTCGCACGCTCCGGAGGCCTTTGGCGCTGCATCCCGCATCTGAAAGACAAAACAAGGTGCGTTTAAAGACATTGGGGAATTTTAATACTCACGTGCCATTACTCCTTTCCACATCTAACCCAGTGGGTATTCCGGCACCCTGCAGCCGCTCCGAACTTGTACCTGCAAAATAAAAAGACAGTTAGAGCGCATCGTGAAGCAGGCAACAAGCGCTTACTTACGTGCTTCCCGGCGCTTCTATTCATCACACGGGCTCCATCTTCAGCTCACTTCAGCCCGTCATCTGCCATCGCCGGAACCCTGCAAAACAAGAAACATCATTACTAAAGACTTTAAAGACATTAGAATTACTCGAAACTTACCGTTCGTGCAGTAAACGACGGACAGCAGTCCTCTGAAGTCAAGAGGCCTGCTCCCCTTATCCAGTGAAGAAACTGGTTACAGCACCCTGCCCCGAGGCAGATGGAGAGCACGGTGTTCACTTACCTAAGGTGAGAGCGTTAACCTTTGGGGTTCTACAGGAGAAGAGAAAGGGAAGAAGAGAGAGACATTCAATAACCCAGTTCCTTAATCCCATATTTTCTATCTGCAGACATCTTACCCTTCGAGTCAGACATACAGTGCACAGAGGTCCAGCCCAAAGAGCCAGCCGTGTGTTACACATCACCTTTGAAGATACGGTATACGCCCAGTCAAGACCGGCGCCTCTACGGGAATCAGGTGAGCGTTACACATAGACTGAATGGGGAAAAAACTTTGCTCACGTCTACAGCCCAAACCGCTGGACGGATTTTCACCAAATTTGGACCAGGAGCATCAGCTTGGTCCCGAACGTGTGCTTTTGCAAATCTGGTGAAAATCTGTCCAGTAGTTTTTTAAAAAATGAGCAAAAAGTAGGTCACAAAAAATTAGTGATATCTATGTTCGGTCCGCGGACACACTTCCCTGTTCGCTCCGCAGAGAGTGTCCTGATTGGCCAATCGGCTTGTGTCATGTCCGCGGACATGCAACGTGTTTGCTGATTGGACGGTGAAGATCGTGAAGTGCGTCAGATTTTTGGAAATGCCTGCCATCTTGGATTTGCGGACGTCCGTGGACAGCGCTGTGAAACTTGGTGGAAAAATACTATTTAGTAAAGTGTTTTGATGTGTAAGACTGGGGAGGGTGGGGGAGTAAGAGATGGGTTAAATGTTGTATTTATTTAGGTGGCAGGCACCCCTGTTGTGTTCGTTCTGACCGGGGACAATACGGGTGTCCTGAAATGTTCGTAAATAAACGAAATGGGGGTGTCCTGAGGACACTACGCCTGTCCGTATGGTTCGTAGGCAAGTTGAAACTGTTCTAAGAACACATCAAGTGTCCTGGGATGTTATAAATAAACGAAATGGGGGTGTCCTGAGGACGCTATACCTGTCCGTACTGTTCGTAGGCAAGTTGAAACTGTTCTAAGAACACATCAAGTGTTCTGGGATGTTCGTCAATAAACAAAATGGGGGTATCCTGAGGACGCTATGTCTGTCCGTACTGTTTGCAGGCAAGTTGAAATTGTTCTAAGAACACATCAAGTGTCCTGGGATGTTCGTAAATAAACAAAATGGGGGGGTTCTGAGGACGCTAGAACTGTCGGAATTGTTCGCAAGCTAGCTGAAACTGTTCTAAGAACACATGCAGTGTCCTGAAATGTTCGTAAATAAACAAAATGTGTGTGTCCTGAGGATGCTATGACTGTCCGTATTGTTCGCAGGCAAGTAGAAACTGTTCTAAGAATACAGACGATGGCCTGAAATGTTCGTAAATAAACAAAATGGGGGTGTCCTGAGGACGTTGTCCGTTTTGTTCATAGGCAAGTTGAAATTTTTCTAAGAACATGTGTCCTGGGATGTTCCTAAATAAACAAAATGGGGGTGTCCTGAGTACGCTATACCTGTCCGTACTGTTCGTAGGCAAGTTGAAATTGTTCTAAGAACACATCAAGTGTCCTGGGATATTTGTAAATAAACAAAATGGGGGTGTTCTGAGGACGCTAGACCTGTCCGAATTGTTCGCAAGCAAGCTGAAACTGTCCTAAGAACACACGCGGTGTCCCGAAATGTTCGTAAATAAACTAAATAGGTGTGTCCTGAGGATGGTATGCCTGTCCGTTTTGTTCGCAGGCAAGTTGAAACTGTTCTAAGAACACACGCGGTGTCCTGAAATGTTCGTAAATAAACGAAACGGGGTTGTCCTGAGGACGCTGTCTGTATTGTCCACAGGCAAGTTGAAATTGTTCTAAGAACACATTATGTGTCCTGGGATGTTCGTAAATAAACAAAATGGGGGTGTCCTGAGGACGCTATACCTGTCCGTGCTGTTCGTAGGCAAGTTGAAACTGTTCTAAGAACACATCAAGTGTCCTGGGATGTTCATAAATAAACGAAATAGGTGTGTCCTGAGGACTCTATGCCTGTCCGTACTGTTCGCAGGCAAGCTGAAACTGTTCTAAGAACACATGCAGTGTTCTGAAATGTTCGTAAGTAAACGAAATGGGGTTGTCCTGAGGACGCTATACCTGTCAGTACTGTTCGTGGGCAAGTTGAAACTGTTCTAAGAACACTCGTCATGTTCACGGGCATTAAAAGTGCCCATATGGCATAGTTAAAATTTTTGACTCTATGGGTGTGATATGCTGCGGTGGTTGTGGCCAGGGCATAGAGTCTTGGGAGCATGGCCGTATGGCCATTTACCCAAGACTCTATGTCCTGGCCACAACCACTGCAGCATATCACACCCATAGTGGCTTATCCAGTCTTGGGTGCATGGACAAGACCAAATTTATAAGCACCGAAGTTATAAGCAATTATGGGTGTGGTATGCAGCGGTGGTTGTGGCCAGGGCCTAGAGTCTTGGGTGCATGGTCAAGACTAAATTTATAAACACTGAAGTTATAAGTCACTATGGGTGTGATTTGCTGCGATGGTTATACTTATTATAATATACTTACTGTTTGGTTTAGTAACTGGAGTGCATGTATTCCTTGTTAATTTCTCTGATAAAAGAAAAGATCATGTTAGTATTGGTATTTTGTAATGACTTATAACATTGAATAATCAAATATTTTTTTTTTACCCACATATTTAGTAGATCACAAACCAGTGTACTGTGCAATTTGCTCAGTTTCTGTGTTTGTTGCTAAAATCATTGGGTCTGTGGGAAAAAAAATCCATGTTGGATTAAAAAAAACTTTTTTTGTTATGCTACAGTCTATTTGTTTGTTTGTTTTCAGTGTTTACTTGTTGTTTCTGGCTAATGATCTATATGTTGGCTTGTTGCAAATTTTTGGAGCAGTTAGATACCTGTTGATATATTGTAACTGTCTATTTTCTGTTATAATGAAGTGGTATTGATTTATCTGTTTGGATATTGTAAAATCTTAGGGCAGTTAGATACCAGTTGGTGTATTCTAACTGTCTATTTTTTGTTATAATGTAGTGGTATTGATTTATCTGTTTGGTTATTGAAAATCTTGGGGCAGTTAGATACCAGTTGGCGTATTCTAACTGTTTCTTTTTTATATAATTTAGTGGTATTCATTTATCTGTTTAGTTGTTGTAGAATCTTGGGGCAGTTAGATACCTGTTGGCATATTCGAACTGTCTATTTTTTGTTATAATGAAGTGGTATTGATTTATCTGTTTGGTTATTGTAAAATCTTGGGGCAGTTAGATACCAGTTGGCGTATTCTTTTTTTTTATTTTAATAATTTTTATTAAGTTATGTAGTATACAATCATAAAGTCATAACTTCACAAACATAATGCAGTAAAACCTATACAATGGTATGGGTTAAACAGTGGTACAAGAAGGTGTTCCGAGAGAGCAATTAATTTAGTACACTGTGTATATTTAGGAGTTAAGCATTAGAGGAACAAATTGTCAATACAATTGAAAACAACCATGGCACAGTATTGTGCTAAACTTAGTGTAGAACGATTTCTGCATTATGATGTCTTAAGTGGGGGAAGACAAACACAAGACTGACAATTGACAAACACGAGATGTGAGGGGAGGGGGGAAAAAGGAAGGGAGGTAAATATTAATGAAGAGAGGCACCTTGGCATATATTACAATAAATATTCAGTTGAGTGATCGGATCAAAAGTCACATGTAAAGATCTTGGGAGCATCAAAGGAGTATGATATATTTGAGGATGTCACATTCCGTGCGTGGTTACATTAAAGTGATTCAGATAGCGAATGAAAAATGACCATTTAGCATTAAATTTGGGTATAGAATTAAGATTGTTTGCCATGCACATTTCCATCTTTTGCGTGAGACATATATTGTTCCACCAACTTCTTATACACAAGGAACGAGAATTTTTCCAATTGGCAGTTATACATTTCTTAGCCAAACAAATGAAAAGATCATAGAGCTTGGATGCACCAGAGGGCAAGTGGGTTGTAATAGCCAGACTACCTAAAACAATATTCATAAATGAAAGTGGTATGTCAATGAAAAAAATAGAGTTAAGGTATTTCCACACTTGTTGCCAGAACTTAAGGGTATAGGGACATGAGAAGAACATGTGCTCATACGATGCAGGAGTGACTCCACATGTCCAACAATTATCATTGTTATTGATATTGGATAGAGATAGTTTGGCTGGTGTGATGAAAGCTCTGTGTATAAAGAAGAAAAAATGTTGGGAGTTATTTGCTGATGTTGAGATATATTTGATTCTAGAGAAGAGCTTAGACCATGTGTGATCGTTTAAAATGTATCCGAAGTCATCTTCCCATTTGTGGCGTATCGAGCACAACTTCAGGGATGATATGAGAATGTTGTAGAATGTTGAAGCCTTTGTGTCAGTGGGCATTGTAAGATGTATCAATCTTGAGGCATCAGGAGTCAGAATATCATTGGAGGAGCTGTGGAGAGCGTCAAAGCATGAATTAACTAATTCATTATAAAAGTTGTAATCTGTGTTGGGAATTGAGAATTGACATTTAAGCTGCTGAAAGGAAAGGATAGATGATTTATTTATGATTTGTTGTATAAATCTGATACCCTTTTTCTTCCAGGATTTTCTATTTAGGGTTTTATTCTTAATCAGTAACTTATTATTATGCCATAGGTAAGGAGAAAGGTGTTTTTTTGGGGAGTCTGTCTGTGTGAATAAGAAGAGTTGGAGGGCTGATATTGTGGCTCTAATGGGTTCTGATATAGCCAGTGAGGAGTGCTTAGAGATATAAATGAGGTCGGTGATTTCTACTGGATACATTAACTGCTTCTCTATGGTACACCATGTGGCAATGTCTGACGTTATGGGGCAGGCAAACCAGTATCTAGCTTGCTTCAAAAGAAAAGCAGTGTGGTATGCTTTGAAATCAGGAAACCTAACACCTCCTTTGTCATATGGGGCCTTTAATTTGATTAAGGCTATTCTTTTGCTTTTACCCTCCCCCCATAGGAAATTTAGTAGGATAGAGTAAATTGATTTATAAAAGGAAGGAGATATTGGAACACATAGGAGTTGTAGATAATATAAAATTATTGGTGATAACATCATCTTGATCGTATCTAGTCGGCCCCACCAAGACAGATACAAGGGGGACCATCTGGATGTTAATTCCTTAAGTCTATTTAGTAATGATTGAGTGTTCTGTTTGATGGTGTCTTGGATGGTAGGAGCAAATCTAAGGCCTAAGTATTTAATAGAGGAACTGCACCATTTAAAACCAAAGGGGTCTATGTCATGTTTAAAGCAGTAGGGATTGAGGGGCATAATTTCTGACTTATCTTTGTTAAGTTTGTACCCTGAAACTGAACTAAATTGGGATAGTACCTCAAGTAAATATGGGAGGTGTATTTTGGGGTTTTTGATGAGAATAAGGATGTCATCAGCGTAAGCAGCTATTTTAATATGGGATGTGCCACTTGCTATACCTGGAATATTTTTATTGGATCTGATTAATTCTAGTAACGGTTCTAAGGAGAGGATGTATAGAATAGGTGAGAGGGGGCAACCTTGTCTAGTACCTCTGCTGAGGGAAAAAAATGGGGAGGTAAGACCATTAATACATATTGAAGATTTTGGGGATGAGTAAAGTAAACTGACTAGAGAGATGAACTTGTCACTGCAACCGTGCCAGCGGAGGGATTGAAACATGAAGTCCCAGCTGACTCGGTCAAAGGCTTTTTCTGCATCTAGTGCTATAACCGCTGCGCCCTGTTTATCTTTTTTATTTTTACTGGATAAGTGGATAGCATTTAGAAGGAGTCTGGCATTGGAAGAGATGTTGCGCCCTTTAACATATCCGACTTGTTCAGGTTTGACAAGGTAAGGAAGGGAGGATTCGATCCTGTTGGCTAAGATTTTTGCAAAGATTTTACTTTCTACGTTTATTAGAGAGATGGGCCGATAATTACCTGGTAGAGACGGGTCCTTATCGGGTTTGGGGAATAGAATAAGCAAGGCTTCTGAGAAGGAACCTGAGGATGCTTCTTGGGATATAAAGTAAGAAAATAGATTTTGAAGCTTGGGTATAAGAGATTGAGCTAATCTATCATAGAATTCTGTGGAAAGGCCATCAGGGCCTGGAGCCTTGCTTTTACCCAATCCTTTGATTGCTTTGGAAATCTCTGGGAGAGTAATTACAGAGTCTAAAGAGGATAAATCAGCTTGGGGGTAGGAGGATCTATTAATGTTATCAAAAAAGGATGTGATGTTATTATGGGGAATGGAGTTTTCGGGAGTGTATAGTTTGGTGTAGAAGTCTCTAAAACAATTTAGTATATCTTTGGGATGGTGATGCACATTGCCTGAAGGGTCTTTGATGTGAGATATGAAAAATTGTTCCTTTTTGGTTTTTAGGTAAGAGGCCAGTGCTTTTCCAGCTTTGTTGGATGTTTGATATATTTTAGTTTTGTATTTAAGAATTGTCCCTGCAGCAAGATTTGTGATCTCTTTGTTAATTGAGTAGCGTAAAGTCAGTACTTTGCGGAGATTGGTAGGGTTGGAAACACTATAGTAGTGTTGTTCGGCTGTAGTTAGCTGAGAGTAAAGGTCATCTAAGTGTTTTTTGCGTAGAGCTTTCATTTTTCCAGAGTAAGCCATGATGTGACCTCTTAATGCAGCTTTAAAGGCATCCCAATTATTCCCTACCGAAGTGTCACTGTCTTGATTATCCGCATAGAATTGTTGAACAAAAGACTCTACGGATAGGATGAATTGAGGGTCTTGTAAAAGAAAATTGTTAAGCTTCCACCGAGATGACGGTTTCCGAACATCAGAAAGACTGAAAGAGGTACAAACAGGGGCATGATCAGAAATAATGATATTTTCTATTTTGGAATCTATAATGGTACCTGTAAGGTTTTTAGTGGAAAAAATATAGTCAAGACGAGAGAGAGTATTATGTGGGGAAGAGTGGAAAGTGTAGTCAAGTTGAGTAGGGTGAGATATTCTCCATGTATCAATAAGAACAGTTTCGGCTAAGCATTCTGAAAAGGATTTGTGTGTTTTGTTATTTTTGAACAGGCAGCTAGATTTTCTATCCAGAAAAGGATCAAGGACTTGATTCATGTCCCCACACATAATTAAATTTGTAAAGTTTTTTTGAAGTATCATTTGTTTGATGGTGGTCCAAAACTTGGGATCTGGGCAGGTGGGGCCATAAATATTCAGAATGGTAACATCAGTAGAGTTTACATTTAGTTTAACCCAAACCCATCTGCCATCTGTGTCCGCACCTTGGTCGAGAACTTTATATGATAGTTTCTTGCTGATTAAAATAGCTACCCCATTTTTTTTAGCAACAGCAGGACTGGAAATGATTTCTTTGATCCAACGGGACTTCAGTTTCAGTGTTTCTCTGACAGATAAATGCGTTTCCTGTATACAGGCTATGGAGGGGTTTAGTTTGTTAAGATGCGAGATGACCTTACACCTTTTGATGGGATTGTTGCAACCCTTAATGTTCCATGTTACACATTTAAAAATC
Organism: Ambystoma mexicanum; assembly: GCF_040938575.1. NCBI lineage: Eukaryota > Metazoa > Chordata > Amphibia > Caudata > Ambystomatidae > Ambystoma > Ambystoma mexicanum. The sequence goes on from NC_090935.1 coordinate 625,207,362, forward strand.
ATAATAACCGTTTAAATGTTATGATAGCATAGCGATAATATAAGACCTTATACATGCAAATGTTAGGTGCTCTAGAACAGTGTCTGAAACAGCATTTGTGAACCATATAGATGCAAATAATTAGTGCCCAAGAACAATATTTTGAATACCAATTAATGAGAGAAGGACACATTGGGAAAACACATGAGGTAATAGGATGAGGGTTGGGGTGTCTGATCATAAACGGTTGCCTAATGGCTTGAAGATATGAAATAGAACACTGATCAGACTGGAGGAAAAGGAGGCTAGGGGAGTTTCAATTAGTAGGGAAGGGTGACACCCGCTGAGTCGTCAAAAGGGAAGTAGAGCGACCCAGGATGGAAGATGGACGTCACGAGGCCACCCGTCCCACGTCATATATATAGGAGATAGTCATGGCATTGCATTTGTAATAGGAAGGAGAGAAAGGGAGCAAAACGTTCATGTAACGAAAGAGGTGGAGGTACTTGCAGGCGAGGTAGTGTCCATGTTATCGGATTTGATGGATCGTATAAATGCTTTTAGGTCTGTTGGTTCTTCAAACATTCTGGTACGGCCTTCATATGTGATTTTGAAAGAACAAGGGTGGTATAGCCCATAACGTATATTAAGCTGTTTCAGGGCTGGGCGAAAGGATAGGAATACTTTCCTGCGCTGTGCCGTGCTTTTAGCGACATCCTGTGAAATGAAAATCTTAGAGCCATTCCATATAAGGGATTTATGTTCCTTTGCTGCAGATATAATGAGCTGAAGTTGGGAGTATTCCAGAAGATAAAAGATCATTGTTCTGGACGAAAGTCGAGGAGAGGTGGAGGTAGATAGTTGGCCAACTCTATGCGCACGTTGAATATTAAGTGTTAGATCAGGGGGTAAGTGAAGCAGCTTTGCTAAAAATGTTTGCAAAAAGACAATGGTATTGGTTCCCTCTGATCCCTCTGGCAGTCCTGAGATGCGGAGGTTATTACGTCTACTGCGATTTTCCAAATCTTCATTGTGTTTTTGAAGTTCTTTTATTGCATTTTCCAGTTGCTTTACTTTAGATGTGGTTTCTTCTACTAGACCCACTCGCTTCTCCACCTCGTCCATTCTATTTTCAAAACCCTTCCATCTGTCATCCAACTGTTGTAATTTTAAATTTGTGGTCTCTATGAAGGGTTTGAGTGATCTAATCTCTGCCAAAATGGCCTCCAAAGCAGGATCCGAGATGCCCAACGGAGGAGGTGAGTCACTTTTGGGTCTCTTGAGGTTGGCGGTGAGAGTATTAGGTTCTTTGGTAGTTGAGGTATTGTTTTTTTTGTTGGCCGCCATTATATTGGCTGCGAGATATAGATATGTGGGCAATTGAAAAGAGCTTGGTAAGCGGTATTGATGATGCAATGTAAAGAATTGTAGAAAGTTGTTGCATGTAGAGCAATAGTAGGTTCCGTTTCAAATAGAAGCTTTTTTGAGAAGGGCTTGTGGTGGTAAGCACATATGTATAGAGTCTTTCAATAGTAACTTCTTGGGGTTCTATGTACCATAGTTTACAATTATTACGTCCATATTATTAAGGTAGTACTACTCCTGATAGAGGAGGTTAATAGAAGCACTGTTGAATAATAAGGCGTAAACTTAGGTGTGAGTTGAGAGTGCTATAAGCCTTGTAGTGGTAGGAAGCTTCCATTTAATGTGGGTATCCAGTTACCGTCAAGTTCAATTTTGAGTTGTGGTTATGCCCAGTTCCATGCATATTCCTGCATATAGAATGCGTGGTTCACCTATGTGTGCTCTCAATTAGAACCAAAATCGAGCTTCAAATAGAAAGGGTTGTGTCACATGAGTGGCAACGTGTGGAGGAGATCCTGTGCAATAAAACAGTATTCCTTTCTATGTTTCTTTATTGCTGTTTTTTTTTTTTTTTTTTTCCTTTCCCCTCTTTATCTAGTCCCAAAAGTCTCAGAGATCATGAAAATGTTCAATTTCTTCTTTGTGTGGAAGGGTATGGCCGAGATATTGGTTAAATTTAAATCGTTTCTGTATCTTGTGGCGTATTGTTTTTTATATAGCTGAAATGGGCTTCCTAATCCTTAAATTTTTTTTTTTTTTTTTTTTTTTCCTTCCTCTCCTCAGGGAATGCTTTATTTATGGAGCTATTGCGCGCCGGCACCAGAGGCAGCAGTTTTGTGGCGGGGAAGAGAAGGAGGGCGGACCAGGCCGCGGCCGGCGCGTCACGTAACACGTGACGCCGACACTTACTTCACGGTGCGCGGATGCAGGAAGGCGGCCGCGGCGGTCCCCGGAGCTTGTTGGCTGGAGCCGGTGAGCCGGCGCGGGCGAACGTGGAGCTGCGCTGAATTTCGTTCAGCGGTTCGTGGAGGAGGTCCGGACCATAGCGCAGGGAGGAGAAGGTAAGTGATAGGGGGAAAGAATAATGGGAAATGCCTTATTTTATTTTCAGTGAGACGGAGCTGCCAGGTCACGCCGCCATCTTCGTCGGCGTCAAGCCACGCCCCCCCAGTTGGCGTATTCTAACTGTCTAATTTTTCATATAATTTAGTGGTATTAATTTATCTGTTTAGTTGTTGTAGAATCTTGGGGTAGTTAGATAGCTGTTGGCATATTCTAACAGTTTATAGTTTTTTAATAGAAGTTTTGTTGATGTTTAAGTACAGTTTAGTTAATAAATGTTGGTTTTAAGAAGATTAAATAAGCGTTTGTAAGATTTGCTGGTAATCTCTGCTTTAGAGTAATGGTACTATCATTACATTCGAACCATCCACATTTTTTTTTATATATGCAGTATAGTGACCTGTATTGGTTGTGGCTCCTGTGTAGTAGATTATACCTATTGTTGTGAAGGTTTTCTTACCAAGTGATACTTGACCATGTGTGAATCCAGTCAGCTTGCAGTTGTTTTTGGTACCATCTGCATTGTAACGTAGAAGCATTAGTATTACATATTTACTATGTGTTTGTATTAGTAAGGTGGAGCGATTATCCGAATTGCAGGTAGTACCTAATCTACCATGGTTTGCATTTTGTACAAGTTGCTGAAATGGAACGGATTCACAATTAGGTATTGATACATACACAAAGCGCTCATTGGAGATTTGTTTTTGTGTCACATTGTTGCAGAGAGTGCATGTATGTTGCCACATGTATGAAATCTGGAAGATTTCATTTATAGGTATGTTTTTGTTTTCCAGTACTTGTAGTAAGTACATTAGAAATGCTTGTGGATCTTCCTGTGAGTTTATAGTAAATTTCACCATTCCAGCACAGTAGTCCAATTGCTGTCTTATTCCATAAACACTATACGTGTTGTCAGGATTGTTTGTTGCGTTTCTATGAAGTACTAACATTTGCAAACACAATTGGTCTGTACTGTGTAAGTAAATGTTGTCAACAATTGGTGGTAATTGAAATAGAATATTCATTGCTACGTTTGCGTAGCAACTTACACCAATTATATTTGAAAGTTTAAATGGACCAGGTAGTTCTGTATCTGAGTGCCTTTTTTTGAGTTTGTCTTCCTTCTTTGAAGAAGTACCTGGTTTACTTTCCCTAATAGTTTCTTTTTTGTTTGTGGTACTTGATGAAGTATTAGTTTTTTGTGTTCTCTTTGGAGGATTTGCAGTGACATCCTGTTGCATTTCTGTTTGATTTAGTTTTCTTTTACAACATTTTACTTTTTGTGGAACAGGATATATTTTTAGATGGGGGGTGTATAGTGAACGACGTCTATTGTATTCTAAAATGCAAGGAATATCAGCGTTTACTTTACTTGCATCAAAGTTGATTAGAAATAGACTGTCAAGTTTACGTAAGCGTGATAGTGCTAAGTAGCTCATGCCTTCTTTAAAGACTGTGTTACCAATGTCTATCAATGCTTTGTCTAGGGTAAGACCTTGTGATTTATGAATGGTGACTGTGTATGCAAGAGTTAGAGAAAATTGTTCTCTGCGTACATACATGTCTTTGAAGAGAAGGAATCGAGCTGTTGAGCTTCCTATCCTTTTCACTTTTGAAAGTTTGTCAAAGGGAATATTGACAAACTGAATGTTGTTGTCACGTGGGTATGCTTGAAAGCCAACAACTGTACCCAGTGCTCCATTAACTAGTCCTTGATCCACGTCAAGGTTACGTTTAAGCATTACTCTGCAATTTAAGGATAATTTTAATATTTTTTCCAAGCCAGCTGTGTTGGAGATTGAATTTTCTAAACTATTTAGTCTTGTTGTGGCTTGTTCACACATGGGTAGTGTCATGTATGTCTAGTTTGTCTGTGGCGCTAATTTCAATTATTTTGGTTGCATTTCTTTTTTTAACATTGTTTCATTGAATTTGAAACAGCTTGCAAGAGTTGGCATTAAGGCCATACAATTGACATTTTTGTGGGCTAATTGTTCCATAACATCCGTAGCACATGCATTATCGCCATAAAATGCATGAATCTGCCGGGTTTTCAATATTGCTTGTGCTTCTTGAGATAGTATACCAACTCTAATACTTTTTAAGATGTTGGCATAAGTGAGATCTGCAGATTGACACATGTTTTTTGTTATTTCTCTGTATTGGAAATGTTGCCAAAGGTTGACATTTCCTATGCTGCCAACAGTTTTAGGGCAGAGTTTGTGTCCTAAGGTTTTAAAAATAGGCTCACCTTTCACTGGTGTCACTTGAAGAAGATCTCCGAAAACGTAGTTCTGCGTAGATCCATTGCAGCTTCTGTAGAAAGTGTGTAATAGTCTAATTTGTTTTGGTGTTCTACTGGCAGGAGTAGTAATCGGTGTAAAGTGGTACCACCTATGTTGTAGGCAGCTAAACCTGTGGGGGCAGTGACAACAGCTGACAGTTTGTTGTTTGTCAATTGTTGAAGGAATTTGCAGATGATTTTGATTAAGAATGTTTTGCCAGAACCAGCTTCACCACTGACGTACAGTAGTATAGGTTTGTAATTTTGGCAGGTGCATTCTTTGTTTTCATGCTGTACACCATGTACAATTTCTTTTTGTTACTTCTTGAAAAATGCTAAGTTGCTCATTGTTTAGTTTTGATTGTAGTATAGTTAAGTCTTCTTTATCTTCATACTGACACATGGTGTTTTCTACTTCCATCATAGCTAATTCTGCCTCATTTGTTATTAGTGGCTGTCCCAGTGGTTCTTGGCTTCCTGTTACAGAAGGTTGACTACTGTCAGGAGTGTTCTTATCTAGTTGGGCCTGGAGTTCTTCTTCGTGTTGCTGTTCATTGTACAACATTGTTTTGTAATGTGTAAACTTTATATCAGTTATAGTGCTTTGATTTGCTTTGAAAGCGTCTTCGTAGGAGTCATAGTTATCTAGTATTTCTTCTTCTTTTCTCCATGGTTTAAAGAGTTGTAGCAGAGACGTGTAATATAGTTCTTTATGTTGAGGAGTCTATAATGACAATTTGATATGATTAATTCAATTTCGTTTGGTGAGTTTTACTAAGCTGCCTTCACAATTTGACACTCTGTATCTACCTTTTTTTCATCGGGTTTTATCTTATTTTTGTATGTGAAGTTTTGGGCTATGCGGTATAGACACATGGTTTCCATAGTGGTACTTCTGATTGGGTAGTATGTGTCCAGCAAATTGTTTTTGAAAATGTCTTGGCTGTTGGGATCATGTTTGGCTATTGTTTCTATGTCGTTGTATGATTTCAGAACTCTTTTTCTAGATTTAGCAGGACCAAGACTTAGCCATACTATATTTTCAGATTTTCCATACAAAGCAGTACCGGTTAAACGATCTGCTGCTTCATAGGAGCCACATTCTCTATGGGAAAGCATTTTTATGCCCAAGCTGTATCATTTCTGAGACAGTGTTTTGTCTGATGACAGGTCATTCCAGAGGTCTTGGAGCTCTGTTTTTTCTGCTTTGGTTAAGTATGCTGTAACATATCGTGCAACTGCAGTGGAATTGTCTGCAATGTACTGCACATCTATGTTTGCATTCGATAAGTGGGCAATGATTGCATTGTAATCATTGATATATTTTTCTTCTTCTGTTCTTTTTATGTAATATGTATTTTTTGGTGATTTACCTTTAACACTATGTCTAACTGAAGACATGAAGTTGTTTACTTGACCTGTTTTTATAACTGGTCTAGGGAAACCAAAGCGACATTTGGTGTAGTATTTCCCTTTGTTTTTGTATTTGCAACGACAATATTTCCCACATGTGTGTCTTTGAAATTGTAAAATTTGTGCATGAAGATCACTATTTGTTGCTTCCGATGGAATTTCACAAGTGACATATTTTTCAATAAACTGTAACACAGTGGCATCATTGTCTTGACCAAATTTAGGAGCATCTTTCATCCATAAAAGCATGTGGATATGTGGTGCTCCTCTGGCTTGGTATTCTTTTCTCCAAAAGAAGTGTTGCACTTCTCCGAGGGGAGGAACAGTTTTATTACAAATAAAGTGTAGCATAGCAATGAAGCGATGGTGAAAATATCTTGAAACATTAACAGGATCTAGAGAACAAAGGTCTCCAGGTGTTAGTATATCTATGTTTGTTTTGTTTTTCTTAGATATGCGTAGGAAATCATGTAAATCTTCCCATGCATATTATGCACAACTTAATGTAACAAACCAAGTGGGTGGGCCAAGGTTTCTTATCATACAACATACATCTCCATGACATCAGAACCAGTACTCTTTAGTACTACACATGTTTGCTAATAGATTTGTAATACTTGATTGTAAAACCTCATCTTTTTGTTGCACTTTTTGTAATAATTGTGTAGCTGATATATTTTGAAAGTGGGTTCCTGATTTTAATGTGTGTGCAACTCCGTAACATAGAGTTGCTAGTTCACTTTCAAAGATTAGTTGGAATATGTATTCCACGTTTTGTCTAAATCTGGGATCTTCAGAATACATCCGTAACGAGCGGTATTCTGATGCTGTTATTTGAATAGGTCTATCATCGTACCTTCCTCCTTTGCCAGCAGGAAAGAGTATAGGAAAAGCATGTGCTTCTATACTTTTTTCCCATATGCTGATTGGTGATCCTTTCGTTTGTCGCATTTGGTATGTTTCTAGTGCATCTTCTACGGTGTCATTAGAGTGCAATGGATGAATTGTATAATGGTCTAAAGTATTGGATACTGTAGCAGGATCTAGAAGCTCAAATTGACCAGCTTCTGGTGACTCTTGAATTATTTCAGTGGTTTCCTTCAAGTTTTCTTCAATATTAATTTCTTTGTAGTATTCATTATTGTCTTTTAGATATTGCAAGGCTTGTCTAACTTTATGTAAATCTACCAGTTGTTGCCAATTTCTTTTGTCTTTTGTAGGTACACCATTTACTAAGATAATTAAAGATTGCTCCATTGGACGTTGCACTCCCAGAGTGTGCACATTTTGTTTTAGATCTAATGGTAAATACACTACTTTTCCACGAATGCCTTTCACCAACTCAGAGGGAGGTAATTTAGCTGTTTTTGGTTGAAGGCGTATTAATGCTTGAAAGGGGCGCACTGTTTGAATTATGATGTTCTCATATAAATTGAGTTGTTGTAAGGGTTTTGGTAGTGGAAATAATCCCAAATTATTTGTGATAGCACACAAAGGAGTTTGGTTGTTGTCAAGTTTTGTAGTGCAGTAACTGCAAAGTATTAAGGGGTCAGTTATTTCGTATTTGTTTTCTGCTATAAGGTAGAGAGCTAATGCAAACCATTTAGAATCTTCATTGTCTTCTATTTTGTATGTTAGGTCTACAGTTTTTGTGTTACTTTTATAAAAAGTTCTGCGGCAACATACACACACATGGTTTGGTACTTCAGCAGATGTACTTTTAAATGTCAGTATTTCTTTTTTATATGTGTGTAGTAGAAGGTTGCCATGCATAGAATTGTTGCTAATTTGTTTTAAAGCTATTTCATTCAGTAAGTGGCTTTCACTTCCAAAATATTTTTTCTGGATATAGTCGATTTCTTCAAGTAGGTCTTTTGCTGTACCATGTAGAAGAATGTTATTTAAATTGGCTAGTGCTAAAGCAGGACTTTTAGCATAGTACAGTTTACAGACTAGATTTCTTATAGTTGAATGATGTGTTGATATCATTTAGATATGATGGAAGGTGGTTTTGCAAGTAGGTCCTGAAATGCAGGCCAATGAATGTCCTTGTAGTCCTGTGTACTTGCACACTGGACAGGTATCCATATTTTGCAGTAGTTTAATTTTGATTTTGTCTTTGCCTTTCACATACTGATTGAGGAATTGGCGTAAAGACTTGAAAGATTTTTTGGGAATGTTACACATTGACATGCATGGCCATTTGTATACTAGACGTTCTGATTCAGTTGAATGGAGAGGTAATTCTACGTTTTCTGGGGATATTTTTGTAAGCAGTATTTCTTGTTACATTATGGTATTATTAAATTTTTCATAGCCTCGTCCACTGCTATGTATGGAAATTGTATTTTTTTGCTTTTGTTTGTGTGCTTCTTCATTAAAATATGGTTCTGTGCTTGTAGTGTGACTCCACTCACCTCCACAGATATTTAAGAAGTTATTTTTGTTGACATTTCGTTTATTGAGAAGTCTTTTTTGTAATTTAGTCATTAGTTTTGTTAGTGGTTTCATTTTGTTTAACACTAAAATAAATAACTTTCTTTTGAGAAGGATTGCACTGTCTATCAAAGCTTCTAAGATTAATTTCCTACGGTAGGTTTTAAGGGTTGTGCATGATTCCTCTCCTGTTTTTATAAGATTTTGAAGGACTCTGTGGCGGAACATTTTTGCTAAAATACTTTTTTTGGTATGCTTACTTGGCACTATATCAAGATATATAGGAGCAGTTTTATCAGTAGTGGTAGCTGAATTCTTGTTAATTGTTTTCTGTTTCGTTTTACATTTTGATAGGGGAGGCAAAGTTTCTGTACTTGAAGCTTGTTTTGTTTCGCTAAATGACTGTATTAGTTGTTTTGTTTGAACTTTTTTTTACAAATTCTGCTAGAGATGGATGCTTATTTTGGACACTTCTATTTTCATTTGCTCTACTTCTGCGTTGCTTTCTACAGACTTGATTTTTGGTAGGCATTCTTTAGGGTCTGTTGAAAAAAATTAAGAAGGTATAGGTTGGGGTGTTCTGCAATGTATGTGTGCTGTGTGCATGAGTGTCTGAGTATGATGATAAAGATGTATGTGATGGTGTGTGATTGTGTATTGGGCAACTACAACTAGTTGGGATGGGTATTCTTGAATTTATGTACTACAAAACTGGGGTTCAGATGACAGTAGAAAGTAAGCTAGTGGTGAGGAGAAGCCCAAATAGAAGATCTAATGGTATACAATTAAAACCGTTGTTTGTTCTATAATATTAACATTCTAGGGGCTGAGTTATGTCATTTGTGCGCCGAAAAATGGGAATTTGTGCGCCTTTCTGCCTGTAAATCTCTGTTTAACAAATGGGGATTTGTGGACAGAATGGTGCACAATCTCTGTTTCTAGGCACAGAAATAGCATGAATTAACCCTACAGTGTGTTTGAGTAATAATATAAATATTATGGTGGCATTTAACTTACTTCTTTTGTGGTATGAGCAAGTTTCTTCTTAGTTGTTGTTTGTACTTCAAATTCTGCTGCTGCTTTTCAGGATAGTGGTCTTCACTGCAATTGTAAAGGAAACAAATTAGTAATTTTGTTTGTATATAGCACTGATGTTAATTTAGACATTGATTTTTATGTTTTTCTACAAGTATTGTTGTTTGATATTTGAACATAGTGTGTGCATGCAATTTTGTTTGACTATGTGCACTCTTTATATGTTACTTTAAATATGTTAGTTCAACATGCTTTGCAAATGTGTGTGTAAAAAGAAATTAAATAGCAAATAGTTTTGGAAGTGACAGTTGATTATAGCAGATGGGGAAAATGACAGTAAGTTCATTTTATAGGTTATACAAGCTAAAAGTCAGTTAATCTGTTTATATGAATGTATACGAATTGTACACGTACTATACAGAAAATATGCATACCTGTAGTTTGTGTTCATGCATATGGATATGCATGCAGCTGCAAGTAGAAATCTTGGAGACTTGTACAGTATTTCTTGTAGAAGGTACTTTCCAATGATATGACACTTGTACTCAGAGTGATTAACAGTACATTTGAAGTGCTGATCTATGATGATGGAGTTAGACGTAGAGGTCTTGGATGTGATTGGTGGATGGTCGTGTGACTGCTTAGCTATATCCAATGAGGGAATGGCACAGAGAGTGAAATGGAAATGGTAGAAGGACTGTCCATGTTACGATATGTCTGCAGGCATGGCGGTAGTCCGCTGACATCGCGTGTTACATCTGGGGATTTTGGGGTAGGGAGGCATGCAAATGAGAATGAGCAGAGAAAGGGATTGGTCAGTAAAGTTTAGTGGGTGTGTTGTGCCAGGAGAGAGTTTATCAGATACTCTTTTTCCTGAGAGAAGAACAGATAGTTATGGCTGTGTGTTTCAGAAAACAGATTGTTTGGATTTTGGGAGACTCATGGATACATTGGTTGAAGGTGCATGCAGAAAGCTGTGGAGTAGCTGTAGATCTTGGATTCCCACATGTGGAAGTGCACTGGCATGGAGTACGTGGAATGAAGTGGTTGGACTTGCTACCTCTCTGTGCTACTTTGGAGACAGAGCATCATCCAGACATAATTGTAATTCATTGTGGAGGGAACAGTTTAGGACATGTGTCTGGAATTTCTTTGCAATTTGCAATGAAAGAAGGACTTGGGAAGGTCATGGACACGTTTCCAAATTCTCAAGTAATTTTTTCTCGGATTGCGCAGAGACAAATGTTGCTGCGTTCTTCTTCATTTGGTCTACAAATGGAGAAAGCGAGGCGCAATGTCAATAAGGCTGTTTGTGCCTTTCTAAGAGATGTTGTCATGTCCTCTTTTCACAATGAAAATATTATGTTTCGTAGCACATACATTTTTCGCAGCGATGGAGTCCATCTTACTTATGCTGGCAATCAGATTTTTCTGAGAAATGTAAAAAATGCATTGCAACATTTTTTGGAATTACAGCATCCATTTTGTAGTAGGTGTTGACCATTTCAAGTTTTTCAAACACAAACAAACACCATCAAAAGGCTCTTTTCAGAGCCACCACTTCCTCCCAGACAAAACTGCAATGGTTATGATAGGGCAGCACCCCAAAATTTTAGATGTTCGCGGACTGTCCGCGGACTTCTGAAAAATACACAAGGCCCTGCTCCATTTATTTTCCACTTCACTTCTATTTTTAAACTGTGAAAGGCGGCTCTGAAAAGAGCCTTTTTTTATTTTTGTTTTTTTATATTTTTTTGGGGTTCTTTTACACACAACACACTAGGAGAGGAGGGAAAAGGAGGGTAAGGGGGGACACCAACCACAGGGATAAGAAAGGGCGGGTGGAGAGAGGAAGATATAGGGTGGCCCTTACTTAGGTAGTGAGCAGGTCTTCTCGTGCTCTGAGATCAGAGTCTCAAAAGCACTTCAAAGTCTCTCCCCCCTGCAGAGTACTGTGTCACAGTACATACACACAACTGTGACCCTCGAAAGGTAAAGGTCATCAGCATTGCGAATGGCCTGTGAGGCAGCTGGAGGAATAAGCTGTCCCACAGGAGTGTTCCTTATGGTGACAGGATCGGAAACGGAGGATGTAGTAGAGGAAGTCAACCTACTACGCTCTTCGCAAAGTATAACCTTGCGAATGGCCCCAGCGTGGAACGACCTTAGGTGTTGCTTCATAGTAGTCGTACCAAAGCTGTACGAACCAAGTGTCATGATGCCCGCTCATTTCGGGTCCTGCCGCTTCCTGGCATCTCCGGACCCCGGCCCCTATGGGGAAAAAAGACAAAGACATTGAATAAGCGAATGCAAAGACATTACCTGAGCACTCATCCAGAACTGTTTCACTTCGGGTCGGCGCCATATCTCCGGCACTCCGAACCCCGGCCCCTAAGGGGAAAAAGACATAAGCATTAGCGCTTGCTGCAATTAGACAATGAACATTATTATTAAGCTTGAACTTTTGAACGGAATTTTTACAGCGCCTTACCTGAACAGTCAAGCTTACCTGAACTCCCATCAATCCTCAATCCAGTGAAGTAACTGGGTTTCAACGCGCCCCGGCATCAAAAGCAGGATGGAGAGCTCATCCTTCCAAACCCTAAGGTGAGGCTTCACGGGGAATCGTGGAGGAGGTATCGTGGAGGGTTGGAAGGGAGTGGGAGGCTTGAGCATTGTTCCACAGTTGGTAATACTCCCTTTTCACGCACAGGAGGGTATCCAACGAGCCAGGGAAGCCAGAATAGAGGGGCCCTTCCTGTCCATCTTCAGAGTTCTGCGCCTTCGACGCCGCGCCTCCGTTGGAACCAGGTGAGCATTACACCAAGCCTACTGCGACTGATCACCATTTTGCACTCTTTGCAGGTGACTTGGTTCGCACGCTCCTTAGGTCCGTTACCATGAATGGTAAATAATCGCCACACCCAAGACTCACGGCGAGTGCTGGTAGTAGGGACTTCCAATACCTCATTCTCATCATCCTCTTCATCCTCCTCTGCATCCTCACTCCTGTTCCCCTCTTCAGGCCCTTGGGGAGGTGGTGGTGGTGGAGGGGCTGGGGGTGTTGCTGAGGCAGCTGTAGCACCAGGTGGCAGTAGTGCAGCCATGGATGCCATCAGGTTTCAGAAATAAATCTGGAAAATTGGCAGCAGAAATGCACTGTGTTCTGTAAGAGAGCCAGAAACACAATGTGGATGAGCTCTGGGGTATGGCCTTTTATAGGGGTGCTTGTGCGCGGTTTGCGGACACCTGCGCTGTCCGCAGACAGATCGAACACCAAAAAAAGGTTCAAAAAGTCCCAAAAAGTAATTAGAAAGTCAGGATTAATGTCTGGGACTTGTGCTATGGTGATTTATTATTGGAAAATATTGTGGATTGCCTGAAAAGGTAGTTTTAAATTGTTCAGGGACACGAACAGTGTCCGCAGTCAGAACACACGCTCAGCGTGAGCGTGGTCACATGATAGCTTCGCGAACATGTCCGCGAAGGGAACCGGTGTCCGCAGGACACCAAATGCACCGCAACTGTTTTGCGCATGCGTGTTGGTGTTCTACGGACACTGTTCGGGTCATGAAACTAATTAAAAGTGTGACACAAGCGAAACGAACAGTTAAGAACAGGCGTTTGTTCTTAGAACAGTTTCAATCCGCTTGCAAACAATACAGACAGGCATAGCGTCCTCAGGACACCCCCATTTTGTTTATTTACGAACATGTCAGGACACTGCGTGTGTTCTTAGAATAGTTTCAACTCGCTTGCGAACAATACGCACAGCGTCCTCAGGACACCCCCATTTTGATTATTTACGAACATTCCAGGATATTGCCTGTGTTCTTAGAACAGTTTCAACTCGCCTGCGAACAATGCGGACAGACATAGTGTCCTGAGGACACCCGCATTTTGTTTATTTACGAACATCCCGGAACACTTGATGTGTTCTTAGAATAGTTTCAACCTGCCTACGAACAGCACGGACAGATGTAGCGTCCTCAGGACACTCCCATTTTGTTTATTTACGAACTTTTCAGGACACCGCGTGTGTTAGTTTGATTACGGACATCCCGGACACCGAATGTGTTCTTAGAACAGTTTGGACTTGTTTGTGAACATTACGGACAGGCATTATGTTCTTAGAACATCTCCATTTTGGTTAATTGTGGATATCCCGGACATCTCGTGTGTTCTTAGAACAGTTTCAACTTGCTAGCGAACAGTACGGACAGGTATAGTGTTCTTAGGACACCTCCATTTTCATTTCTTCACGGACATTCCGGACACTCGCGCTGTCTGCGGACACCTCAACTGCTTTTTTTTTTTTAAAAAACAAGAAATGAATTAGGACACAATATGATAATTTTACTTTATTATATATGGATGTTACATTTATGACAGAGAAGGTGAAGCAGAAACTGAGACAAACACAGGAGAATTGGGGGTTTCAAGAGGATTCATATGAGGTGAAGAAGGGATGGAAGTCTCATCAAAACGATTTTGTTCATGGAGAGGGTTTGGGGATAATTGACTGGGATATGGTGAGGGGGGACAGGTACATGTGGGACAATGGTATCTAGTTTTTTGTTTCAAGTGATCCTCCACAAAGTTTTTTAAATTGTTGAAATGTTCCATGAGTAGGTCCATTTTTTCTTCCATGTGCTGGAGAGTCTTATCCAATATTTCTTTTTGTTTACTATTTTCAATGTTTGTATGGTCTGTACAAAAATAAATGTATATGTCAAATGTATATAAAATAATATTTATTAATTGGTTTGTATAGAAAAGTATCTACCATTAGGTTCACTATCTTCAGACATTTCCTCACGTGGGAAATGCTCCTCTAGCCACTCCAGAGTACTAGACATTTCTGTGAGAAATAAAATATCACTTTTTTGTATCTAATACAGACATTTTAGAAATATATGAGTAAAATGAAGTACACTTACTAGCTTCTGGTAAGGTGTGTTCTTACTGGTCTGCAGCTCTGCTGTTGCTCTTAGTTGTGGAGTTTCTGTGAGGTAATCATGTTGGAAGCCTATCTCTTCTTTTGGTATATTCCATTTTGGAACTTATTGTATTTAAATTAATGGTTGATGTGTTATATATATGGGTTACACTTCTTATTTATTACTACATATAATGTGTATGTGTGTTGGTTTGTGAATTTGTGCAGTGTTCATATGTTATGATATAACAATTAAAGATACCCCCCAGACTTTTTGGGTGGTGCTGCTGTTGTCCGCACATGTCCGCGGACATTAGAAGAGTTCGCGGACATCAAATTCAGTAGAGGGGGTTCAGTATGTTCCATGTTACATGTACATAAAGTCAGAGATATTATTGTTAAGCTGTGCTACTAAATACCTATGAAATTCAGTAAATAAAACTTTGTTAAAGGGACGTTATGGTTAAGTTGCGCTACTAAAAACCTATGAAATTCAGTAAAAAAACGTTGTTAAAGGGACGTTATGGTTCCAAGTAAAACCAAAAAAAAACTGAAATTCACCAGTTATGGTAAGTTAAACAACCATAACTCGCGCCACCACTGTGCACTGCTAAATCTAACACCCAGGACATCAAAGATGACATCACACATGGTGAATTTCAGGGGTTTTTCAGTTTTTCGGTTTTCCTTGGAACCATAACGTCCCTTTAACACAGTTTTTTTTACTGAATTTCATAGGATTTTAGTAGCGCAACTTAACCATAACATCCCTTTAACAACGTTTTTTACTGAATATATATAAATACACACAACAATATATATAACAAAATATCTGAATATTTCATGAGATTAGTACATATTTCATTTCGTGATTGTTAAAACATCAATATAAAAGCCCCTATGTCAAGTCTCCTAAAACTTCAATACATAATAAATAAAACTTGATCATATTGTATATAAAATTAATGTAGCTTCTTCCATTAACTTTGCCAATAGGCTTGAGAGGTCTGCACATTTCAATTCATTGTTATACACTTTTAGGTAGTTCTCTCTAATCCCATCCAGTCTTTTACAATAGATTAAAACATGTTTAGTGGATTAAATCTCAGAATCACCACACAATCGACATTGGAGATCTGATCTCTGAATACCAATTTTCCCACCTTCAATTTCTAAAACTTTACTAATGTTACATTTTACTAGAATGTACTGTTGAATAAGAAAGCTATTTGGAACAGCTGTTATGTAACAGGTTGTTTTGGAAGAGTGGAAAACAGCTTTGGGGATGTATTTGAGAATAGGTTGGGGTGCCTCAAAGGATATTAACATCTCATTAGGCTCAAGGCTAGACTGAAGCCAATTGTGAGTAAGGTGAGGAACATACCTATTTGCCTCGGGGAGTAGGTAACTAAAGAACTACAGAAACTGGAAAGGTGAGGAGTGATTGAGCAGGTACAGGCATCATAATGGGTGTTGCCTATTGTGGTAGTGAGGAAGGGCAGTGGAGAGGTTAGACTGTGTGTTGACTTGAGAGGACTCAATCCCAATGTTATAGTAGATAGGTTTCCCTTGGCCAACATTAGGGAAATGGTTTATCTGGTTGGTGGTGCTAAGGTGTTTAGCACTCTTAATTTTGCCTCTCAAGAGAGTGTGTGCTTATCAACACATGGCACCACTGGACGTGTGCCGTTTGAGGTGCTAAGGAGAAAGAAACTGCACACAACAGTGTGTCCTCCTTAGTTGGAGGAGCTCACTTTGTGGAGTGGAACAAACAAGAACTCAGAGGCGCAGTAATGAAGAGTTGGGAAGATATTAAAAGAAGGTCTGACATTATCAAACACTTAAAGAGACAAGCTTCGTGTGGGTGAGAATGTAAGAATCAGAAAAAGGGGATGGTCAGCTCTCTGTCCCTACCTTTAAAAGAGCCAAAGCTGGAGGTGCGAGCTTCCCTTTCCAAGCACCTAAAAATTGGAACGCTCTACCCCTGTCTCTTAGGAAAGAAACCTCCCTCACAGTATTCTGTAGAGCTTTGAAAACCAAGCTCTTCAACTAGTCCGGCCCTCCTGTAACAAAAGATCAGACACTTCCCATGTAACCCTGGAACTTGTCTATCTTGTAAGGGGCACATCTTGTAAATTTCATCACAACGGTGGTATTGTATTTTTTTTGCTGTATCATTATCATCACAACTGTTGTATTGCATCTTTCTCACTGTATCATTGTCATCACAACTGTTGTACTGTATCTTTTCACTGTACCATTCATTGTATCCAAGCAAGTCCTTCTGTAACAGCGCCACAATGCCCCCAGGGCTGCTTACATACAAATAAATAAATAAAAGGGAGCAGCAGATTTTGCAGTCCGCAAAGAGTTGTAAGAGTGTACGATGATACAGTGGTCATGGAAGATGGAAAAGTATGGAACAAAGGCAGGGTGGCAAAGGAGTCTGGGTGAAATTTTACACCATCATTTGGGTACTCTGACCAACTGACGAAAGAAATGGTGGACTCATGCTGCCCGTTGGTCATACATTTTCATGTGTGGGTGACGTGTGTGTTTGTGTGATGCTGGGATGGAAAGGGGTGTGTGTTAGATATGTACATGTGTGATGTTGCAGGAGAAATTAATTGTTGGGAGTGAATGGAATACTGGGCGAAGACTGGAACCTGGAGTGACCAGAGATTCCTGGCAAGGCAGTGGGTGGATGAGCCTTGTGCAGGAGGAGGTCCAAGGAGCTTTGTATCTACCCTTTTATTATCTGCAAAGATCTCTATCTTCGGCTGGGGCCTCCCTCTGGAACAGCCTCCCTTCCACTCTAAAACTTGAGGAGAACCATCTCCGGTTCCGGAAGCACCTCAAGACCTTCCTCTTTTCTTCTGCCTTCGCTCTCCCTCTCCCCTGCTGATCTGTTCTCTCTTGGCGCTGTGCACCTGGCCACCCTCTGTCCTCCGGGCCCAGGTACCTGCTCACCCTGCCACCCTCCCGCACTGTCTCCGGGCCACCACTTGTACTGGGGCCTGTATCTGTACCCATACAGCCCCCCCTTTTTCTACCTGCACTTATCAGACCTACCCTGTCTGCTGCCTTAAACCTAGCACTTGCAAATTGATGGATGCACTAAAATTGTTTGTTGCCTTTATTAGTTATTTATTGTTATTTATCTGTTTCTCCTCTGCTTCACACTTTCCACTTCTCCCCCCTTCCATGCCCTTTTCCCCTCCCCCTCTCCCATGCACTTGCGCATTCTCAATGTCACTGGGCCTAGTAAGATCGCTGTTTGGTTCTCCCCTGTTCCCCTCCCTTGCCTTGTCGTGCTCTGAAACACTTGTGTACGAGCGCGATAGAAATAAAATATCAATATCAATATCCCTGTTGTCCTGAGTACCTATCTTCTTATCAGGATAATACCACATCTAATGCCTGGGTATTGCAGGTTGTTCAGCAGGGATACTGTCTCGCCAATGTTCAAAGCCCTCCAAAGCATTCCCTCACCAATCAGTGCTTGCCTCCGGATCTCGAGGTTTGTCATTATATGGCAATTGGCACCATAGATCCAGTGCCCCGCTCCGAGAAGAGGCAGGTTTGGTACCAAACCTATCTTCTTGTGCCAAAGAAGGATGGGGGCATATGTGCCATACTAGTAAAAGAGAAGGATTCTGGTTACCTCACACTTAGTATATTGAAAATGATGAGTAACCGCACAGTGTTGGGTTCAGTGTTATTTATTCAAGTGAAGATATTTGGTTTTAGTAGTGGTCAGCCGACACATGTTTCGACCTCTAGGGTATTTATCAAGGCTATGGCTTGGGTAGTTGGGCTCTGTGTCCCTGAGCGGTAAGGATCTTCCCGTCAGAGGAAAAATACTGTGTCTCATCCCACGGAATCTCCTCACCACCCTGGGCCTTGTCTCCTCCCAGGTGATCCTCCCGCAGTACACCACCCCCAGGGTTGTGATCAGGAAGCGTCTGCCTTCCCCTAGCTACCCCGGGAGGGGACTTTAGGTAGGGTTTCACTGGGGGATCCACATGATTCTTCACACACTGTTAATGACTCCAATCAAGTAGTCCCACTAAGTCAGTGCCTTGTCTGGGATTGCTCAAGGGAAGCCCTTATTTATATATTTTTATGTCCAGTTCGTGTACTCTGGATGACCACCCTTATATAACACCCCTCTCTTAGAATCCCCCTGACCCCACTGAGCCAAGAAGTAAGTTTGTTTTGCAAATTTAAAAGGTTTATTTGAGAATTAAACAATATATATATATATATCACACTTTTATAATAAATTAATAATTGATATCACACTTGTGAATAGGAGCAGTAATCAACAATAGGTAATCCTACAATAGCACAGTTCTGGTGACTTATAACTAGGAACAGGGGAATAAGGTATCGGAGAATGCTTTATGGTTTCAAGGAGATGCAAAGATGAATAAGAGGCAGTACAGAAATAAACTTGATATGATTTCAGCAAAAGATAATGTGATCACTTTTTCTTTGACAATTCACTCCCCCCCCCCCACCCCTATGCAATGTAAGGAGATGGAAGTAACACACACAGTCTTCAGGAATACAATCACAGTACAATCCCAATTCAGTTCCCCCCTAGCACGCTTAGATCAACAGGGATGATTTTAAACACAGGCAAAGTACTTTAAAGGTGGTATGCAAAGAAGGGAAAAATATGCTAAAAAATGCTTTTAATTCCCTGTAGGAGGTCCAGGGGGAGTGATAGCAGCTACTTTAAATTAGTTCAGGATCACTTTAGCAATGCTCTATGAATGATTGTCAGGTTGCAAACGAATTTCAGCAAAGGAAAGCAAGGACAAATATTTTTACACGTGGCTGAAATGAAGCAAAATGTAAAATCGCGGCAATTTAGTAGCGTGCGTTGAGCGCAATTACGGAGGAAGTATAAGGAGTAGCAAGTCAAAGTAGCTTCAAAATAAAAGTTAAATCTCGCTTTTATCACAAACGGTTCAAGAGATACGGACGATTTTGTGGAGGTAGATTTTCAGAAATGAAGTTTTAATATTTCAGAATGACAGATGACAGTTTTGCAGCTTTAAAGTCACATAAGGACACACAATGCTATGGTGTAGTTCTAGATAGGTTAAAATAGTTTGAATTAGATTATTTTAAACTAAGAGATTGGTTTAGCACAGTTCTGGCTGGGTACTCACACTATATGTTGGACAGGAATGGGCCTCGTCACAGATCTGGTCAGGTTGACTGCGGTTCTCTCGCCACGGACGGTCTTTAGTACCGGTTCTCTGGTTACAGCGGTCTGGGTCAGCTCTGCTCTGCTGGTCTGGTCTGGCACTCGGCGCTTCACAAAGGTCTGGTCTCTGGTTCCGGGTACAGCTCTGCTTTCTGGGTGTTTCTGGCACAGGGTTTTAGGCCAGAATCAAACAGCTCAGCCTGGCTGTTTTACTCTGATGTGCCCCTTGGAAGTCTGGGGTAAATCAGTTTGCAAAAGATTTTGAGGCCTGCTGACAAATTCTGAAGTCTGAATTCAAAGTTCTGGTCTCTGTCTGGATTTGAAGTCTAAGTGCTGGATCTGGTGTCTTCTGGCAAAACGCTCCGCAAGAAATCAGCTTGAAGTGGGAAGTGAATCTCCCTACCTGTCCTGCACAGTCTCCTTTTATGTGTTTAGAAAGTGGGAGGGTCGGCTCATCTTCTATGCTCAACCCTCTCAACTTATCATTGGCCAGTTCCTCCTCTCTCCCTTGATTGGGGGAACTGGGTTGTGAGTCAGAGTGATGAGGTAGGTTTATGGTCAGAGGATCCTCCCCTTGTCAAATTGCACACAAATCTATTTCTGATCCAAATACATCTTTATCTATGTACCATTTTTCTAATATTATATGTCCAGTTAACATATTTTCTGTAGCACCAAACTATCCGATCCCTGTCTTTGTAAGATGTTGTGTCCCCTTATGACAGAATTCTCCCCTTTTCATCCAGATAACGACCTCTAAACCTTTCCAGATTTTACACAAATGTGCACCAGGGATATGGGTTTCAGATGATAAAGTGTCAGATTTTTAACATGCACACATTTGGAGTAACAACCTTTTTCCCGCTACTATCCCCAAGAACATACCACAGGGTCCTAACACCTCTTAAAATGTGCACAGAAACATCACCAGAATGATGATGTTATATATATAATTCTTACAAGTCCGCACTATGAATTATCCATCTTTTTTAAATTATGCTCTGGCCCCAAAGGGGTGTGGTTTTCCAAAGCACATGGTGGAATTTCTGGTTTATCCACTTCCCCCGAGCTCAGCTTCTCACATGCAGTGCCCCTCCCCATTTCCTTCCAAGAGGAAGCCATTTACGACCCCCTAATTTAACATTTGCCTGGGCCAAGGACAGTGCTTTGTTTAGTTTCCTGCAGTCCCCAGGTGCTCCTCCCCTGATTCAATCAGGGAGGTGTCCTCTCCTTTTGGTGGGGGCAGCAGAATGCAGCCAGGCCTGGGAAGAGTGGCTGAGCAAGTCGGGGGTAGTTGCCGGGCAGAATTCACTCTCTTCAAGCCAGGCTTCAGCTAAATGTCACTTTAGTTCCCAGTTTTCTACATTCAAACCAAACCTGCAATTTTTACACATGCAGCTAGAATGCTGATCCTAAGTTCAAAACTATGGCATTTAACAGTTGCAAACTATGTACCACTCAACAGTAGGTCACTCATTTATTTTAAACATTTAGATTTTAGTGTCTTTCAGTCCAATTTCACTTCAGCTGCTGACATCCACAGCTCAGCCAGTTTTGTTATAAACATTGTTTTGGGCTCTTTCTCTTTCCAGATTTTGTATGCACACAAGTCTACCTTCTGCCGAATGTCTGCTGGTGTTCATTGAGATTTTTGAATATCTTGCACTGTTTAAAATAGGCATTTTTAGCTTGCATTTCAGAGAAACAAAGGTGATTTCAAAGCGCTTTTTTTTTAGCCACCGGTACTGCTGTTTTTCCTTTGGCACACATTTCACTCATGGCACTCCTGGCCTATCACGCTCGCAATGGTGGGTGGCAGGTCATGCGACCATTTCGGTGTGCGCAAAACTGCGCGGTTCTCCAGGATTCTGACGCAAATGTGGGCTTTTCCGCCCTCTTGGATTTCCTAAGCCCACAGCACCAAGTGTTGCAGCATAATAACTTGAACGTGGGCCAAAACACCCAACAACACCCAGGTTTACTGTAAATGCATAAGCTCAGCCGTCCTCGCTTTTGCTCCCGGGTGTACTAAATACCAGTCATGGGCCACTAGAGTACCATGTTCAAACCCTTGGTCCATAGCGTGTTACCATCACCATCAGATGTAAACCAGAGAAGTGACCAATTCACATATTACTAATCACAAAAAACATGTTGACACAGGTGATTCGGTCCAAAAGTATCCAGGGGTACACCCATCCCTAGTGTCACCCGGAACAATTTTGTTGTACACCCTTCATCAGGACTAAAAAGTAAAATATGCGGCACACATGTTTTGCAGTGTTCTTGGTATTGCTTTGCAGTATTCTTGGTATTACTTTTCTCAGCACATATCAACATGATTCCTAAAACCCAAGAAACGCAGACTCAGTATTGATTGCTAATATACCACATTTATGCAACAGTGTATGGGACTAACCTGGTTATGTGCTGAGGGTGCTTGTCTAACAAAATTCACTTTACTTTCACTCCAGCACAAATGTATGGAGGACCACGGCTGTACTCCTAGTCACAACACACAAGCTGTATATAATGTATACATGGTAGATTTCTCCTGTTTTAGTGGGTTACAAATTAAAGGGCGACCCTTGCGTTTGTAGATTACTAGATGCCTTGAGCAGACAAACTCTCAGGTGTGGGAGCTCTGTCAGAAAGTTCTGGAGGAGATGTTCTCCCAGTGGTGGGGCTTCTCAGGTTGACCTCTTTGCTTCCAGTGTGAACAGGGAGCGCTGTTCGTGCTGCTCCAGGAGATTTCCACAACAAGGAGTTCTGAGGGATGCACCGACAGTCGGGTGGGATTTAGACCTACTGTATGCATTCCCACCAATCCCTGTCATACCGCTCATTCTCAGGAGACTACATCTGTTCGAGTGCATAATGATTTTCATCGCTCCGGAGTGGTCCCAGAGAACATGGCACCTTCCACATAGAGCGGCTCTTCTCTCCCAATTGAATCGATGAGTCCTCCATCTGGCTCTCTCCAGCCTGAACAGTCATTCCTGCTGAAAGGTATTAAGGAGTGGAAATCTGAAAACCACCAAATCTATTTAGGCCTACACAAGGCGTACATTTTTGGCTTTCTGCCAAGAGAGGGATTTCTACCCGTTTACCTGTTCCACATGTTCAGTTCTGGATTTTCTGATTTCTTTGGCCCGAAGTTTGGCACTATGAACGGATATTTTGCTGTCATTTCGGGTTTCAAGAGAGCACCAGAGCAGGGCATTTTTGTTCACGATTCCCACAGTCATGCAATTCTGCAGGGATTGTGTATTCAGTCTCCCCCATTCCAGGTTGCTGTTCCGGCTTAGGATTTAAATTTAGTGTGAACGTTTCTCATCAGTGCACAATTTGAGCCACTCCATTCTTGTTCTTTATGCGTACTCACAGTTAAGGTGATTTTTCTGGTCGCCATTACTTGCGCTAGACACTTTAGTGTACTCCAGGCATTTTTGGTTAAACCACCCTGTTTGTTTTCTCCAAAGAGAAGGTGACATTGAGAGTGAGGCCATCTCTCCTCCCGAAGGTAGTCTCGGATTTCCATCCCTCTCAAAAGATCTATCTTCTGTCTTCTTTCCTCTGCCTCCCCCTTCCAAGGCAGAGGAAAGTTTCAACAGGGGGGCCTGGTCTGGGCTCGTAGCTACTACATCTCTCGGATGGGGGTGTCCAGGAAAGATGACCAGCTTTTTCTTGGTTATGCTGATGCCCATGCTGGCAGGGCTGTGACCTAACAGACCATGCCAAGGTGGATCATCCTCTACATATCGGAATGCTACAGTCTGGCTGGTAAGTTCTCATTCCACCAGAAGGCTGGTACTTCCTTGGCTCTATAACGTGGAGTCCCTGTTCTGTACATTTGCCAGGTGGCTATGTGGGCTTCCCTGTACACGTTTGCTGAGCATTGTCCCTATGCGTCTAAGTCAGGGCAGGATGCTGGTTTTGGTGAAGCAGTCCTTTGGAATTCTCTGGTTTGGGTGGTGTCCTTGCACTCCTCCTTCCTCAAGATCATAGTACTGCTATGGAAGTCTGTTTTAGATGAGGAATCTGTGGGAGGGATGTATCCATTAGAACAACAAATTACTTACCTCTCTCTAATGTTCTTTCTGATTGGTGTTCCTCACACAAATTCCTAATGGACCTACCTACCTAATCTGTTTGGCAGATAGCTAGTACACCTTGGTTCTGTGGTCCCACACAATCAGAGTGCTAGGGGGAAAGTTTGGAACTATGTCCGATGGGGAGCAGTGTCTTGATATATACTCATCCTGATGTCATGTCTGGCATGTGGTATGTAGAGCTGTTGGATGAAGCTGACCCAGAGCAGCACTGTGCCCCCTGGTGACGGAAAGGTTTCCAAAGCTGCTGCCCTGAGAGAGAGATATCATAGATGAGAAAGCCATAGGATGATGATCCATCAGAAAGAACATTACAGAGAGGTAAGTGCTTCTTCTCATAACGATATAACCTTGAATTGGAAATGTTTTCTTTCCTTTTAACATTAAAGCTAGTACCACATGTGGCACCACTACATTAATTGGGTGCTAGGGGAAGAGGGTGGAACTAAGGTAATGGGGAGCATCGTCCTGATATATACTCGCCCCAATGTCATGTCTGGCATGTGGTACGTAGAGTGGTCAGTCAAAGCTGACGCAGAGCAGTTCCTGTGTCCTGTGGTGACAGAAAGGTTTCCAAAGCTGCTGCCCTGAGAGTCATATCATAGATGAGGAAGCCATAGGAGGATGATCCATCAGAAAGAACATTACAAAGAGGTACGTTCTTCCTCTCATAACGGGTTATCCTTGAATTGGAAATGTGTTTTCTTTCCTTTTAACAATAGAGCTAGTACCACATGTGGCACAACTACATTAACTGGGTGTTCCTGAATCAAAAACATAATCTTTTTCAACCAAAAGCTTGTGAACATGAGAGTAACCCAGCAGCCACAGAATCTAGCGCTGCACTGTAATGTCTGAAAAGACATTGTTAATCTTTGTGTAGCTGGGTCAATACCCCTTGAGCAAACCTATCATGTTCATCACAAAACAAGGTCAGTGGCGTTTGATAATCAGGCAAGCCCAGAACTATAGCTTTTGACACTTCCTGCTTAGTCTTGAAAAAGGCTTCTGTAGCTTCAGTTGACCAAGGTAGGGGGTTCGGTAACAGAATCCAGATTCAGATTTTGAAGGGGTTTGACAATTGAGACATATCCTGGAACCCACTGCAGGCACAAAGCGGCCATCTCAAGGAATCCTATCATGTAATTCTTGGTATGGGGTCTAGTTGCCGGTAGAATTACATTAATGCTGTTCTGGGACTTTTTTCCAGCTGTAATATCATGGCCTAGGCAATTCATGAGCAAGAGGTGTCAATAGAGTGAGTGAATCTTGTTTAAACGCCTTCAATGAGAGAGAGGCCACTATAAGGTTGTTGATATTCTGCACCAAAACGCAGCCCACTTTGAACACCAGCGAGTCAAGACCATTCACCAGAATGTGGGAAAAGTGGGTCAGACTTTCTACATACTACATGGGTAACCTTGTAAAACAAAATTGCTAATTTTTATACAAAAGGGACTATAAATATTGAATGTCAGACTGTACAGGTAAAGAGGAAAGCAAAGATCTGCCATATTAAAATGAGTGGTGGTAGCAGCGCTACAAGAAAGAATAGTAGCAGGGTTAGGAGCCCCAGGAAAAGTAAACAGCACTACTGCTTTAACGATGCACAGATCTTGAACAAAATAATAAGTCTGTACCCAGACTTTTATAAAAAGGATTAGGAGTATTACAAAGGCTGCAAGTAGACACAATAATGTTCTGTTTGCTCAGCAATTTAAGAAAAGGTTCTATGCTTTCTCCAGCTTGCTTAAAAAAGGGGATATTGTGGAACACAGGGAAGAGGTTTGGCTGGGTTCAACGTTATTTTTACAGCCTCCACAGTCAATATGCATCACAGATCATTTGAATGTGTGGACCATAACTATCGAGGAACAAGGCCTAACCGTCCCTTTTGCAACAATGGAGTGTAATTATGCAATTCGGTTTTTGAATTTAGGCATTTTTGTAACACAGCTACAAATTACAATTCTCTGCACGGGGACATCAAGGAAAATACTGTCAGGGGAACAGTAGACAGTAATGCCCATATTACACAATACATCTAAACCCAGTAAATTCTTAGGGGTGCAAGGTGTGAGGCAGGCATGGTATCACAAGTAAGGACACAGACACAAAAGGTACAAGTTACAACACTCTTATTAAGTTTTTCTGGTGTTGGAGACTTCCTATCTGGCCCTAATTCTATAATGGGAGTAGTCTCGACCATCAAAGTAAAATAAAATGGTCCAAGTCATTCAGTCAAACAAAGGAAAAGTCTGTGTCAGAAACGTATACTTGCCCTCATGTTTCACAATAACAAAGTGTGGGAAAATGTATGAAAATAAAGTGTGTATTAAAAGAATGGCAATGAAAGTGGGTCACCACTCCCTTCCCCATGTTCAGTTCACTGGGGTTCTTACTAAGTTCCTTCGAGGTGGATAGTGTGTAAAGTTCAAAGATTTCCCATAAATCTGTAAGGTTTATGCTTCACTGTTCTCTTTAATGGATTAATTTTGTCACCCTCACCCAGCTTCACAATTCTCAAACAAACAGATATTCACAAAGTTCCTTCTAAGTTACTTTCACAGGCTGTCCTTACCCGTCTTCAAACACGTAAACTTAACAGCTGTGCTTCACAGAGCTCAGGGAGAAATCCTTTCCCCAACCTTTGTATTTCTCTTTCACAATTTTCCCCTGTCAGAGACCTCCGCAACCGCATAGTATTCTCACCCCCATGCGTGACCACTCCGACAGCAGGGTCCTTATCATTATTGCCTTGCCAGAGACTTTCACAACCTCACTCTGACAATAGGGTTGATTTCTCAATATTTCTGCCTCTTGCACTTGGGTTCGCAGAACGGGCCCTCAGCCACCCTGTTCCTTATTTCACGAAAATATCAGTTCACTTTCACATTAGCCTATCAGGATCTCTGCATGCTCTCTTTCCCTCGTGCCATTTACTTCAATGGCTTTCAACACATTTCGCTTTCATTATTCACTGTTCTGTTATCTTTCAAAAAGAGTTCAATAACGTGCTTTCTCACACGGCACCGCTCGTTACTTTGTTTCTCATCGGCTCCCTCGCTGGCTAAATACATACAAGCTTTCAGTTCAATTTCTTTATCCTTCAACGCGTAGCCTTGCGTGCAACAGTGTAGCTTTCCACAATCGCACGTATCACAAACTGGGCTCTCCCTTTATTTTAACTCACCGGCTGTGATTGCTTTCATGCGTCCTTCTGTTTTGAGCTTGTCTAGGTCAGGGTCTTGCCCACCTGCCCCTCAGACACTCCCCGGTGGCCTTGTGGCTCCGGGGAGGGAATTAGCAGTTGGCTAGTGCATGGGGGAAAGGGTTCAGCCGGCCCCTCACCTCCCTTCTCTGAACTCTCACTGCTTCTTGGAGGCATGGCTCCCTCCTGCCTCGACTTGTAGCTTGTCAGCGTCTCGCTATCCCGTTCTCCCTGGCCTCATTCTTGGCAGCTCTCTCTCAGCTGCTCCTCTGTCTCGCCACCCAGCTTGCCTTCCTTCTTGGCCCCTGTCTCACTCTCTGTGTCTTTCTGTGCTCCACCTTTTATAGTTTGGAAAACGGCCCATGAGTTTCAGATGTGTGTGATTGTGACTGAGTGCCTGACCCTGCCTGGCCTCATTTGTGGGACAAGGCCAATGCATGTTACTAGTGGTAATCTTCCTAGTCTCAGTAGTTGGGCTGAAAAGAAAGGAGGGGAGTTATGGGAGTTGTAGTATCACATAAAGGTAGAGGGAATATGTAGTAAATAACTGTCAGGAAATGGGGGATACCATGTCTCACCATTCGGTGTCTCCTCCCCACTACCCAAAGATGCCCTCTCCAGGTGATCCTCTCTTGCTTGTCCACCCCCATGGTCGGGATCCAATAGTGATGGCCCTCCCTGGCCACCTGAAGAAGGAATCCCCGGGGACTGAGGTGTTAAGACACCTTCAGGTTTTTCACATACCCTTCCCCTATGCGATATGGACGGCACTGCTTCACTGGGGAACCTCGAAAGGAAAAGACATTACCCTGGTCATTTCCCTTTCTATGTGCTACTGTGAAGCAGTAAGGTTGCAAGTCCAGAAACCATTGCATAACCCACGGATTTGATTCCTTTCACTGACTTTTCCATACAAGGGGAGAGTGTTTGGTGATTAATTAGAATTTTCCTCCTAATAGATAGTATTTGAGATGTAGGGTGGCCCATTTTATAGCAAGAACTTCTAACTCCAAAACTGAGTAATTCTTCTCCCTGGGAAAGAGTTTTCTACTGGAAAATAGTGTTCTAAGCCATCATGACTCTGTGATAAGACGGCACCTAATTCAGTCAGGGAAGCATCAGTTTGAAGAATGAAACCTTTGGAAAAGTCTGCTACCTTTAAAATGGGATTTTGGCATAGGGTTTACTTTAAGTTGTTGTAACAAACTTCTTCCTCATCTTTCCACCAGAGTCTTTGTGGTTCTGCATTTCTAAGCTTATCGGTCAGTCTGGAGGTTTTATCAGAAACATTTGGGATGAACCTACGATAGTACTCTGTCAATCCCAAGAAGGCTCTCAGATCTCTTTTGGTTTTAGGTGTTGGTGGTTTTTCCATTTGGGGTTGTACACTACCGTTCTCTATTTAGAAGCCTAGATGTTTTATGGCTAAACAGGGTGATGACTGATAGTCGTATTTGAAGACTAAGGGAGAGTAGGATGATTTGGTAGTCTGGGGTTTGTGGGTGTCTCCGAAGTTGATGGGACATGATTGAGAATACCCCATAAACCTCAGGGATATTAGATATTCCCTTGTTAGTCATGGGAATCTTTGGCCAATCCAAGATCTTTGAAGTGGGTGTGAAGTATTCTTGTTGCTAATATTCCAATCGGGAAAAATAAGGAGATTGTGAGGGAATGTTTTGTATTACGGTGGAAAAACTAGGGAAGTCTCTTCCAATAATAACTTCCTCAAGGAGAACTGGTATAGCTGCCCAGAGTATAATAGTTTGTATTCCTTTGATATAGATATGGGTATTTTGGGATATATTTCTTTGTCCGTGTGAACACAT
Organism: Ambystoma mexicanum; assembly: GCF_040938575.1. Taxonomy (NCBI): domain Eukaryota; kingdom Metazoa; phylum Chordata; class Amphibia; order Caudata; family Ambystomatidae; genus Ambystoma; species Ambystoma mexicanum. The sequence continues at coordinate 625,236,251 of NC_090935.1, forward strand.
GTAATTCTTATTAGTTTTCATTTTTCAAGATCTTCTAGGGGAACAAGGTCTGCCAGAATAGCAGTTTGTTTACCCTTTAAAATCTACCTACTAAGGCTTGTACTGACCTACCATTAACAATGGCCAGTTCATGAGTAAATTCTGTAGGTGAATCACAAAAACAAACGCTTAAGATTTCAATCTCCTCTTCTGGTTCTTTCCATTCATCTCCCATTAGGAATCCTATTTCCATGGGTTCTTCTTTCTTATTTTTCGGGCAGATCTTTGCTATGTGCCCCGGTTCTTTACATGAAAAGCAAGGTAAAACTTGGGTTTTAATGGTCCCAATTTCATCTCTTTTCCATTCTTCTCCGTGTTTCAACTGTGATCGTTTTTTCGATTTCTCCTTCTCTTTATAAAACCAATCCTTATTTTTTAAAGGAATCTCCTCTTTAATGTAGGAAATTATTTGAACGAGGGGGGGCCCTTATGTTCTCTCTTGTCTTCTGTTTCATGTGGGGGGTGAAATGAAAATTACGTTAGCCTCAGAAAAATGTTGAGCTGTTTCAATGGCCATAGTAAGAGTGGGTTTATTCAACTGTAACATTGATCTTTAGAATGGGGAGTGAAGGAATGAGTAAATTGTTCGCTGGTTAAATTACTTATGGTAATGTTTTTTCCCTTTCCATACAGAGATGGTATTCTTTATTCTTTCGCCTAATTCCAAGGGAGTTTCTCCATGATTTAATCTGATGTTACGTAGTGTTTGCTGATTTTGCAAGCAATCTCTATAAGGCAGTAGTTGTGCAGTTATTGACAGCGAAAATGAAGTATTTGTACCATCTAGAGTTCAGAAGGTATGTGCTCAAGTGTCTACATTTCCGAACAGTTCAAATACTGTCTTTACTGCTTAATATGAAAAGTATATGAAAGTATATTATATTAAATATATATATACATATATAAATATATATATACATATATATACACGCTCACTATATCTTGGGCAAATCATTTAATCTCATTGGGCTACATTTTTTAGAAACTGTAAATTGCATATACGGGATCACCAACATTAGAACTTACATGCTGTTATGTACATTGCAATTTTCTACTTTGTAAAGCGGAATGCAAAGGTCGAGTGCAAAATGAGGCATAATCACATTACACCTCACTTTAGCACTCCTTTTCACAAAAGTGCAAATGCCGCCTGCATAAACCCGAATGGTTTTTGCAGGTGGGAAGTGGAGAAGCAAACATACTTCCCCTCCCATCTGCGACTGCAAAATATGACAAAGATGTCCGGTGTCCCGGATTAGTATAGTGAAGCTCAAAAGGCGTACACGTTGGTTTTATGCCTCACTTTACCACTTCATGACATGGAAAATAAGCCCACTGTGTCTTATCAAGCATTGGTTGGGAGTCCCTATAAGCGATTAAGCTCACGCTATTCGTAAAAAGCCTCTGATACAATGGGGCAGATGTTTTTCGGGTTCGACAGATGCCCTCATTCTCATCTGCTATGGTCCCCTCATGTGGTGTCCTGTAATTGGTTTATTGTAGCACTGATCCTGCCAAAAGTACCTTCCACAAGGCATTCATTTCTTAGATTTTGTGCACAGAACCAATTTTACATTATGTTGCTTTTTACCCAGTTTTTCATTAAAAGTGTTGGTGTAAATGTCACCGTTTTAACTCATTACTTTAAACAAATCTTGGAGTTGGGAGGGGGGAAGATCCTCCGCCAACCCACTGATATTGCATCAGAAAAGATCTACAGCCGTCACTAACACAGTATCATTTATAATGGATGTGCCTCGCAAGCATCCCCAGTTCCTTCGGCACCAAAAGTGCCTCCATTACTGAGGATCAGCACTTCTCGCCAAGTAAGCACTGGGACAAGGATCAGTGGCTGTGGGAATAACGACGGTTGCTGCCCCTGTTCATTGTGAAAAAAACAGCCCACAGATGAAAACTCTATTTGTAAACATTGATGTGCCCTGAAACATATGCTACTGAATTAGAATGAGCAGCAGCATTATAACCTTGGAAGTCCTACTTTCTTCATCTCTTCTTTATTTGCTTTTCCTTCTCCGCTCTTGTTTTTCCAATAAAATGTAGTTTTTTTTCATTATTTTTTAGTAAAAAGCACGCTCACATTTGGTTTTAAATATAGGCCCCCACATTAATATTAAATACATGACTTATTTTTCATTTGGATGTTTACACAAAACAATGCTAGATATCAGGCACACACCTTGATCATACAATAGTCAGCAAAGAGGATAAACATTGTTTCTCAATTATCAAACATATTGAAGAGTCAGCCAGAGTCTCCTGTGTTTAAGTACTAGAAGTGCCAATATGGAAAACCAGGACTGTCTGAAAGTGGGGCGCGCTAGGCAGCTAACATACATGCCAACACATACATGCCAACATTCTGACGCACCTGGGAGATAAATTGTGACCGGTCGGGAGACGTAATTTTACCCATAGGAATGCATTGGTGCTGGAATTATTTTAGGCAGGATAATGTGAAAAATAGCAATAGTTTTCACTGAAAAGTCGGGAGTCTTCTGCCTAAATCGGGAGGGACACATGTATGAGCTAGGCACACTTTTTACAGAACATACCTTCTTTTGGGGGCATGAAATACATTAAAACATTTCCCACAGGGTGCACAAGTAAGGTTAAAGGATTGGTTTTACAAAAGTTAGATAAGAGCCCCACATTCAAGAGGCACTTCCGGTTCTCCAATTGCCGCAAATGCAACACGTGCTTTCCTGTTCCATCACTCACTCTATCCACTCACTAATTGTACAAAAAAAGATTTAACTATGTTTCAATACACTAGTCATCTAAGCAATTAGCTCACATTCCATCAGCTAGGGGATGTAGCTCAGTGGTAGAGCGCATGCTTTGCATGTATGAGGCCCCGGGTTCAATCCCCGGCATCTCCACGCGGTTGATTTTTTTTTTTTAATCATCAAGGCGTTATTTGCAAAACAATTGAATGAAGCGGCTTATAATCTTCATTCTTTTCCTGTATGAATTCGCCCAAGCCGCCTCTTCCAACATTACGAGGCTGCGTTCAGTATAAAGCTGATGGTCGCTGTATCAGGTGTCTCCTCTGTGCTAAAGACTTCCTGCAGTCGCAGACAGTCCTGCACATACAAATAGGAGCTCTACCCTTACTGGACGCCAGTGGGCACAATTTCCAGATTCGTTTTTGGCACGATGCGACCAACAGCATTGCTTTTCCATCTGCTACCCTTAACTCCCGTTATTCCGGAAAAAAGGGCAGATGGAGGCATTTGTTCGCCTTTAGTTGGCATAAAAGGCTACAGGTTTATTATCACAACATTACGAAACACTACATGTTTGTCATCACATGGGGGGGGGCTGGAGCCTCATGAAGTTGGGGGCGTGTGGCACAACTCTTCAGGGCGGAGCTTGGAATGGGGCTAAAGTGTGCCCCACACATGATTTTAAGACTCACAACGAATAACATTTCCAAAACAGATGTTTTCTATGATACAAGCTTGACCCAGTGTTATTTACATTTAGTGCAGTTCGTTCTGGTTGTTAGAACACCCTGTATCCTCCATGTCAACTCCTAGAAAGCTGCCATGTGTGGGAAGTATACTACCTAATCCCCCACACTAGCGTGAGATGGGGGTTTAGATTCTATAAAAGACAAGGAGGCGAGTATTATGCATTACAATCTTTACTGAGATCCACAGCAGCAAAGAATAAAAACTTTGTAAAACGAAATTTTTTCCAATAAACATAAAGTCATAACAATGCAATGGGAACATCCCAGTTCAACATGGTGGGCAGGTCATGCCCTGGAGGTAGCCAATAGGGAGCGAGCCAATCCCATATAGGTCCATTCCTTTAACAACTCCCCCTCTTTCTTTGCTGCTGACCCACAGCTAAGTCACACCTCTAGTTTGCTTAGCTTGTACTTGTTACATTGCGGCATTTCTGTAGGAATTGCTTGATTTATTACTTTAATATCTTTGTTTGCTTTAATTACGGCGTTCGCTTGAAAGCGTGTGTTTCCTTTACATTGGTATTCCATTTCAATTCATCACGCGAGCGTGGCGTTCCAATTTCGAGCCCGCTCCGCGTCTGGTGTGTTGAGCGCTGCCTGAAGGCGCCAAGTTTCCTCGCACACGCTGGGTTTGGTCCTTCTGGACACATTGTTGCTAACGCTTTCAGCGTTCTATTTCAGGCGCGCGTCCCTGTTCAGGGCCGCGGCGTCTGCTTTGTTTGTTCATCGCGTGGCAGCCAGTGTCAGGAAGCTTATCTTCTGACAGACTGCACACGTTTTTCACAAGGTCTCTGGCACATGCTGTAAGGTGCCACTTCTAGTTTGGAGGTTGGTGGTTCAAGCCTGCTATCCACCTGGTGGTTTATGTGTGTGAAATTTTTTGGTGTCATTGTTTTTTCTGTAATTACAAATTTCTATAATTATATTTTGGGAGTTGTGTTTATATTTTTCCCCTCACGCTGCTCACATGCTTTTGGCTGATAGTCAGCAGGCTCTGCCTGTGTGAGGCCTAGGTGGCCCTTCCCCTGAAAGTTACACCCTGTGAAATTGTGGGTTCAGCCTGCTAGGCTTGCATAGTTCAACAGCTAGCCCTGCTGTTTGTTGACATAATATATATTTATATATTTTGTTCCGAGTGGAATACTGCCAAGTGCTGTCATGGATAAGGGGGTGCTCCCCTCCTCTGCTGATGCCAGCACTCAAGTACGTACTGCCAAGAAAAGTGACAGGTCTGGAGACAATATGGGGGATCAATCCTGTCATGGCCAACCTTCAGTGGCTCAGGCTATTCAGTCCTCTTTGGACACAGCTTTAACAGGTTTAAATAACACCTTGGCGTCAGCCTTTGACAGATTAATCACCCGCATTGCGGATTTCCACCCCTCCCAAGATGCTGCCCCATCTGTTGCAACCCAGGCCCCTAAAAAGTGTACGGCCAAAACTAAACATACCCAGGGACAATTCGGCCCCCCCTGGGCCATTTCACCCATATCTTCCCCTAAAAGAACTTTAAAGAGAGGGTGGGAAGAGTCTCATCAACCTTTCGCTTCCACACCCTGGCCAGCGCAGGCGCGCTTCGCGCCGGCGGAGTCCCCTATTGCGGTGTCATCCTCAGAAAGTTCTGTTGATTCTGATTCGCCCCCTAAGAGGCGGAAAAAGAAAGTAACATCTGTGTGCCCTCAGGAAGCGCCCCTGCTTGATGGTAGCGGAGTACCTTTATTTGACCCTGCCCTGATACAGCACCCCAGGTCAGCCGAGTGGCAGCCCTCTGAGGAAGTTTCCTCTTTCCTCAAGTTCTGGATAAGGCGCCCTATGCCCAAAGAGGATCGTAACAAGATGCGGTCGGAGTGTCCCAGACCTGTGCTTGCAGACAAGGTGGCTTTAGCGCCAGAAATAGACCAGTCTATGGCGGCTTTTCTATCCCAAAAAGGGAAGGACCCCAAGAAGGGGGTCGATAAAGCGTGGCGTAGTTGCCAAGACAGACTGTTGGACATCCTGGGTCCAGTCACGCAGATTTTTGAAATGGCAGAAGAGGCGGCGGCCTCTAATACCCCAGTTGATGTTGACGCATTAAGGGGTTGGATCCAACGTACGGTATGCCTGCTCGGCAACGCTAATGCCTCCATATGTAGGGAGAGGAGAAAATCATTATTAATGAGGTTGGATTCCAAACTGGCAGACATGGCTGAGAGGGAAGGTGGCCCTTCAGCTCAGGGTAATTTATTTGGGGATTCTTTCCTGAAAGACTTGTCGGCTTATGTTCACACATTTACAGCGCTGGACAAGGCGCAGGTTAATATAAAAAAGGTCTTTGCCCCAAAGGTTTTTAACAAGGCTGGACGAGGTAGGGCCCGCTCCTCCAGCCGCTTTTCCCAGGGCTCCTCCCGTCCCCGCCAGTTTGCGCCCCGTGGCGCATACCATACCTCCTCTGCTCGGGGAGCACATAACCAGTTCTACCCACAACAAAACTCGAATGGGAGAGGACGTGCCGGCAGAAGAGCCGGAAGATCAAGAGGGCAATCAGGTACTTTCTCAGGTGCTAAAAGTTTTTTCCCTCAAAAGTCTAGGTGGCAGACTAGCCAAGTTTCTTCCACAGTGGGAGGCCCTCACTTCGGATCCTTGGGTGTTACAAACGGTTCAGGGTTATCAGATAGAATTCTATGCCCCACCTTGTCAGTTGTCCTTTCCCCTTCCTTTGGTGTTCGACGAAGTCAAACAATCCCTCATAGATGTGGAGGTAAGGGATCTCATCTCCAAGGGGGCGGTAGTCCCGGCCTCTTACAAGGCCTCTCAGTTTCTGAGTTCCATTTTTCTAGTCCCGAAACCAGACCAGGGATTTTGCCCAGTAATCAACCTGAAAGCCCTCAACTCTTTTGTGGTGTATCACCACTTCAAAATGGAGGGAATTCATTTACTCAGAGACACCCTTCTCCCTGCAGATTGGATGGTCAAATTGGACCTCAAAGACGCTTACCTAGTAGTTCCCGTCTTTCCCCCGCATCAGGAGTTTCTTCAATTTCAATGGGGGGACCGGGTGTGGCAGTTTGCATCCCTTCCGTTTGGCCTGTCCTCGGCCCCATGGTGTTTCACCAAGCTCATGAGGCCTGTGATGGCTCTTCTCAGATCCAGGGGGATTCGGATCATAATTTATTTGGACGACATGTTGCTCCTAGCCCAGAATTATCAAACTCTGTGTTCTCATCTGAAATTCACTGTGACCCTCTTACAGGATCTAGGTTTTGTGATAAATGTAAAAAAATCCATATTGAAGCCTACGCAATGTATCCAATTTCTGGGCTTCAATATAGATTCAAAGCTTTGCATCCTTCTTCTCCCAGACAACAGACTCTCCAACATAAAGAAGGAAATTCGTCTGCTCCTCAGAAGAGGGAGGATCTCCCTCAGGCAGTTGGCCAGAGTTGTGGGAATGCTGTCAGCATCCATTCAGGCTATCTTCCCTGCTCCCCTACATTACAGAGCTCTGCAACGCTAAAAAGCCAAGCATTTGAGCAAGTGTCTCTCTTACTCTAAAATGGTGGTATTGCCGCCGGAAGCCAGGTTGGAGCTCCTGTGGTGGCTCAGGCACATGGAGGCCTGGAATGGCAAGGCAATATTTGGCCTATCTCCGGATGTCGTACTGGAGTCAGATGCGAGCAGATCGGGTTGGGGAGCCAGATTAGGTCAGGTTTCCACAGGTGGGAAATGGTCAGAGTCAGAGAAACAACTACATATCAATTGCCTAGAGTTGTTAGCGGGGTCCTTTGCGGTTCGGAGTCTCCTCAAGGATCAGGGGAATTGTTGTGTTCTCCTCCGCATGGACAACATCTCTGCGGTGAGATACATCAATCGCCTGGGGGGTACTAGGTCCAAAGTCTTGGCGGATTGGCAAGAGAGTTTTGGCATTTTTGCCTCGACAGGGATATTATATTGAAAGCGGAATACCTCCCGGGAGTCAGCAACGAAGTTGCAGACTGGAACTCCAGGCACCTGCAAGACAGGAGCGATTGGATGTTGAACAGATCTCTTTTCGCCCGCTTAGCGTCCCTCTGGGGTCCCCTGACCATAGACTTGTTTGCCTCGAGACTGAATTGTCAAGTTCCCAGGTTTTACAGTTGGAGACCAGATCCGTTAGCTCTGGCCACCGACGCTTTCCTCCAGGATTGGTCGGGTCAGTTGGGGTATGGCTTTCCTCCCTTTGCCATGATAGCTCAGGTTCTGGTCCAAGTTCGCACACAAGCGGCGGCTCTGGTTCTAGTTACCCCCTTTTGGCCCTCTCAGGTTTGGTTCCCGGCCCTGCTGGAATTAGCAGTAGATATTCCCCGTCTTCTCTCTCCCGATCCCCTATTGCTGGTGGATCCGGAGGGTCTCCCTCACGAGTTGGTCCTGCAGGGACACCTTGCCCTTATTGCTTGGAAGATTTCAGCTCTTCCTGGTGCTTCAGAGGACTTTCGCAAGACTCTATGGCGGTCATCAGGGACTCCTGGGCGCCCTCTACTAAGGCGGGGTATTCCTCAGCATGGAACAAATGGGTTAGCTGGTGTGTGGCTAGGCACCTCAATCCCGTTTCGGCCCCTCCTGTAGAGGTGGTTAATTTTTTAGTGGAGTTGTATAAGGAAGGAAAAGCCTACAGGACTGTTAATGGTTTTCGTTCAGCTATTTCAGCAGGTCACCTTTTGGTTAAAGGGAAACCGGTGGGTAGGCATTTTTTGGTGCGAAGGGCCCTCAAATCTATCCGTATTAAAGTTCCACCACAACCGAAGTATTTGGTTTTTTGGGATGTTAATATGGTACTGCAGCTCTTCAGGTCCTGGCCTCTTAATGAAGAACTGTCCCTGCAGCAGTTATTTGCCAAACTTGCTATGTTACTATGTCTAGTGTCTATTAAAAGGGTCTCTGATATCAGAGCTTTGGATGTGGATAATAAGATGTTCACCCCTCAGGGGGTTACTTTCTTTATCTCACGAAGGACTAAATGCATGACTTCCTCGATACCCTATCCAGCTTTTCCTGAAGATTGTAAATTATGTATGGTCAATTGTCTGAAATGTTTTGAGCTCAAAACCGAACGTTTTAGACCTCCCAATACCTCTCAGCTGCTGATTTCCTACCGAAAACCCCATAAGCCGGTCTCCCCTTCTACTTTGGCCAGATGGATCAAATGGGTTATGCGAGAGGCGGGGGTTGACACTTCCTCCTTTGGTCCCCACTCAGTCCGTGGCGCTATGGCCTCTAAAGCAGCCTTTCTGGGGGGTAGTTTGGAGCAGATTGTAAAAGCAGCTGACTGGTCAAGGGAGCCAACTTTTAAGACATTTTACCATAAACGTATTGCTCATGTAGCGGTGAATGTAATGCAAGGGCTTTGAACTTGCATAATATGAGCCTCCTGTCTTGCCATAGAATACCTAATCCCCCACACAAGCGTGAGATGGGGGTTTAGATTCTATAAAAGACAAGGAGGCGAGTATTATCCCACCCACCCACCCTTACTGGTGTTGGTTGTTGTTTCAGCTTTCGGTTGATGGCTTCGACGCAGGAAGAAGCAAGAGTTTCCGCTCCAAGTTGCTGAAGGTTTCAGCTCTGGCGTCTCCATGGGAGTTTGGTCTTCATTCTACGTGGAGAAATTGTTCGGTGGTCGTGTGAAAAGGATCAGCTTCAGAAAGAGGGGTTAAAGAGTTGTTAAAGGAATGGACCTATATGGGATTGGCTCGCTCCCTATTGGCTACCTCCAGGGCATGACCTGCCCACCATGTTGAACTGGGATGTTCCCATTGCATTGTTATGACTTTATATTTATTGGAAAAAATGTCGTTTTACAAAGTTTTTATTCTTTGCTGCTGTGGATCTCAGTAAAGATTGTAATGCATAATACTCGCCTCCTTGTCTTTTATAGAATCTAAACCCCCATCTCACGCTAGTGTGGGGGATTAGGTAGTATACTTCCCACACATGGCAGCTTTCTAGGAGTTGACATGGAGGATACAGGGTGTTCTAACAACCAGAACGAACTGCACTAAATGTAAATAACACTGGGTCAAGCTTGTATCATAGAAAACATCTGTTTTGGAAATGTTATTCGTTGTGAGTCTTAAAATCATGTGTGGGGCACACTTTAGCCCCATTCCAAGCGCCGCCCTGAAGAGTTGTGCCACATGCCCCCAACTTCATGAGGCTCCAGGCCCCCCCATGTGATGACAAACATGTAGTGTTTAGTAATGTTGTGATAATAAACCTGTAGCCTTTTATGCCAACTAAAGGCGAACAAATGCCTCCATCTGCCCTTTTTTCCGGAATAACGGGAGTTAAGGGTAGCAGATGGAAAAGCAATGCTGTTGGTCGCCATCGTGCCAAAAACGAATCTGGAAATTGTGCCCACTGGCGTCCAGTAAGGGTAGAGCTCCTATTTGTATGTGCAGGACTGTCTGCGACTGCAGGAAGACTTTAGCACAGAGGAGACACCTGATACAGCGACCATCAGCTTTATACTGAACGCAGCCTCACAATGTTGGAAGAGGCGGCTTGGGCGAATTCATACAGGAAAAGAATGAAGATTATAAGCCGCTTCATTCAATTGTTTTGCAAATAACGCCTTGATGATTAAAAAAAAAATCAACCGCATGGAGATGCCGGGGATTGAACCCGGGGCCTCATACATGCAAAGCATGCGCTCTACCACTGAGCTACATCCCCTAGCTGATGGAATATGAGCTAATTGCTCAAATGACTTGTGTATTGAAACATAGTTTCATCTTTTTTTGTACAATTAGTTTTATTTTTTGAAACCTTACCCAAAGATTATACCACACACACCCAATCTCCTTTGCCTGCTCCGCATTTTAAAATTGAACCATTTACAGCCTCAGTGTTACATACGGACAATTTAACTAAGCCTTTCCTCTGCGCTATAATTAAGAAGAAGAAACCCTACACTTAAAACGGCTAACTGCTTAAAAAGGCGCCATTGAAAAATATTTACTTCCAGAGCCCCAAGAAAGCGAATTGAAACGCTAACAATGTTAACGATCACTACAGTCTGTTTCGGAGCAGAGAGGAGTTTTCAAGGCTGCAGTCGAAACGTAAAAGCCGTCTTGTTCCAAAGCAGCTAATTAAGAAACGCTGTTCAGCATTACTCTTAAGTTATTAGAGGTATCTGTCTTTGGACAATGAATCATTCGGTGGATTACTATTTTATAACAATAAAAAAAGTGTCCTGTTATTTATGATTTTAGATGTTGTATTAGTAGTTGGATTGATTTATACAGCAACGTCACGGACCGTGGCGTGGAATAACAAACAAGCACACAGAGGCGAGGACAGCCATTAATACCCTCAAGATGGCGCCCAATTTATTAGGTCCGGTTCGAAAGAGCTACAGCTTTTTGCCAGAGCTCTTGAAGATAGATATCACGCTAAGCTCTCAACCATTTGTGTCGCAAAGGCGGGTGAAAACGCCCGATTTTATTTTTGGCGTGTGAGAGGCCCATTGACATGAATGGGCGTGCAGGAGGATTGGCGGGTGAGTCAGCTGTTTACAAGGTTGGTTACACCCGCCAAAAGTGTGAGAGTTGAGAGCTATGTAATCATGTTTGAAAATATTTGTATTGAGGTATTTCAGAGATACAAACATTTCAACGATGGCGCCCTCATGATTCCTTTAGACTATACATGTTTGCATGGGATCTGGATAGGGGGACAACAGGGAGCATGCCCACTAGATAGAATTGTGAACATTAGCCTGTGTCGCATCTAGAAAAGATTGTGAATGTTAGCATGTCCGCACTTAGGTGAAACTTGAATGTTAGCATGTGCCAAACTTAGAATTGTGAACAGTAGCCTGTGCCGCATCTAGACAGGATCGCGAAGGTTAGCAAGTGGCACACTTAGACGGAACTGTGAATGTTAGCATGTCAAATGTCAGGTAACCCACTAACCAATATAAGCTCAAACTCTACATACTTATCTCACTCAAAAAACTCACACAACCATCTCTCACACAACAAGCCGCATGCACTTCACAACACTGCAACAACACATAAGCCGGAGCAACAGCACACGCGGACTGACACCGATCCAATACCTGCACCAAAGCTCAGCATCTAGTGTATACCGAGTTGAAGCTGCCAACAGAACACCACTCCTCTCACTATCTTACTCTCTCTTCACCTTACTAACCCATCCCATCTTATCGTTTACAGATCTGCCAGAGCGCCTGGGGACCAATTCCGCTGGTGGCGGTGCGCAGTAGAAATACATTTAACATTTAACATAACTCGGGACTGGGGCATAAAAGTGTGCCCACAGTTACAAATGGCAATTCATTCCTTTTGGGACTGACGGTTTTGTCAGCTTCCTCAAGGGTTTTATATAGGGGAACACTAGTGGACACAGTTTAAGGAGGCTATATGCACATCATAAGCCACTAAGTTGTTTTGGGGAGATACTACACAGCTTTCAACTCACCCACTTTTGGTGGGTGTCACCCGCCTTGCAAGCAGCTGAATCACCCGCCAAGTCCCTCATATGCCCATTCAATTCTATGGGCTCTCACCCGCCAAAAAGAAAATCGGGCGTTTTTCCCAGCCTTGGTGACACAAAAGGTTGGGAGCCATTGATGCTATCTTTATTCCCCGCAGCAGTGAACTACCTACTGCGCAGGCTTTCCAATGTGCATGCGCGCACCTTGCGTAATCCCATTGGATGTCACTTTCGTGACAGAGCTTCCTGGCTCCTTTAACCGTGTCCTCTCTGGGACACTACATCTCCCCCTTCGGTCCAAAGAACAAAAGTCACTCACAGTTCTGCCCCTTCACAATTCCTCAATTAGGCGCATTGGTGTCCTGATGCATCGAGTCGCTGTCTGTCCAGTCAGTAAATGGCCACTCTCTGTCCAGTCAGCACAGCAGCATCGCCCTCTTCACTTTGTTCCTGGTCTTATTCTCTGTAAAGCTTAAAGTGAGAGATACTTCAAGTGAGAGATACTTCAGCACTCATCTGGGAGAGTGAGCAGTCACCATTGCCTCGTTCACATGGGAGATCGTCAAGTGTTCTGGATCAAACTTTGAGTCTGCTTTCTTGTCTTCTGCTCACAAGTACCTTGTCACTCACATGCAGTTCAGATTTCTTGGCTCGCCTCCTGTTATCGGCGTAATCCTTCATCGCTTGCTTCCTGCGGGCGTCTGAATCTCTAGAGGTGTATGTCGTCACTCGCCAGGTGAGGAAGTCTGGTCCTTATCCGTCGACCAAACAGTAGTTTCACTGGACTGTTTTCAGTCGTGCAGCGAGCTTCTGTAGCCCCTCAGCAGGTTGCACACCGCCTGGTTGAGAGACATTGGTCCCAGCTAATTTTGTTGGAGAACCGTCTTCAGGCTGCTCATACATTTCTCCACCATGCCGTTGGCCTGGGGGCATAGTGGAGCAACCTTTCTTTGGTGGATACCCATGTACTGCATGAACCTTGCAAACGCCAGACTACCGACGTGTGCACCGTTGTCCGACTTTAGGACCTCTGGGATCCCCCATCCTGAGAATATGCTGTCTAGCACTGGTATCACAGTGCTGGCAGCAGTGGCCCATAGCATGTGCACCAATGGCAATCGAGAATGTTCATCCATGATGTAGAGCCAGTATTTGTTGTCTCCTAAAGGGCAGAAGAAGTGGATTGTGAGGTGGTCTATGGGCGCTCTAGTATTTCAGACATTAGTACAGGTTCAGGATTGTTGGGTCTGGAGGTACTCTGGAACATTTGACATGCGTTGGGTCTATTCCTGGGAACCACATGGTGTCCCTTACTTGTCTCTTCGTAGATACTACCCTGTGATGACCTTCGTGGGCTAGATCCACAACTTGTTGTTGCAGGTCTGTGCTGATTACTATTTGGTATAGTCGCATAACAAGTCTTTCTGCTGATACTGCCAATTCCTCTCATATGTTCTTAAACGGTCGTAGTTCAGTTGTATAGCCGTCTTCCCCTCGGATGCATGTAAGATCAGCGTCCCTCCATCTTCCAGATTTAATGAGTTCTTACACTCTCGTTAGCATGGTATCATGCGTGGTGTGCTCCAGGATGATCTTTGGCATGATTTTCCCTTGGGGCCCCTGATGGGTGAGAAAATTGACATACGCCTCCGCTATGGAGTCATTGGAGAACGGGTCTGGTAAGGGGTGTCGAGACATAAAATCTGCAGGGTTATACTCCTTTCCAGGCTTGTAAACAATGGTAAAGTTGAAATCCTGTAGGGGCAGGGCCCATCGCTCTATTCGAGCTGGTATCTTGCATTGGGAACTCCCATAAACAGTCACCAGGGCCTAATGGTTTGTTACAATTGTAAATGGTTTCCCTAGAAGGCACATCTGAAAGTGTGCATAGGCCCATAAAACGGCAAGCACTTCCTTCTCAGGCTGCAAATATCTTGTCTCCACCTCAGACAGGCTTTTGCTGGCATATGCTATCATAGTCCTGGGAGATTCTCGTCCTGGTTGATTCTGTGCCAGAATTGCCCCTAATCCAACGGGGCTGGCATCCTCCGTTACTTATGTGCACATGTTCGGATCGAAATACGGCATGCGTTCTGCTGAGGCAATGTCTGACTGTATCTGCATGAATGCTCCTTCACATTGTTGCGACCATTGAAACACTCTACCCTGCTTAGTGAGTTCTCTGAGGGGAGCACTGGTGGTAGCAAAATCACAGCAATACTGGCCAGAGTAACTAGCCATTCCTAAGAACGATCTAACCTCGCAGACGTCTTTGGAAGCTGCGATTTCTGAGATGGCGGCAATCTTGCTTGGGTCAAGGCTCATGCCCTCACATCAGAAGATGTGTCCGTAAAATGAGACTTATGAAATACGCATTTTTCGCTATTGAAAGTCAGGCCAGCTTCTACTAGTGCTGTGCATACCTGTTGGAGGGCTTGATCATGTTGTGCCGTGGTCGTCCCAAAGACCAGTTTGTCGTCACTGTAGTTAAGAGACATTGCTAGCGCCAACTAGGAAAGAAAAGAAAGAATTGAAATCACCAGTGTATGTGTCTAAGTTTTCCACGCAAAGTCAAAAAATCAAAAATACAATAAAAAAACATTGGAATATTTCAGGAGCGACAAAAGGGTACAACATCTGTTTCAAGAATTACCCATATTTGCGTTTCAAAGAAGCCGTAACCTGCGGGATGAGTTGGTAAAGACAAGTCCACCGATTAAAGAACCTATAACTTATCGCACAGGAACATTTCCTTGTCTGCATTGCACTATTTGTAATTTTGTTTTAAAAGGTGACATTGCATACCATCCAAGGACAGGCATAAAAATCACGCTGAAAACATATGGGACATGTAATAGCATAAATACCATTTATGGAATCAAATGCCCCAGCGGGCAATATTATGTTGGACAATCTACACGACCAGCTAAAGTACGATGGAACCTAACATCGTTCATGTATCCGCAACAAGAATTTGAATTCAGTAGTAGCTCGGCATTGGATAAACAAAGGACACAATGTGTTGCAGATTTAAGTTTCAGATTTTGGAAGTGATCACTAAGAACAATCCTCATGAAGACATTGGTCTGAGACTTAACAGAAGGGAGACCTTCTGGATTGATAAATTGGGGTCTTTAACCCCAAATGGACTCAATGAAGAAATTCATTTTCACTGCTTTATGGAATTCTGTTTTGGAACATGTTGTACTGATTTATACATTTTTCATTTGCAATTTATTTTCTGTGAACATGGCAGTATTAACATTTATTAGCATGTTTTTTTCGAACATCTAACTGGGTCTTTTAACCTCACACGGACTTTAGAATCTAATTGTATACTGCTTTATGTTATCCAATATGTTTCGCAATGTCTTGCACTGACCATTTGATATAATTTGGTGTGAACATGACAGTGTCTACCATTTACACTGGACTTACATTATGTTTTACGGATCTATCCACTCGATAAATTATTCATTTCTACATTAGTTGTGAAGATGATGATGCTTGACAGAGTATGTAGATACCTAATTGACCATAATATCCATGAATAGTCAGGGGGGGCCCTCCCGGACGTCCGACACGTCTGGGACTCGAGGTGCCGCCACCTGCGACACCCACTGCCTTCCCTGCAAGTCTTAACAGAGTTTATCTACTTACCGCGTTATATGTGGATATATAGCTTTAAGGTGGCATTTTTGTTGCCTTCCCTATCCTTTGCTTACAAAGCTTTGTGTATATTTCATGCACTGTAAAAATCATATTATCCTCTTCTAACAGGTATTTATGTCCTTCATTCTGTTTCCTTCATAGCATACCCAAACCGTTGCTTTGCAACGACATGTACTCATGCGATATACGCAAACATCCAGTTCGCTAGCACTGTTATTCCATACATGTATCTGCACTAAGACCAACACCAGATTCCTAAAATTAGTTTTGTTTTAAAATTCGGAGACTCTGAACCGCTTTTTGTTTTTAGCGATTACTCGTGACCTAATCACAAAAGAGTCCCATTTCCATGGCAACGGTACTATCAGTAACGTTATGCGCGTCCGTGGCACTGCTTCCACACAGAGAGCTACAAGACGCCGTGAGGGTGAGTCAGCAAGATTAAGTTGTTAACTTTTCGAATGGCCACACGCTGTACCATAGCTATACTTATACACTGTATATTTGTCACAGCGTTCAAGATCGGTACGGTCGTGACACGCCGAGTCATTTAGGCTCAGAATCAATCACGTTTATCAGCAACTTTTTCAGTTCTACAGACAGTACAGGTAATAGGTCGATTGAGTTTATTTAATTACATACAGCACCAACACGGCTGAGCTTTTTCAATTTTCATATTTATTTATTTGGTTTTTCTCAATGTTTTTGATTGCATGTGCGGTCTGGAATTTTGAAAACATCATGAATGTGGTACGTTCTCTTTTCTTTGTAATTTCAAATGTGAATTTGATATATGTCATCACACACTGTGTGAACACTGCATGTTACATTGCAAATTCTTAAGATTCGCCCTGAATAAGGAGTTACATCTGAAATGCATTGGCACATGAATCTATTGCTGTTGATAAACCGATGGTTTCCTCATTTTGAAAAGATTTGGAAAAGGAATATATATATATATATATTTTTTGGAATACAAAATTTAATGAAGAAACTCTTGGCTATGATGTCTTGAGATTATTTGGAAATGAATTCAAAGCTAACATTTATTACTTTTGGTCTGACATGTTAGAGTAATTACATAACCCTGTTTGGGTGCATACAGAGAGCGACTGAGTAGCTGGGTTAGTTTACTTATCTTCTTGCTCCACGATCACTGTAGTTAAAACAGTTATGCACATGGTCGATTACTCTTCTCACACACTCCTTGAATATCTCAGCCACTGAGCAGATGCCAAAGATAAGTCTCTTATATCAAAAGAGTCCAATTGGCATGGTGAAAGTGGTATGCATTGGGACTTGTTTTCTTTTTGGATGTGATAATATCCTTTGTTCAGATCGAGTTTTGAGAAAACTCTTGCTCCATTGAGCAGGCTGATCATGTCATCCAGATGCATCCCAGGCTATTTTTCGCATCCAATGGCCTTTTTGGCTTGGCGCATATCCACGCATGTGCGTATCTTGTTCGGTGACCCTCTTTTTGGCACTGCCACTATGGGAGATACCCATGGAGTGGGGCCATCTGCTGGTTCTATTATATCTTCGGCCAGTAGGCTTTGTATCTCCTTCCCTAAAAGCGGCTAAAGATTAATTGATATCCTTCTCGGGTGTTGAGCCACCAGTGGCACAGATTCATCAATATGGAGTGTCACAGGGTCTCCTTTGAGGCATCCCATTCCCTCAAATAGTCAGGAACATTTGCATGACAGAGCCCATGTTGCATGGTTTAGGCTACTGCGCAATTACCATTTCGCGGGCAGTGTGGCGGCCCAGTAAATTGTTTCCACTGACATCTCCTTGTAGTACGTGAAACTCATCTTGCGCACACTTTTCCTGGTATTGTAGGGTTGTGAAGAATTTCCTGTGATTTCGCATGGGCCCTCTAGCGGCCCACTGGAAGACCTTCAGATCGGATAGCCGTAGTGGGGAGACGTCATCTTGCAGTACTCTGATACACACATGATGTTTAGGGTAGCACCTGCATCGATGAGAAACTTGGCTGGGTGCTTTCCCACCAGCAGACTGATGTCGCCCCCCGGCGGTGTTGTGGTCCCTTTCATCATGTACACGTAGTCGTGCTGGTTGATCTCCCGAGGGGGAGACAGCGATGGGAACCTTCTGCTAACTTGCCCAACATGCCCGACAAAGTCCCGATTTGCACCCCCATCTTTCCTCTGACTGATACCACATGGGCCCAATTCTGGTTTGGAGAATGGGGGAGCATATTCTGGTGATCGTACCAGAGGGGAGTTGCACACGACCGCTAGGTGGATTTCTCTGCCACACTAGGTGCACGTTTGTCCAAATGCAGGACATCTGACGCCTTCCATGTGAGGAAAAGGGAGGCCACATCGGTAACATCTCCCAGATGATGTAGGCTCTTTGTGTAGATGTCTGCTCACCTGAAGTCCGCAACTTGGCCTATTTGTTCTCATCCAGGGGTCTTGGCAGTTTCAATTTGAGAAGCTTGAATGTTCTCTCTGGAATACGTCCTAGCCATTTGCAGTATGGTAGCAAGCAGGAGCGGCTCCCAGAGCAGCTTCGTCCTGAATGCTGAGGAGAGGCATCCTCCTATTATTCTTATCCTAATGGCCTATTCATTCGTGAACTTGTGGAATTCACAGTGTGGCATTAACCTGCGAAGGCGAGTCGCAAAGGCATCCATGGACTCGCCAGCCATCTGGCATGCCATGTTGAAGGTGTCTCTCTCATGGTCAACATTGTGTTGGGGGCCAAAGTATGTGCTTAGCGCTTCTCTGAGGCCTGCGTACATTTTAACATCATCCAGCGGGAATGTGGGTATAATATCTTCCACCTCATCCCCCACCAGGGTCACTAGCAGCCTCCTGGTGAATTTATCAGGCGCATTTTCATCGCAAGCATGTAGGTAGTTCTCAAATCTTCTTATCCACCTTTCCCAGAGTGGCCCCAGGGCTTGCTGGTCGCCCATGTCAAATGGCCCTGGCTGTCGAAATTCTGCTGTGCACATCTTCCTCTGCTGACTCACCTTCCGACATCTCGGGGGCAGGTGAATCTCATCACACTCTGAGGTAAGTGGTGTACTGCTTGGCTCCCATCACTCCCTCAGCGTCTGCTTATGGGAATGGTCATCCTTATTGGGAGAGAAATCCCACCTTCGTCACCATTGTCCGCTTCCTCAAGGGTTTTATATAGGGGAACACTAGTGTGGACAGTGTAAGGAGGCTATATACATCAACGCTCACACCAGAAAAACACTTTATGAAGGCACACAGCGTCATCAGTGACTTAAATTACATAATGTACAAATCCAAATGGCTGGTTGTTGTGACCCTATACATAGGCTACCTGCTCCATAGGAGATGCCAAGCCACTGGTCACAGCCCCTTCTCTCTGTCTACTTCTACGTGGTCTCTTCCTTGGGCATCAGACCTGAAGCTACACTTAATTGGTTATTAGGCGAAAAAAAACAATGCAGGCTCTATCGCTAACCTGATGTGCACCTGGTACTGCAGACAAGGGATAAGAGGGTACTTCAAGGTCATTGCATTGCACACACTAACTCGATTCCAGACGCATCGGCGCCCATCCAAAGCTCCCCGCCCTCGTTTTAGCAATGTTATTTTACCCCTCCCGGCACCTCGCAAAACAAATCCTGTGACCTATGGTGAAAGCAACATGTCCCTGCTTTCTGAGCTTTCCTGATTAATTGGGGGGTCTAACAGTTTTAAGGCTGGTGGTCTGGGACTGACTGGTACCTTGGAATGCTGGGGGTCTTGGGAAAGGGGCTTTTGGGTGCTATTACTTAGGGCTGGGACAGGGACGATCAGAGGCATGTGTCCCCCTTCTCGTGAGATAGATTTTTGCAGAGAGCTCTCAACCGACCCGTGGCCTTGCATATCACATTCCTCCTGGGATACGAAATGTTGGCAAGATGAAACAAAGAAGGGTCCTGCAGCTCAGGCCTTTCTCACTGGTGCCCATGCTACACTCTATTCCTGCATGCATGCACGTATTTCTATGCGTGGGGCTAGGGCCTGCGGCCCTGACTGCAGCACAAAGTTAGGCCTTGATTCCAATACAATTGCTACTATCTAAGATGCCATTCGGTTCCCCATGTTCGCTAGAACAAAAACCTCCTCCATCCTCCACGCACTATGGCCCTTGCCATCACCCCTCTTCCCCCCTGTCCCCTCCCAAGAACCTACTGCACACTTCAAGGACTCTTCCTCATCTGAACGCACTGGGGGGCCTGGGACGATCGCCCCCTTCCTAACAATATTTATTATAATACTCTAAAAACCACTTTCCCCGTAACAGATAAATAATCTTGAGTTTTCACATTTGTAAACTGCTTCGATCTAACACTCTAGTTGTATCCTGTGGTTAGCTTTGTGGTTGCAGTATTGGTGCTCACCCTTTGTAGACATATTCAGGTCTTGTTTGGGTCCTTCTTGTTGCTGGGTTTACGAGAGAAGATGGGTGGGTAAATATTATAAAGGAAAAGAGAATGAGCGTAGGTGGGTAGGGTAGAGCATCTGATGAAATACCAACACTGCTGTGCCAGATTTGTGTCTACCATAGTTTAGTTTAGTTAGTTTAGTTTATTATTTGTATAGCGCAGCCTAACCCTGAGGTATCCAGGTGCTTGAACGTGGAACATATTTTACAGATACAGTGCAAAAGAAACAGACATTTACAGTAGTGTAGCGATAAAAACACAGCTAAGACATTGAGGAGACCGGTTACAAAATGTAGACATATTATGCTAAAGTTGCGATATAAGCAACATAGGGACAATGAAAAAGATCTAATACAGAGTGGACAAGCAGTGGTTGGCTAGATAATACAAGTGCAGTAATCGAAAATGGGCACATACGTCTTAGTCCAGCTGCTGGTAAGGCAAGCCTGAAGGCTAGGTAGCTAAGGTTACTGGGAAAGGAGTAGGTCCTTACTTTGGCTCTAAAAGACCAGCAGGAGGGATCTGCTCTAATGTCGGCAGGGAGCAGGTTCCAGCACTTGGCAGCTAGCACCGGGAAGCTCGACCCTATGGCTGATTTCAAATTGAACTTAGGTATTTTAAGGCGGTGTAGATACGGAGCTCTGGTGGGTCTGATGGAGCTGTGCCTTGAGAATTTGTCCGAGAGGTATTGGCGTGCCGATTGGGGACAGACATTTATGAGTGATGACAAGGGTGCGTAATTTGATTCTGCCACGTATCGGTAACCAGAGTACTTCTTGTCGTATGGCTGAGATGTGATTGGCACGAAGTATGTTTAGCACACAGCGAAGGGCATTGTTCCGGAGAGCTTGAAGTTTGTTCAAATTGTGATTGGAGGAGCCAAGAAATAAAGTGTTACAATAATCCAATTTGGACAGAATAAAAGCCCTTGCTAGGGTGAGGCAGTTGTTTGTGGACAGAAAGGGTTTGCATGCATTAATTAGCTTGTTGGTGTAGGCTGTGGAGGAGACTGTCGGGTTTATTTGCTTTTTAAGTGAGAGAGTGGAATCGAGGTAGACGCCAAAGGGTTTTAACCTCTTTGGCGACCTTGATGATATTGGCGTCAATGGTGAAGGTTTGGTAGCAGGGGTCAATTTTGTAGAGACGGGCTTGTATACCTATGATCAGTAGTTCTGTCTTGTCGTTGTTTAGGCAAAGGCTGTGAGTGGCCATCCAGGACTGAATTTCTAAGTAGATTTCATTGAGTTTTACAGTATCCTTTTCGTAGCAGCCGGTGAGGGTAATGAGGACCTGGGTGTAGTCTGTGTAATTAGTGTACGTAACACCAAGATCATCAAGACGATTGAAAAAGGAGCTTAGTAAAGATATTGTAAAGCGTTGGTGCAACACAGGACCCTTACAGGACTCCACACGGGATGGGGACTGGGTCTGCTGCCGCTGACGGTGCAAACACCCTTTTCGTCCTTTTGGAGAGGAAGGATTGGATCCAATTGGTGGCATTCGGAGAGAATGTGGCAGCCGAGGAGAGATGTTTAGTCAGGATTTGGTGGTCAACCAGGTCCAATGCTGAGGATAAATCCAACAAGAGCAGGATGGCAAAGGTTGCCCTTGTCTTTAGCTTCAGCCATTTGGATTTTTAGGTCCAGGAGGGCTGTTTCCGTCCCATGCCTGGGTCTAAAGCCAGATTGTCGCAGGCCTAAGAGTTTGTTCTGGATTTGTAAGTAGGCCACTCTGTCTAGGATCTTCAGGAGAAACGGGACAGTCGTGATGGGTCTGTAGTTGGTCGGAATGTTGGGGTCTAAGTTTGGTTTTTTGAGTAGAGGCATGACCCAAGCTTCTTTGAGGTTATTAGGAACTGAATAATTCTTGAAGGAGGAATTGATCAATGCTGTGATGAAGGGTGCCAGTTCTTTAGTACCTTCCTTGATAACTGAAGCTGGGCAGGAGTCTCCTTGGCAGTTAGAAGGTTTGAGGCTTGTAATTATGTTTACCACTTCTTCCGCCGTTACCGGGGAGAAGTGGAAAGGCGGGCAGGAGGGCAGGTGTGGACTAGACATATTGCGGGAGTGGGCAGTGGGGGAAAGGCTAGCCTTTTTAGACTCTATCTTTGCTTGCAGGAGTGCAATTTTATCTGATAAAGCGTGCTGAATGTTGACACACCAGGCTTTGTCCTTGATACAGTCAACGGTAGGTGGCACTGGGGTCTCTAGTTCTCTTAAAATAGAAAAGAGTTCTTTAGTGCCAGATTTGGCATTCTGGATTCTAGTGTTGAAGATTTCCTTTTTCTTATTGATAATGGCCGCTGCCGTGGAAAATCTTTCCTTATTAGGGGACGATGGAGTTTTGCTCCAACTTGCTTCTGCTATTCTTTTGATGTTGTGCAACGCTTTTAGTTCTGCAGAGAACCATTTGTTTAAGTGGGCAGCAGGTTTTGCTTTTCGTAATTTTAATGGGGCAATTTGATATAAGGCTTGTTCAAAGGTATCATTATAAAGGTCAACCAGGGAGGATGGGTCAGTGCAGGTGCTGGGAGGAAGGTTAGTGATAGGTTGTAGGAGAGGTAGCAAGTTCTCTAAGGTTATGTTACGTTTGTTCCTAGACAAGCATTGTGGTGCAGTAGTAGCCGGTGTGCTAAGGTGAGTAACTTTAGGTATGGAGAAGGTGATACAGTAATGGTCTGTCTAGGCCTGTGGTGTAATGTTGAGTAGGGTGATGTCACAGTTGGAATCAGCCAGCCATAGGGGTGTATCTGGACCATCCCTTGTGGTTTAGCTTGTAGTGTACATATACTGTAATGTGTGGCTGTGAGGCCGGGGTCCTTGTAGACTTTGTGCTTATCCCCCCACCCCCTTCTAGTTGCTGTAGTTGTGGTTAAGGAGGTCTAGGTAGAAGGCATTGGTGTTTCAGGAATCATGTCTGTGATGCAGTTGTATGGGTTTTGTTTTCTTTGCGGTCAATGCATGTGGGTGGGGGAGGCGGCGCCTGTTACTTGTTCTTTCAGCCAAGTAACATTTAGGCGATATGGTGTACCATGTGGTATTTTTACAGAGGTTTTCTAACTAGCATGTTTTGAACATTACTTAAGTTATTTGTTTGAATGGCATTTAGTTTATTTGTGGTTTCCAGATTTGTGTAACGTTCCGTAGTGAAACCTGGGTCCCAGCATAGTGTTTTTGTAGCCTGTAGGAATGGCACATAGAATTCCATCACATTTTGTGGGACGGCAGTTCTTGGTTTTTCCAATGAGAGGAAATGCATTGTATGGCTGATGCTAACAATGTGTCTAGTAGCTGAGTGAAGATACATATTAAAAGGTGTAGTTAGAGAAAGATTTACCTGCCTGTCACAGCACTTGAATATACATAGCAGCAACAGCCCACACATGCCCCTTTGCCACAAATCTACTGCCAGGTGATCCATATAAAATGTCACAGCAAGGGCTGGCTCAAGGTGGGGCAGGGAGGATACCACCACCTTGCCGGTAGATTACATTCATTAACATCTACCTCTGAATGTATGCATACTTTAGCACACACTTGCTGGTGCCATCTGGCTAGTGTCCTCTCCCTCAGCCATTAACACCTGTCACCCTCTCTAGCAGCAACATGGCAGGGTGCAAGCTGGCTACAAAAGGAGCTTGAATGCAGCTCCCATATGCCCCTTTCTTCACTGCGCAATGCACATAGAGATCACCTCCCTGCCATCTGAACTCTCGACTCCTTACTTGAAGGAAATGGGCATGAGCTCTGGCCTTATTCCATTCTGTGACTCCCAAGCGCCTTATTCGAGTTTTAAGGGGAAGTATTCCGAGGGGAGTCATTTAATCAGCATTTCCCGTAGGGTTCATGGCCACCAGATGCTTAGAGGACAGGGGCTTGTCCAGGAATTATATTGGCAGTAAGGGGATGGGCACTTATTGTTGCTGATACCATTAACAAAATCTGCATTAACAAATGATGTGTAGATTGGTCTTCTGATTTGTGTTCCCAGCAAGCGGCTATGTGAAGGCGCCCCCATGTAACTGCCAATGCATTCATAATACTGTCTCATTCAGCTTCAGACACACCTGGAAAAGCTTAGATTCGTATATATCTCGAGGGCGCAAAGAAACGCTTGAATACGATTTTATACAGTTATGTCTGAAGTCGAATAAGAATAAAAGAAGTCATACTTAAAGTGACACAAATGTACGACTATGATAGTATTCCTAGCAAATGCTTGCATTTATTGATGCTAACATTTAGGCACACATAAGAATCCATTCCTTATGTAGCATTTTCGCCAAAGCACTTTATATAAACACTGTTATATAAAATGATTACCCGGCACCGAAATGAATACTCATTTGTCGACCTCAGAAGGATGAAAGGTTAAGTAGATAGCACAGATTCCCACACTGAGTATGATCTAACCTGCTGAGCTATCTTACAATCTACATCTCCTTAAACATGCATACAACAAGATTTGGTAATGCATTGGCTCTGGCGGTTTAATAACACGTATTATTACAGTGCTTAGAGGCAAGAGGAATATGCCATGGCAACGTGATAGTGGTAACCATCACCTGCTGAATGAGAGTAATGTGTTCCAAAGGGAGAGATGGGCAATGCACGGCACAGAAGCAGGATCTATAGGCGTCACTTGTGGTTAAAAAGAGTCTTTATTCATATGAGTTAATATCCTCCAGTAGAGGAAAAAACAACATAATAGTGTTCTCCTTTCTCTTAAAATGGACTGGAGGGACAAGAGGACAGGAGAGGGTGGTGGGTGGATGATATAGTGTTTCTTTTTAACTGCACAGTTGATTAGCGAGCATAGTGTGCTGCAATAAGATAGATCAGCAGGTTAAAAGCTCAACCATGTCATTCCAGCCTGCAATTTCCAAGTTAAAATTTCAGCAAGGCTAAATCAGCCCTTCAACCTTCTTAGGTGGAACATTTAAGTAGAGTTTGTGATGAATCCCAGGGTATTGCCACTGTTCTCATGGCGGGAGCTTCTTCCCATGAGGCCTGGGTGGTGAGACAGCTACCCGATAGTCCCCCTGGGTGTGGTACTCAGTAAGAGGATCGCATTGGGAAGGAAACCCCCATATGGAAACAGTGACTATCAGGGCAGAACACAGTATTCCTATCATTTACCCTTACCTCCCTTATCCTCCTACCTTACACCCACCTCTATATGTTTCTGCAAGGTAGAAAACCCCAGCTTCGTGGGACGTACTGACACCAGGAAGAGTAGGAACTACCCATACAGAGTACGTAAAGGAACTGAGATGAGGAGGATCCCATCTAACCCATTGGAAAGTAATAAGGATAACATACGGACGAAAAAGATCTGCAGAGGAAAAACGGGCAAAACACGGAACCAAGACATGCGTTCCATTCAATATGGACATTTGAAATACATAAAAAGGGAAGATGGACTGCAAAGTTCGTCCGATCTACCCTGAAGGAGCTGCGAGAGCCAGCACGCCTCAGAGGGGAAGAAAGCAGACCAGTACGCCGAAACGGAAGTGAAGCGCTCCGAGCTGGTCCAGTGTTGGGAGAACCAAATTAAAGTCCCACCAAGAGAAGCTCCAGGCATTCATTACCAAGAGACGGAATGAGAACGAAGAGCTGCGCAACCCAAAGCTTGCTGCCATGGAGCCGCTGCAGTGAGAAGGCACACCACGCGAGTCAGGGAAGTCCCACAGCTGACTGCAGACACCAGGAAAGACCCAGGACCATTCCAGACCGTGAGAGAAGGTACACTCGTGGCTGGGAGGGCGCAGGAGCCATGAGAAGGGGGAGAGCCCAAAAGGGGAGATCAGGCAGAAATACAGGGTCTGGGACCCTGACCAAAGGGAAGAAACACCATCATATTTTGGGGTTGCATGATAGCACTTGGCATGAGAGTGAACCAAGTCTATCAGAACAGAAAGCTACACAAGAGAAGCGAGTCTGGGACCCGCATCCACAAGAAAGCCAAGAATATAGGGTCTGTGATCCTAACCCAGGGGAAGAGACGTAGTCATACCTTGGGGCACACAATAGTACTTGGCAGGAGAGTAAACAAAGTGTATCTAGAAGGAAAGCCACATGAGAAATGCCAGGATAAGTGAGAAATTCCCCCACCAACGTTGAACTGTCCGACGAGCCTGAGAAAGGAACACTGATTGTGAACTATGTTTTCAGAAATGCAATGAAGCTGTCACTTTCGAACAACACTAACTCTCAGAACACAATCTCAATTTGGAGTTTATTTATTTTATTGTATTTATTTTTTTCATTTGTATAAGCACACAAAGCCCATATGTGTGCTAGTTACAGACATATTACTACATTTGCATAGAATAAGTTGAAGAGATGGATATTTAGGCATTTCCGGAAATGGATAACGGATGGCTCAGAGCATAGATGCAGAGGTTGGCTGCTACGGATGGGAAACTCTTGTTCTTCTAAATCTAGGTTTGACCAGACAGTTGCTCCAGGTGGATCTCAGAGGTCTGTATGATGCATGAGGTGTAATTTTCTGGATTAGTTAAGGTGAGGCATTGTTAGACACACATTTATGCATAGTTGAGACGATTTTGAACTTAATCCTCTCTCTGACAGGGAGCCAGTGTACAGATTTCTGAGCTTCGGACATGTGGTCAAATTTGCTTAGGTCCAGTGCTGCCCGGAGGGTATTTTATTGTATGGCCTGGAGCTTATTTATGTTTTTGTCAGATGAGCTGCAAAGCAAGGCGTTACAATAATCCAATTTTGAATTTACAAGGGCTCGGGCGATGGTGAGGCGGTTACCAGATGATAGGAATGGTTTGCTCGCTCGCTTCAATTTGGTGGCATTCGCTGCAGAAGAGGTGATGGGGCTGATTAGGCGTGACATTCTTAGTGAGGCATCAAGGCAGACCCCTAGCGTCTTTACAGAAGGTGAGACTGGAATTTTATGGCCATCAATAGTGAAGAACCTGAAGGCTCGGTCGAGGCGTGCTAGGCTTGGTGGAGTCCCAACTATGAGAAGCTCTGTATTTTCATCGTTAAGACATAGAATATGTCGGGCCATCCAAGGTTGAATTATTTAATCGATTCGGTTTACGCTCTCAGAGTCCTGGTTGTAGTCACCCGGGGATGAAGATCTGAGTATCGTCAGCATAGTTTGTGAAGGTGATACCCAGATCGTCAAGGGGTCAAATCATTGTTTGGTGTAAATGTTGTACAAGGTGACACGTATGAACCTTGGGCTGACACACCACTGTATACAGGAGTATGGTGGCTGAGGCTTCGTCTGAGAAGACTCTGGAGGTTCTGTTTGCCAGGAAGGATGCACCCAGTTGGCTGCTTCGGGGGAGAAGCCTGCAAACCTAGTCAGGTGGCTTACAGAGGGTTTGGTGGTTGACTAAGTCGAAGGCTGCTGATAGGTCCAGGAGGAGAAGGAGAGAGATGGCTTTCCTGCATCATTGGCCTCGTCAAGCTGATTCTTCAAGTGAAGGAGTGCTGTTTCAGTCCCATGGCAGGGGCGGAAGCTGGACTGGCAGGGGCTGAGGATGTGGTAAGTTTCTAAGAAGGCTTGGATTTGGGTGTAAGCTACTTTGTCAATGTTGTTCAAGAAGAAAGGCACAGTAGTGATGGGTCTATAGTTGGAGTGTATAGTGGGGTCCAAATAAGGTTTCCTGAGGAGAGGGGTGAGCTGTGACTCTCTAAGGCAGGTTGGGATTGGTGCAGGAATTGAATGAAGAATTGACAATGGCAGTGATAAGGGGGATCAGAGGGTCTGCGCATTCCATTACCAAAGTGGCTGGGCAGATGTCACCCATGCAACGGGATGGCTTGAGGCCTGCGATAATGGTAGCTAAATCAGGCTCTGAAATAGGTTTGAATTTGAAAGGTTGGGTGATAAGGGACAGATTGTTGAAAAACACCCCGTTATTTAATTCAATGCAGAATGTAAGGGAAGGAAATAGGCTTTTGAAACTTGAATGGTGAACTATTTTACTTTGGACATCCTAACAGTTTCCATAGTACTTTTAGTTGAGGTTGGGAATCCCCTCTTAGTGTTAGGGATAGTTATGGTTTTTCCTCCTTTATTTTCATCCAATAAATGTCTTTACCAATCGTCATGCCACCATTGTGTCAGACTCAGACTTCTGCACCCTTGCATATGGTGTCGGGAGAGGATTGATACACACCGGGGAACCATAAAATGTACCAAGCCGAATGAAAGGGTCTCCAAAGCCTCAGTAGCCACTTGTGAGTCAATTGGATTTGACTTGTCTAGCAGTCAAGATCTGATTAAAGAACCTGGGCAAGAACAGGTTATACCCACTGGTCCGCTCTTAACCACTCCCAAAAGGTACCTCTATCAGGTTAACATCCTTGTCTGGGTTAGCCTAGAAGTATGGTTTGGATGTTCTGGCCGGGGATGTGGAACCAGATTATAGGGGAGACATTAAGCAGACCCTCCACGATATTGCAGCATGAAATGGCAAATTTTGCAGCATGAAATGGCAAATATTGCAGCACAAACCTTTATATATTGCAGCATTTTTGCGGGACAGTTTGTATTAACTGGAGGGTGTAAGATTGCCGGATTGCAGGAAAAAGGCAGAGTGCAAGGCTACAGGAGAGCCAGGGTGCCATTATTATGTATTCATTTAATAGGAAAAGTCCCAGATGTCTTTGGCTTGGCAAGGCAGTGTTTGTTTTGGCTACATTTTTGGTGTTGTGCATGCCTATTTAAAAGTATTAACTAAATTGAACATTATCAGTTGTAAGGCTGAAAATATTCTCCTTCTATGTTCTTCAATCCCCCAAACACTGACACAACTCTCTCGCCAACACACATCTCACCAACTCCACATCACAACTAGCATTCCTGAACCTCTCACTCTGTTATACACATACTCACGTGCTCTGTCACACTGCTAAATCACAATGTGCACTCCTCAGCCCCTGCCACACTTCAAATGCTACTCCCACCTCACACCTTACGCTCTCACATTCCTCCGGCAGTATACAGTCTTTCACTCTTTTGTGCTGCTTCTGCATTTTGCATCATTTCTCCCATTTTACGGCACTCTTTCCCCATCCTTTTTCCCAATCTGCAGCTCACTGCCTCTTTCCGGCTAACCGCGTCCTCTCTGCTTTCTGGCCCACTGCTCCCACTGAGCACATGCTCCCTCTACTTTCTGTACCTCCGCTCACTGTCAGATTTCTTGCCCACCGCCCCACTGCTTTCTCTGCTCTCTTGTGCACACCTTCCTCCTCTGACCCACTGTTCTCCCTCTGCTTTCTTGCCTATCACTTCACATCTCACCAGCTCTCCTTTCCCTCTCATAGTTTGGCCATTTTTTAAATTATTTTTAAATGTAGATTTTGACCCAGATCCTCAAAAAATGGGTAATTTAAAAATGGAGCCAAGGATTTCCTATTTTTAGATAACCCATTTTTGGAAATGAGCAGGTTGCCTTATTCTCAATGGTGACTTTGGCATTTCCATGGGGCCGAGCTGTAGCGCAAATTGCACGCTGGCCAGCTGCCTTGAATAGAAGCGCTCTCACGACATGTTCCCAGCGCATGCCACTGCAAAATGCGACCCAAAAAATGCATTTGTATCCTGATTGATGAACAGAAATACAAGTGTCACAGCAGCGGTTCATACCTTAAAAAGAAAAAGAAATGACAGGGTCAGGAAGGACCCTGTCATGCAGTGGCACTCCCACACCCCCATGCGTGCAGGGTTGCTTACAATTTCGACACATTTAAAAGTGTATCTTGTTGGAAATTTGGGATGTGCTTTTAAATAGGCAGGAAGGCCCCCTGATTTGAGCATGGATGAAGAAGGCAATCTGAATGGGCGCACGAATAAAATGTGCCCATTCAGCATTCAGGTGTCCTTTGTGGATTAGGCGGCTCTTTTTTTGGCGCAAGTGATGAGATATGTTTGTGCGTTTCATTTCGTGCTGCAAAAAGATTTGAGAACCTGGCCCCCCCGAGTATTTTCTTTTTTAAACAGTCATTTTTGCAGGTGTCTTTGCAAAAAAATAACGTTTTTGCACAAAACGGCAGTTTTTGCTGCATTTTGAGGGATCGCAAAATCGCTATGAGCTGGACAACCTGATTAAGATCCTTACAATCTTACCACATTAAGATTGGAGATGAGATTGCCCAGGGGATCTTGGAGAAAGCAGTGTTTCCAGACTTGCTGGAAGTCCCTGATCCAGATCAAACTGATATTGGGGAAAAAGAATTTGGCGAAGCAGACGAAGAGCTACAAGCTGAGGTAGAAATACCCACACCAAGGGCAGAGGCTGAAGAAATTGAAATAATTCCTGATTTAGACTTTGCTCAACGCAATGACCCTATGTTAGCTGAAGCCTTCCTCAAAGTAGTGATGGAAGACGAAGGAAGTGTGAGGGGTCAGTAATGTTAGGCAGACAACTGTTTGATCTTTGTTCAACACATGCCATTTTATTAAGGTAGAAATGATATTAAAATGCCTCACTTTTTCTACCTAACAAAACTAAGGACAATTCTAACACAGGTGTACTGGCCCTCACACTAAACATCAAATACAAAAGAACATTTATGGCAATTCAATTAACATCAACAGTGATATCTATATATATAATATTTGTGAAAGTGTGCTTGTATGTTCGCGGTTTGATCCAGCTCCATAACAGTTGGTAGGCTGAAATTTTGGCCCGAGGTCAGCATACCAGTCAGGGGTGTACTGGCAATAGGGAAATGTGACTAACCCCACCCAGCCCTGTGCTATCAGTATAGATGATTTTGGTACATTGCTGATTTTGCGAATAACCCAAAAAGCAGAAGTTAGGACACAAGGTCGGCATACGAGTATGGGGTGTACAGGCGATAGTAAAATCTGAACAACCTCGCCTATCCACCCGGCACAGGGGTCGAGCTGGGTCGAGCCCTGTGCTATCAGTATAGGCAATTTTGGGAGATTCCTGATTTTGCGATTTTTCAGAAATAGGAGGTTATGAAACAATAAAACATACACAAGGCTATAGCAGACCCCACGTGCATACCCGGGAAACGCCGGGTGGTACCGCTAGTTCACAATGTTTTGATAAGCTTCTAGCAACCTGGGTGAACTCCCTTGCCAAGGATTCAAGGTATATTCAGATTCAATGTTCAATAAAGAAAGACTTAGGCAATCGGGGTTTCGGCGACGCCATGGCACTGAAACTGCCCTTATCGATTTAAAAACGCAGATCGAAGATCTAAAAGACAAAGGCAAACTTGCGCTATTACGCTATTTGCGCTATTATGCGCTGGACCTCTCGGCGGCCTTTGATCTTGTCAATCACAAAATTCTTTGTCACCACTTCAAATCAGCTGCACACTTCTCAGACAAAGCTTCAACCTGGATCAGTTCCTTCCTAAACAATAGATCAATGCGCGTGTTCTCTCCACTAGCAGCCACCCCACCTGCTCCTGTCTCTTGTGGCGTGCCTCAAGGGTCCTGTGTCTCACCCACGTTGTATAACGTGTTCACTAAACCCCTTTTTGATATTCTGGACCATCTGGGTGTCACGTATACCAATTACGCTGACGACACCCAGATACTAATCCCTATCACAGGTGACTACACTACTGACTCCCTCGCCATCAATGCCATCTACCAGGTCATCCAAGCATGGATGGCTCAACACGGACTCTGTCTAAATGATGAAAAGACAGAGCTCCTCATTCTTGGCTCACCACAAAAACGTACTAAACTTGACCCTGCTTTTAAGTCCTTCACCATCGATGGGAATACTATTCCAGCTGATAAGGACACAAAAACCTTAGGGATTTACATTGACTCGACCTTATCCTTGACTAGACAAACCAACTCAGTCTCATCAGCAGCGGCTTATACTTGTAAGCTTATTACTGCCTGCCGCCCGTACCCTTCTACAGCTAATTGTGTGACCTTGGCTAGGGCCCTCGTACTTACTAAGGTTGATTACTGCAACGCCCTTTACCTAGGCACTAATCGCTGTAACTTAAGTTACAAATTGTCCAAAACAATGCGATCAGGGCGGCCCTCAACATTCCTAGACGTAACCTTCACTGGCTCTCTATCCCTCACCAAATTTCCTTGAAATTTCTGGCTCTTACCCATAAATGCCTTCACAACCAAGCTCCCTGTTATCTGGCGAACAGATTTGCCCTCCACAGCTCTACTAGACCTCGCAGATTGGCCCAAGCCAACTGCCTCGTCATCCCACGATTCAATCTCCAAAGATCATGTGGAACCAGCTTCCCCATCATGGCAGCTAAATTATGGAACTCACTCCCTAACAAGCTGAGAGCAGAACCCTCCTTTCTGAGATTCAAACACCTTACCAAAGTCTGGCTGTCCTCCCAAGACATCTAACACTGGTTCACTGCTTAACTTGTACTTTTGACGTTTCCTTGTATATACATTCTGTTTGTCTTCTTATTGTTATTATTCTGCTTGTAAATTTTGTAACTCACCTGTAAACATTGTAATTAATGCCATGATCTGCTTTCATCATGTTGTATCTAAGTGATGCGCCCGGTTGCCCCTGGTAGCAAAGTCTCAGTTCAGTTCTTGAAGAGTAAATATTAAGGAAGACATCTGTCAACAATAGTCCAACAACAAAAGTTCTTCTAATGAAACAAAGATTGTCCACTTCAACAGAATAGCATCAATGTTGCTCTCAGCCACAATGCTCTTTTACCACTTCCAGGTTTCCAAGAAGACTCGACACAGTTAAAAAATGAAATAGACTTCTAGAATTGTAATGGAACAAAAAGTCTTGTTTAACAGTAATGATTCACCTATTCAGGTTAAAATTCGCAAAAGGCATATTTGCCAGGATGACTTTGTACTGCAACATCTTCAAACAGGCATAGCATTCTTCTTCTGAATATCTCTTCAAAAGGGGTAGCCTCTTTGCCTCTCTTGTCGGTCTACAATGACAGCAACTTCAGTATTTTATAAAAGCAGCAAGGTTCCCCTTCCCCAACTATGCCTTCATCTCTCTGCCACTGTTAGCCATATAATTACCCAGAAGCCTTGGCACCACTCTCTTGGATTCAGGTAATGCTTGCACACTTGTATCTTAAGCAGGTTTGAACATTCAATTGGGCTCACAGTAAGGGTTAGACTGTTTGCTGGCATAAAGAAAGCTGCTTTCAATCTTAATAAGGAAATACTCTGGGCTTGGGCAATGCTTGTGCTCTCTCCAACTGCAGATACAGTATTTGAACACTCAACCTCTCTTGTGAATGATGATTCTTTGTATGCATAAAGAGGTAAAGTTCACTCTTTACTTGGAAAACAAAATTTGGCACACGCAACCATGTCTCTACAAGATGTAGAGGCTTTGAGTGTTTAATGGTGTTCAACAATGTTCATTCTGCTTAAGAGACATGCAACCACTTCTTCATTAAGTTTAAGGGCTTAACAATGTCTTTTAGTGGCATTTGCTTTCACCCGAGTATAAGAGACTTTTCCAGTCACACGCAAGGGCTACCTTTGATTGTTTCCTTGTTAAGAATACAACAAACAACTTCAGCTTGGTTATGCTTCTACGGGAGTGAAGATTAGACTGGATACTGTTGCCGGCAGTGCTCGCGCAAGGAATCAATGCCAGGTTTGACTTGTTCTGCAGGTTGCTCGATTTCTACGACTTCAGGTAGAACAGCTACTGCTTCTGGCTTCACAGGGACCCACACCCTTTTTCTTCTCAGGTGTCTCCGTTCCGGCCACTCATTCAAGGAGCTCCTTTCACTCCTGAGACCAGTGACTTGTCCACAGCTCCTCGCCTCAGTCTCCAACATGTTTCCTGCCCAGCAACCACGGTTGGGGAGGTGGCGGGGGTGTGGGTGGGTGCAGAGAGAATGGAGGGGCATGCAGAGAGAACGGAGGGGGGGTTGGGTGGGTGCAGAGAGAATGGAGGAGGGGTGGGGTGGGTACTTGTAGCGTGATGTCAGCTCACAGGAAAGGTGAAGAACTCCTCCAATCGGATACAATGTAGAACCAGGAGCCAGGAGGGGACTAGAAGGGCAGTCAGCATGACCCACAGCAACAGGCTGCACGGAGGGAGAGATGGGCCTGAGAAAGGGGAAGCCCATGACACATGCAAAAGAGAATCAGAGGGATGTGACTTCATGGGAGAAAACAGAGCAGGGCAAGGAAAGCATCGATTTCTTTGACAACATTGCGTTGAGACTCACCGAGCAGCCGGATGCACTCCAGATATCTTCTGGGTATGGCTTATTTATTTATCTATTTATTAGGTGTCAAAGCCTGCACATCTACACATGGACATTTCAGTGAAACATGACAGACATATAGATCAACTCCAGTTCGAGCTCATTACTCGAACAATCGAGTTTTTAGGTGCTTTCTGAAAATCAATAGTCTTTTTTTCCTGGTGTAGGTCCACAGGCAGTGTTCCAAGCCTGAGCCACTTGCACTGGGAAGGATTGGCCGTTCCCCCTTGTTCTTTTAACTCTGGGGCTGAGTGAAAGGGTCTGCTAAATTCGTATTGTACCAGACTGTGTTTAAGGTACAGAGTTGCTTTCCCGTAAAGACATTTGTGTGTCAAGGTAATCACCTTAAAACGCACCCTTGCAGCCATTGGCAACCGGTGGAGTTCTTTCGTTGTCCTGGTTATATGTTCTCTTGTTGGGATGTTACTGACAATCCTGACTGCCTCGTTTTGTATCATTTGGAGCTTTTGGATGCATTCTTTTCTAGCGCCGCCAAGCAATGCATCACAATAATCTAGTCATGGCATATTAATGGCCCTAACGAGGGGCGAGAGCAAGTGGCCATGTTGTAGGAAGTGATTTCCAGTGCTCCTGCTGATCCTACATGATTCGTGGCATATGCATGATCCTGAACAGGCGTTTGCTCGTTAAAAGCAGAGGACACTAACATGAAGTTGCAAGGCATAACTGCGAACAACAATGAGATCGATTGATGTAAGGAGAGCAGAGTGCTGCCCGATCTTAGTGAACAGCTGGTGGTGGAAAGAAGCTGGCAGGATGACGGGTGCAGTGAACAATGCCGGGCGAACGCGCCAACGAAGATGGCATGGCGGGCGCCGCTCCTTAGTGGTGGCTGCCCAGCCGGCCTCCTCCCCCCCACTACTCAAGAAGCAGGTCAGGGGGGCGGGGATGGGGGAGGAACGCGCAGCCCGCCCCTGGAAGGGACGGGAGCGCGCGAAACGCAAGGGGCGGGGCAGGGAGCCGAGGGAGAAGCAGGCCTCATAAAGGCACGGGTTTGTTCCAGATACAAACATCAATGGAACATCTCACAGAGATCTTCAATGCATGCATGAGGCTCCAGCACTTCCCGAGTTCCTGGAAAGAAGCAAGGGTCATTGTTTTTCCAAAGGCCGGCAAACCACTGAGGGATCCAGCAAACTACCGCCCCATCAGCCTGCTTTCTGGATTATCGAAGCTCCTGGAGAAGGTCCTCCTCGCTCGACTCAGCGACTTCACCTCCGAAAGAAATCTACTAGCAAAGGAACAGTTTGGATTTCGAAAGGAGCATGCAACGACTCATCAGCTACTGAGAGTGGTGGACACCATCAGCCACGGATTCAACATCAAGAAGTCCACAGGAATCGTCTTCCTGGATGTCGCCAAAGCATTCGACCGAGTCTGGCACAAGGGACTGCTGCACAAGATGATTGGCCTGGGATTTCCGAACTACCTGGTAAAGACGATTGCAAGCTACCTGGGAGGCCGCACCTTCCATGTCGCCATGCGGTCTGAGATGTCCTCTTCACATCCCATCCGAGCAGGCGTGCCACAGGGATCGAACCTCGGAC
Source organism: Ambystoma mexicanum (assembly GCF_040938575.1). NCBI lineage: Eukaryota > Metazoa > Chordata > Amphibia > Caudata > Ambystomatidae > Ambystoma > Ambystoma mexicanum. Next base: position 625,272,173 of record NC_090935.1, read on the forward strand.
CCTTCCTGTTCAACCTCTTCACCAACGACATCCCGACAGATCTCCACAAGACGAACCTGGCGCTGTATGCAGACGATGTTGCAGTCATCTCCCAGTCATTCAGCGAAAAGGAAGTGGCGAAGAACCTGCAAGCTTCATTGGATACCATCGCAAAGTGGTACAGCGACTGGCGGATAGAACTCAACACCAGCAAGACAACTGTAACGCTGTTCACCAGAAAGAAGATCAAGGAGCACCCACACATCAGCCTCAACGGGGAGACCATCAAATGGGAGAGCAGCAGCCGCTACCTCGGTGTGATCCTGGATAGCAAACTCAACTGGGAAAGCCACATCGAGAATACTCAGCAGAAGGCAACAGGAAAGATGGCAGCGCTGTACCCACTCCTGAAGAGCAAGTCCATGCCCCTCCGGACAAAGATCAACGTCTACAAGGCGATCATCAGACCAACCCTGACTTATGCCTCCCCAGCATGGATGACCTGCCATGAGCGACACTGGAAGAGTCTTCAGTTAGTCCAGAACAAGGCCCTGCGGATATCGTCTGGAGCTCCAATCTTCACAAGGATAGCAGACCTTCACAGAGACCTGGACATCGAGATGTTGGATGAACATCTAGCGAAGCTGAGTAAGAACTTCTGCCAAGAACTGGATCAGAACCCAAATCCTCTGATCAGAAGACTCACTGCCACCACTGCAAACCCCTTCGACCGCTACCCGCGGCCCATCACTGCGAAGACCCTGTGAAACCAGCCCTACTATGACAAGACCACACAGACCAAGAAGAATACAAACCACGACTACACACTCAACCCGAGAAGATGGAGTAATGAGGCTCAAGCCTCGGTATCCAAAAATCACCGCTGATGGATAAAAAGCTATCAGCAAGAAGAAGAACAAGCGCCGGAGATACAAACACATTCTCCCTCGGTTCCCTGCCCCCACCAGATCGTGGATTTTGTTTATGTGATCATCTTCACCTTCCCGCGCCGCGCCGCGCGGACAGGAAGAACCCGGGGGGGGAGGAGAGGAGAGAGAGAGGAGAGAGAGAGGAGAGAGAGAGGAGAGAGAGAGGAGAGAGAGAGGAGAGAGAGAGGAGAGAGAGGAGAGAGAGGAGAGAGAGGAGAGAGAGGAGAGAGAGAGAGAAAACACACAAACACGAACTCACAGCTGCGGACTAAAGTAAAGATGGGCTCCATGATCGGCAGGTGGCGAGGGAGAGAGAGGAGAGCGGGGTCGCCACCGTCGCCCTCGGCCTTCTACTGCTCCGTGTGCCTGGAGGTGCTCTGCAGGCCCGTGCGCACTCGCTGTGGACATGTGTGAGTTAGTTACCATGCATGCTCAAGCACACTCCATAAAGTCTGCAAAGTTCCAATTTCATGTGCGCCACGTGGATGGTAAGTCGTCTATGCTAATTTTTCATTCCTTTTATACTAAGTCAATGTAATCCATCTTTGTTCTCTGGTCTGTGACTGTCAACTATGTGTGTAATGATTTGGGAAAAGCTATGGTTCTGCAGGGAGATGGGGGTTCGTACGCAACATGCACGTCTGGTTCGACTAGAGGGAGGGGTATAATGTGGACAAAGAAAGCCTCCGGTTAGTCCTGCCCCTTTACTGGGACTTTCTCCCTCTGTGTTGTGCATTCGTCGTAAATAATTTGCACCCCTTTTCCCTGGCGTTCCGCACACTAGACCCCTCTACCACTGCCGCTCGTATTCCTGTCTCGGTGCCCCCCACTACCAGTTAAAGAGGACCCCGTGTTGGAATTTCTGGAGCCCTCCCTCTTTCGGCCCCGCTGTAGCTGGCAGGATTGCTCCCCCGGGGCTCTGGAGCAGCCTTTGTGCTCAAGCCACGTGTTTTCCAAGTACAGTAGCGTGCGCACCATCGCTGGCTCAGCTCGCACGCAGTTCACTTCAGTCTAACCGACGGCACACGAGTAGATTGTGCAAGGAATCGCGGCTGTGGTTAAAACACTGCCTCTGTTTTCAAAGACATGTCCTTATGATTGCAGACATACACACGTGTGGTGCAGCTGATGATGCGGTGCGATAAAAACGCTCAATAGTAATCTCCTTTCTAAAACCGATAGAAGTCAACATACTACAGAGGTGGGGGGTAAAGACTGTGTATCCAAAACACTTGACAACATATGGACAGTATTACTAATGCTGTACCCCAACCATCTGCCTGGAAACCAAGAAGCACAACACTCTGAGGTTTTAGCAAAAACCTTTGTGTACATCGGAACCGGAAATAGAAGCAGCACCCTCTCTGCGCCATTTTTGCAACTGCCTGCTTTGAAGCCCAGCCCAGCAACCATGCACATATGCCTGCCATGTTTTGGAGAGAACACAGAGAGGTGTTTATATGTTTAAAACACAGTGCTCTGTATGGGAATGCTATTAACTGAGGGTGGTAGAGCATTTGACTGCAGATCAAGAGGTCCCTGGTTCATATCCGGGTGCCCCCTTCGTTTATTTTATAGAAAGCAGTTTTTAAAAGGCCAGACTGTTCACTGCCAAAATGTGGGATTTGTTTAGACATATTACTTCCTCTCTTTCAGCTGCTCTGAATAAAATGAAATATCAGGTCACCAGTAGGGACAAGTATCTTGATGCATTGGCCGCCCACCAGGGACTCATAGTTCATCAATCGGGGCAGATGCTTGTTCGCTCATGCTGTTACAGCTACGTTAGCAGTGTGTCGCGGACGAAATGAAAGCATGGGGGAAGGGCGCCACGGGTTGCTGCAGAACAACTATCGTTGTTATCAATATTCGTTCACCCACATTGTTAGACATAATGGAAGTGGGCTGGTGTCACTCATGTGGGCCGCCATAATACGCACAGCCGCAGTCATGTTATTTAGACGTTGGTTCATGAAAGACGCCATTGCATCTATGGAAGGGGGCAAAAATTTGGGGAAACATGCCATGTTTTGTGTTGCGCAGTAGTGGGAGCCCACAACGTTAGCAAAGTTGGAGACGTGTTTAGACGCATGTGCCGGCGCGCCCACGTTTGCGGCAGAAAGTCAAAGATGTTTGTTATTGCGCCGCAGTGGGAGCACACGACATTAGCAAAGTCGTGGGGACATGTGTTTAGATACAAGTGCGGCGCGCCTACGTTTGTGCATTTTGAAGATTGGTGTAGAAAGTTATAGAGACATGCGTTTGGTCGATGGTAGCCGCGCCATGTGCCCGCAGTGCGACATAGCTGAAGTGAGCATGGGTTTCTCAGGATGGCCGCCGTGCCAATTTACGGCCTGCTTTCATTTGGATGGTTGACACACTGGGGGTCAGCTTAATACATTGCCACGTATCCTAGTGGTGTGGACGGCCGACTCGATCCGGAGAGTGTATGCATGGGTTACTCATGCGTTTTGTTTTAATGGCCGTCGCGCCATGTGTCCACAGTGCATCGCTGTTAACAAAGCTTGGTTTCTCTCAAAGTTAGTCATAGCTGCAGGACTTGGATTCAATGGCCGCCGCACCACGTGTATATCACAACGGATGGGTAACCCCTATGCCATGGAACTGGGGAACAACAAAATTACAAAAAAAGATCCCGAAGGGAAAAAGGGAGTTCACATGGAGGAGTACTGTATTAATTTGAGTACTCAATTATGGAAATAGAGGCGAGGAAGAAAAGGAGAGCCCAGTCATAAATATTCACATTATCATTTTTAATTAGTAATTTATTACCATTATAAAATTGCATAATATATAAACATCAAATCAACAATAAAATCGATGAATTGATTATAAAATACTTGTCAAATCTAATGCCTCAAGCCATTCAATAGCAGTTTAGTTGCCACAATTCGTAACCTCATGTTACTCAAGGTGAAGCATCGCTGTCTCATTTTAAATTCCATCCAAATAGTCAAAGTGCTATGGAGAGGGCAAATAGTTAACAATTGAATAAAGTGCTAAGTGCAACCAAGTGCTAAGTGCCAAGTTGTTAACAAAGAAATAAAGTACTAAATGCAAAAAAAAGTGCTACGTGCCACGCTCGCCCTATCCACCAATGCATGTAGTACCCATTATGGTCGCCGCGCCAACTTACGATAATCATTCATTATCATATAGATATATATGTTATTACCACCATTGCACATTATATTACGATGGCCGCCGTGCCAGGCTTTAGATTACGCCTTCCACCCAGCATTAGGAATTGGTTTGTGGCATTCAGCTACGTAAAACCATAGTCATTGAGACAGGCTTGCATTCAATGGTCGCCGCGCCACGGTTCACCATTGTCACCGTTGCCATCCATTGTGTTCCATGGAAGCTAACCAACACTACAACTCTCAGAATGCATTTGTTTGCTTAATAAAAGTCCAGGACTGGCCAACCGGTGCCCCAGGGTGACATGGTCAAGGGGCAAGCCCTAGGGGCTGCCTTATGAGGAAGCGCAGGGGGCCCTGGGGGAGGAAGCAGGGACCGAGGGGGGGGCTGGGAGAGAGGCCAGGGGCGGTAAAGAAAGCTGGGAGGGGGCAAGGACTGAGGGACACAAAGGGAAAGTGGGGGTGCAGAGGGACTACCTGGCTGAGTGTAAAGGAGCAGGGAGAGGGACTGAGGCCGGATACCCTGGGGGTGTCAAGGGAGTGAGTGATACCCGGAGGAGTGCAGAGTGGCTGGGGAAGCAGGGCGAGGGACTGTGGAATACCTGGGGAAGTGCTGAGGTGGTGAAGGATAACGGGGGCAGCAACGTGAGGGGGGCTGAGGCAAATCTGGTGGAGTGCACAGGGAATGAGCGTCAGGGGGAGGACTGAGGGAGTGCAGAGAGGCTGGGGGAGTAAAGGGAGGGGAGACTGGAGGGGGGGGGTTGCAGGGGCTGTGGAGTAAAGGGAGAGGGCGGAAGGAGACCTCGGCGTCTAGGTGTGCGGAGGGATACACGGGGGAGTGCATTGATGTCCTTAGCCGCGCAACCTACAGTCTCGGGTGGATAGCTGAGAGGCGTGCTGGAAGCAAAACGACACGCTGCCACACAGATTCGATCCCCGGGTCATGCTTAGAAACCTCTGTTCGCTCGATGGTTGCGGGGGGGAGTTGTTGTGGGAAGGCTGGGGTCGCTGCAAGAGAGCCGATTGTTGGTTGCACAGGGAGCATGCTGGGGGGAGGGCTGCAGTGGATTGGGATGGGGTATGCTGGCGGTGCCGCGTCTTGAATTGGGAGCAGGGGTTTTGGTGGGGTTGGGATGCGGCGCGTGCGACATGTGCACCGAAATAATGCGAGTATGGGCCTACCACACTCCAGTTGGCAGGGGCACATGGCCCAAGCGACGGTGGGCTGCATGGGTAGTCGGTGTGGCTGCGTGACAGGGACCGAGGTGCAAAGGGTTGGCCGGGGTTTCCAAAAGGTTGGAAAGTGTGTATTACATACAGATTAGCCACGGATAGGATGTTTTAAAGTGATGGAGATTGTTTAGAGATACTGTATGAGATTATATGTACCAAGGATCAAACAAGTCATCACGAATGCAGGGTATTGCTAGCAAACGATTGTGCAAAGGAAGAAAAGGTCATATGGTAATGTTTTGTTAACTGTGCGGCTGGACGGGGGCTTTTCAGTCCGGATTTTCAGTCGGAGTTCAGTGTACAGTGAGGAAAGGAGGTAGCACTGGTTTGCAGAGGGTGGCCATTATGAGGGTGAAGTAAAGTAATGTCTCATGACCTATACTAACACAATTTGTCTTTTGTTTTCAAGGTGGCCACGTGTGGGAACAACATAAGGTAAAGGTGGGCCCACAGTTACAAGACGATGGTCCTGGGTACAGAAGGGCAAATGCACTTGCGCTTAGTGAGTTAATAATAGGTTTAGGCAATAGGACGCATACGGGTTGGAAGACGAAGAGACACAACAGCCCGAAAACAGGTAAAGTAAAACAGGAAAATGCCGGCAGTCACCCAAACGGAGCTGTTAGATATTACAATGGTGCGGAGTACTCAAACAGCTAGGGCAATGGCTGGGCAAAAAGGAGTAAGGTAGGGCGCGCAAGTTGGATCCTTTTCTCCCTAAGGCAAAAAAAAAAAAAAAATAAATAATAATAATTTGCGGGGGATAGCAGAGCCACGACCAATGTTCCGTGGGCGGAAAATGCTATAACAAAAATATTCAAACTCAGCGCGGCGCAGGGCTTGTGGTGAATTACCTGGCATGGAGCTCATTCAGGGGGCGCGTGGCGTTGTAGGGTAAGAAAATGGTATGTCGGGGGGGGAGACGTGAGTAAGAGGTGGGGGGACAAAGAGCTTGCAATGCCTTGTGGGTAAGTGATAACACTGAACTAAGTTGACCTCCAACCAAAGGAAAGGTACAAAATAATATTTTAAAACAGCGCAAATTCTTTATATATGAATTCAACCTTAAAACACTTCCATGTCACTGCTGACGAGTTACTTCACTATGCGGCCAATAGTTTTGACCAGTGTTGGGAGCAAGACCACACGGAGCACCACACATTCGCTTCGAGCCCCCTCACCCCCTGCAGAGAATGGCTGGGGATTGGGGTGCTCGGTCCAGCGAAACATGGAGTAAGGGGGCACAGTATTAAGGGGTACAGAACCAGACACCGGGAACTGGGGGGGGGGCAAGGGTGAGAGCACAAATACCACATTCAAGCATGATCGGTAGGGCAAGATAGTTCTATTAAACCAACCAGTTAAGCATCACAAGGTAACGTGCCGCAAGAGCTAAGTGCGGATTCACGGAGAGGCATCTCCTGAAGGGGGCAGTAGAGAATCCACTCTAATTCACTGGAACTAATTTCAAACCCACTCAAACAAACTACACGTAAGGGCATCGCGTATTTAAGTTAGGGTTGCCCCAAGACGTAGTTTCAAAATGGAGCATTAAAAATACAGGGCTCTTTAAACCTTTCTCTACATGAACGAAATTAGGTATTTGCCTACTCCCTCACAGTTATGAACCAACCTGACCTAGGTCTAGTTCCTCAACCCGGCAATGGCAACAAAATGGAATATCCTCAGCCCAACTCGTACAACCACCCCCCTCCCCCCCGGTGCGTTTACTTCACTGCTGCCTGGGTGTAGGGTGCGCAGGCTGGCAGGGGAGGCAGGGCCTTGGAAGGATGGGGGCCCCCCCCCCGGTGCGTTTACTTCACTGCTGCCTGGGTGTAGGGTGCGCAGGCTGGCAGGGGAGACAGGGCCTTGGAAGGACGGGGGTGGGGGGGGACAAGGAGGCAGGGGAGGCAAGGCCTTGGAAGGACGTGGGTGGGGGGGGACAAGGAGGCCAAACACCAACCAAGGAGCAACGGAGCGAGGGGAGTAGGCGGAAAGGTCGGCTATGGAGCGACCTGTGCAGGCTGGGGGAACTCTCTGCCGCCGGCAACCAGCAGAGAGTCTTGGAGGAGTCACAGGTTGATCCCTGTAGCAAAGTACTGGCAGGCTCATAGGGGAATGCTCAGCCAACAGCTTAGATCTTACGGCGCCCCAAGAGTACTAGGCTCAGGGGAGGCCCTGGGAAAAAGGGGAGGGACGTAGGGGACATGGGAGCCAATTCCAAGCCCAAAATTGCGGGGGGGGGGGGAATCAACATAAACTCACAATCAAGGCCATCAAGGGAAGTCGGTCGGGGGGGGAGCAAGAGGAGACTACGGGGGGCTCAGGTAACTGTGACAAAATAACAGCAAAGGGAAGTCTTCACGGAAGGAGGGGGGCATGAGGGGGAGGGAGGTGGAGGATCCAAGATAGGGCGGCTAGGCGAATAGAGGGAACAGGGGGGAGGAAGCCAGCCCCAAGGAATAAGGGGGGGGGCAAGGACCAAAAGCTGGGGGACAGGAGACGGGGTAGGGAAGAACAGGGCTGGGAAGTCTGCCTCTGGGGGGAAATGGAGCTAGGATATGGAGGGGCAGAAACGGCAGGGGGGGGTTTGGCGGGACCCTAAAAACTGGGGACCTGGTGAGTGGAGGAGCGAGGGAAAGGAAGGAAGGAGAAGGGATAGGGTACAACGAAGAGATATTACGCTGGCAGGGGGGGCACTGGGCCAGACTCCACAGGGAGGCCGGGGGGAGAGGGAACTGGGAGGATTTAGGGGCTCGGCAAGACGGAAGGGAGACATGGGGGGGCAGCATAGATAGGATAGGGCTTCTGGTACAAGCGGCACTTGGGGGACGGAGGGGGGGACAGAGTAGAGTAGAAAGGACTCAAAATAGACGGGCATCGCAAAGCGATGACCATATAGGCAGGCAGAAAGGTGTGGGCCGGCACCGGAGGTCGGGTCGGCCTTAACGTACGGATGTGGGATATGAGTATCGTTGGGGCCCTTGTGGTGGTGCCTGTATAGGAACCTGATTACTAGCGAGGCACCGCGTGGCTGCCGGTTTTATCTAGACCCAAACACCGGACACGGTGAAGTGTTGGGGAGGGGGGGGGCAGGGGATTCCCAACAAAGACCTAGAGAAAAGGAGGGGCCTATGCCAAAAGTCGCTCATGGGAAATCTACAAACGGCCAGGGGTAGAGAGAGGTTAATAGCAAGGGCCGGGCTCAACCTGAGGCGTCCACCGGACGAGGAGGGTAAGGGAGAGGGGGGTGGAGTGCAAGGGATACCTAGGTAGCCGCACACAGAGTAGTATACCTGTGGTGGTGAATGATGGATCGCCTGTAAGATAACTCCAAGACTTTATGCAAAATAAAGCTGGTGAGGCATTTTACTCTTCCAACTTTACAAGGTGTCTGAGTTGTTTCTTCAACATGTGATGTATGACATATGCCGGGGGGTATGAGGGGAGGAAGGGGGGGGAGTGAGGGGCCAGGTCATGGAGGAGGGGGGAGGGAGGACAAGGCACTGGGGTGCCCACGCTAAGGATCTCATGCGGTACAGTTCCAGCTGGAGACGAGTCAGCAGCCCTGCAGAGCATCTACCAGAGTACAGATAAGCACCAACTGCGGACATGTGCTACAGAGGACTACAAAGTAACTGCAAGGACACAGCTGAGAAAAACAGTAGCAGAGAACAAAATAGCCCTGCTTCGTAGGAAACGTCAGTGGTCTACTGCTATAAAATTGCCCACGTACCTAGGAGTTGCAGGAAGTGCAGAGACAACGGAAGGCTGTCGGGCAGTGGATGAGTGGGGGAAGCTGTGGAATAACGGGCACACCGGGAGGCACATGTTCCGAGGGGTCGTGGTGCTGTGGAAAGCAAAGCGTGAGCAAGCAAGGTTGGGAGACCGGATTGGTCCTGATTAGGCCTGTCCGCAACAAAGTCAGTTGAGACGCCCCTCCTCAATGAGAATACCAAGGAAGTCTCTGTGTTGCAACAACAAATACGAAATCTGGAAAGCAGAGCGGAGGAAGGAGAGGGACGAGTAATGAGAAATAATGTGCTAATTAGTAGGCTACTGCAGGGAGAAAAGGGCGCAAACCCGACGGACTTCATCGAGACTATGCTGCTGCAGGAAATAGGTCTGGGGCCCTTACGCAGGGGTGGAGCGAGCGCCCAGAGCTCTGACGAGAAGGCCGCCGCCTGGTGCCCAACCTCGACCAATAATAGCCCGGATACTTAACTACAAGTACAGGGAAAAGATCCTTGAACATTTTCACAAGGGCGGCACGATCAGAAGACCGTCGGCTAACATCACAGCATACCCAAAGTACACACTCCTGGTGCAGAAACAGAGGATGAACTATACAGCAGTCAAGAGGAGATTGCTGGATGCAAACATTAAATACATGCTGCTGTACCCAGCCAGATTGAAAGTTCTTTATAAAGGCTGAGCTATCTTTTTTGGGTCTCCAGAAGAGGTGAGCAAATGGATGGATGAGGCAAACCTGGTAGACAAGGTGGAGGATCAACTGAGAGACGAGAATGACGGACAGAGGGATAACACCTATCCAGTGTGTAGTTATGCGGATAAATATCCATGTGACATTATCAAGTATGTGTGTAAAAGAGTGAATCTATAAATGCTGTTATTGGAATGTTTTAACAAGCAGGAATCACAGGTGTTGGACCTTACGAGTACCGCACGTGGAGGAATCAGCCTATACCCCATACCAGATTAGATTAGTTAGGATACTAGTAGTTACGTATCCTCCTGCTACACCCCGAATTCCGGCACTAGTATCTGGGAAGGGGTTGAGACACAGGGATGCCTGAGCACCGGATAGGGAGCTGGGAAATTGTTGGGAAGGGGGCGGGGTGGGAGTATTGTTAGTTAGAGGGGAGTTGGCCCACAGATATGTACAAGGGTGGGTTAGCGTACGCAATTGAGGGAGAGAGAGCGAAAACCACGGGATGGGATGGGGGAACTTAAAATGGCGACCTGGAATGTCAGGGGCCTGAACAGCTACATTAAGAGGAACAGGGTAATGGCATATCTGAGATGCCAGAAAACACATATAGGTCTCCTGCAAGAAACACGTCTTACTAAAGAAAGACAAGATGTCCTGGCACGGAAGTAGGGGGGGTGACTGTGGGCTCAACTTACTCAGCATATGCCAGAGGGGTCCTAATATGGATGGCACCGACTGTCCCGTTTAAGGTCTTCCAGACCTTCCAGGACACGGATGGTAGGATGTTAGTACTGTGGGGAATGGTGGAAAGTAGAGAAATATGTGTTATTAATACGTATGCTCCAAATAACGACACAGCAACCTATTTGAGATCCCTATACCCAAAGATAGGCTTGTACAGGGATAGTACATTGATATGGGGGGGTGACTTCAACTTCACACTGGACCCGGCAATGGATAGATTGGATGAAAAATGTGCTCCTCCAGCCCCTGCAGCTAAAGCTTTAAACTAGCTATTACACACATTTTCGCTGGTTGAGATAAGGAGGACAATGTGCCCACCGGGCAGAGTATACTCATTATACAGCTCCTATGAACTTCTACACAAGGTTGGATTATGTGTTCGCGGGGGAGGAAGCTCTGGGAGAGTTCACAAAGGCTGAATATAAAGCAAGTGTGCTCTCAGACCATGCCCCTCTGTTAGTTACTTGGCGGTTTCGCAATCCCCCACCCCCCGAGCTAGAATCCCGACGTGGAGACTTAGGGTTGAGGCACTGAGGGATATGGGGTTTCACGAACACTTGCAGAAAGAGGTTAAAGAATATTTCGAGCATAATACGGGCAGCGTGGACTCTGCGGGTACACTGTGAGAGGCCTTTAAATAGTGGTAAGAGGGGCAGCTATAGCAAAATCGAAAGGGATACCATTACCAATCAAAGGATGCCATTACACAAGACCTATAAAAAGCCGAAAACCGACTAGAAGCCATAGAACAAATAGGTGTTAGGTCCCTAGGGGTGGCAAAGGAAGTGCCCCACTTGCAGCAAGAATGTCGAGAACACTGGAACAGAGTAGGAAATCTGAGCCATAGGAAATACATAGAGACAGCACGCAGAGGGGGATAAACCTGGGCGGTTACTAGCCTGGCTTTACAGAAGTGAGAATAAACGAGAGACAATTAGAGTGATTGTAGGGATGGACAGTGAACTGTGCGAAATACACGACCGGGTGAATAGATGTTTTTATGATATACTACAAACAACTGTATGGGGGAAACCCCAGATTGCGACATATTAGAGATTAGTCTCCCCAGTCTAAACGCAGAGGAGAAAGACACGCTGGAAGGCCCTAGCATCATAGAAGAATTAGAGCATGTGATAAAGGAACTACTGACAGGCAACTTCCCAGGAGCGAATGGACTCCCTAGTGAATTCTATAAAGAATATAGGGTGGAAGTCCTAGCCCCACGGGCAAGCTGCCCGGGTCTCTGATAGAGTCGATTATTGTTCCTCTCCTTAAACCAAACAAACTGGTTACAGACTGGTGCTCATATAGGCCACTTTCATTACTGAATCAAGATGGGAAGAGTCTTACTGCTTTAATGGCAAACAGGCTTAAGTCAGCCATCGCCAAGCTTATACATTCAGACCAAACTGGCAATGTCCCACACCGAAATATTACAAATAACCTGAGAAGGCTACACCACATAATAGATTGCACACGCTGTGACACACAACAGTTGGCTCTGGTGTAGCTCGATGCAGTCAATGCGTTTGACTCAGTCAGATGGCCTTGGCTGTTGGCAGTGCTGGAAAAGTCTGGCATCGGACCCATGTACATCGAATGGTTACGGCTGCTGTATAGTGAACCGATGGCAAGGTTCAAAACAGGTGCAATTGTCTCAATGGCAGTTAAGTAAGGGCACGAGGCAGGGCTGTCTGTGGTCCCTGATGCTTTTCACCTTAGCGCTGGTGCCACTGGCGGTTTATTTACAGAAGAATATGGGGAAGCTGGCCTAACCACACCAGGAGGGCGGCACCTGATCTCATTGTATGTGGATGATATGCTCCTATATTTGCAACACCCCGAGACGAACTTGCAATACACCTTGGATGTGATGGAGCGCTATGTGGCTTTGTCAGGCATAACAATCAACCCGAAAAAGTCAAGTCTGCTCCCTTTGGAAGGATATTCCGGGAGGCCCGTGCACATTTTGCCGGTGCTGCCAATCAAATGGGAGGTAGACACATTTTGGTACTGCGGTGTGGATATGTATCATGATCCTAAAACAGAACATACACAGAACACGGCGAGAGCAATAGACAAAATCGAGAACTCCATATCATTTTGGGCCAGATTGCCGTTGTCGATGATGGGGCGAGCGGCATTATTGAAGATGGTGGTGCTACCAAGGCTTCTTCATTACTTTGCAAATGTCACGTTTGCGATACCAAAGATTTGTTTCAAAAGGCTAAATAATATATCTGGGTGCTTCCTATGGCATAATTCGAGGTGCATGATGGCACTAGGGAAACTTCAGTACTCATTTGAACAGGGTGTACGAAGGTGCCTAATTTTGAGATATATTTTGTCACTAGCCAGTTGCAGTTTGTGGCCAAATGGCTGTCCGATGAGTAAACACCAGAATCGCGGTTACTGCAGGCAGTTAGTACCCCGTTCTTCCTGAAAAAAGTGATATGGATAACCGACCCTCGAGCAACTTGTCAGTCTAGGCTGCTGGAGCTGGGGTGTGTCATGTGGCGCAGGGCGTGTCAAATGCTGGGGAACACTGCACCGTATTCCCCACAGATCGCACTAGTTGCGCTTGAAGGGATGGATGTACAATTAAGGTTAAATGTGAGGAAGTACTGGGAGCTGAAAGGAGTGGTGACAGTGGGAGATGTACTAAAGGAAGGATTACCTAAAGGGTTTGGGGAACTGACAGACGAAACGGGGATAAGCCTGGGGCAGCACCTCACGTATTCCCGCCTTTTAAGAAATCTTAGACTCAGATGGCCAGAGCCATGGCCGCCCTTGCAGTTAGACGAGGTGATAGAGTAATTTTATGATGTTTCGGAAGGAGGGCATGAAGTCTTGAGGATATATGAGCTACTGAAATCCAAAATGGGGGATGCGCTAGTACAGACAAGACAAAGCTGGGAGATAGACTTGCAAGAACCATTGTCAGAGGCAATGTGGATCAGAGCCATACGGTACCACAAGAAAGTGTCTAGAAATGCATGTTTACAACAGATTCAATTATACATGACACATAGAGCATACCTGACCCCGAACACAATATTTAAGTTCAGTCAGGCAGCAGTACAATCATGCCTGAAGTGCGGGGCGATCTGGGCCTGTAGAGAGATTACAAGATTCTGGAGAGAGGTAGCCCAAATGTTAGCACGGGCGGAGATCACCCTGCATATTAGCTCCCCCCTAGCATGCCTGGGGAGGGGCTTCGCAAGCCCCAATAGAGCAAGACGTGAGTAAGCTTAAAGACCTGGCATACATACTTGTAAAATGTAGGATAGCGATGGGATGGAAAGCCAGAAGCGCAAGTGTGGTGGTGGGACCTGTTGAATTGGGCAAACACAGCGACCGTGGTGTGGCAGAAATCAGGGAGAAATGTGAGGGAGGTGTGGATGCTTGGAGACAGCTGGTAAAGGAGTTGGCCACGTCTGGGCCAGGCGCTTTAGACTTGGAAAATACACCCGTGCAGAAAGTGACTGAAGTAAGGACGGTTGCTAACGCATAAGCTGAGATGTGGGAGAACTATTGAGTGGGACACAGGCCAGGGATGGGATGGGATGAGATGGGGTGGGGTGGGGTGATTTGGGGGGAGGATGGGAAGCAGCTGGATATGACTTGATGGGTTTATAGTGATATTTTCGAATTCAATAATTTCTAATGCATTAATTTCGAATCAATAATGTCGAATTTATTATTATCATTATTATTATTATTTTTTTAATGGGGGGATCCCCCCAACCCCCTGTTTTTTTTTATAACCCTTTTTTTTACTAGCCAAACCCCCCAAAAAATATACAAAAAATAAATAAATATTCAACATTTTTTTTCCGACATTATTTTTTTCTAAATGAATGCATTCGAAATTATTGATTCGACATTTTAACTGCACACCGACTTGATGTATAATTTGAGATATACGTTTATGCAAGTCTGTAAGTTGTGATGTTTATGGAAATAAATAGTAACAATTGTTTAAAAAATAATAATAATAATAATGGCCCTGACAAGGGTTTCACAATTCCTACGTGTCACCAGGGTTTTGATTTGTCTCAGTACTCTCAAGTGACAGTGAGAATTGTTTATGGCTCTGTCCACATGCGCCTCTGCTTCAAGGGAGACCTCCAGGAAGACATTAAGGAAGGCTATTCAGTCCCCAGTTTAGTCCTGGCTTGCTTAGATCCATAAATCATAAGCTCCGTTATGCACTGTTCAAGCACATCCAGCTTGTTGTCATCCAGCTCCTAACCGACCCATAAGTATGCGTCAGTTTTTCTGAGTCCTTAACATAGCTCCCACTTAGCTCTATCAGCAATTAGATGTCATCCACAGTTGGTAAACTGTATCCCCATGTGTTCCAGCTGGTCACAGAGGTCTGAGGTAAACATTAAACAGGGCTGGGGATAAAGATGCACCCTGAGGAACTCCACAGTGTCTTTGTGCCGATTCCAAAGTGGCATTACCCCAACACACTCTGGACCTTCTATTGCTCAAGAATGAGCTGATCCAATCGGTAACATCCCTTGAACAGTTGCCTGTGATAGCTAATGGTTTCAACAGGTGCTCGTGGTCTAATAAATCTAAAGCTGCTGATGGGTCGAGCAATTTCAGCAGCCCTGTTTTGCTTCTGTCAAGGGTGCCTAGCATCTGTGTTTTTAGTCTAGGAGTTTGCTTTCCATCCCGTGCTTTCCCTTGTAGCCACATTGTCTTGTGTGAAGAATAATCAAGACATCTAGGTGTTCTTGTAACTGGAAAGCAGCAATGGTTCCATAATCTTCAAGAGAAAGGGGGTGTGCTCGTACGTTAATGATGCACAATGTGAACATGTGTAACACAGCGGGTGGACATTTTAGGATGGGACGAGAATGCTGCCACCGCTGAAATAGGCTCCAAGATCGCAGTCGAGGACGTGGACGTGGAGTACTAACAGCATGCCAACCCACCCTCCCACAGCCAATGGGCCAGGTTTCCATGGGTAACAAAGGTGGAATCTACGAAAAAGGCGGGTGACATGAATATGTGAGGAAGGTTCCCACAATCGGTGGGAAGGGCCATAGCCAAGTCAGTCAATCAGGTATTGAAGTCTTCCACAATGTATGTGTGAATCATATACAACGCGCAGCTCATATTCAGGTTGGTTTCTGATAAAAACGGGCGGTGAGGGGACTTCTGCTAAATGGGAAACTCACCCATACGAAAAGGGCTTTAGCAGGGAAACATGGAAACATGAAAAACCAGATGGATTTACTTCCAGGGAGGCGGCAACTTAAGACGAAATGCCAGAGGGTTGATCCTTGCCAAGCTAGAAAAGAGCAGATGTATTTTGGTGCAAGACGTGTCGGGGTAAGATGTTTGGGCAAAAACATTGCCACAAGCCACACCTTGTCTCCCACAATTTATAATGGTTCAGCAGATCGTCAGGTGTTAGCAGCCATTTTTGAGGCAGAGCGATCATGTTCCAGACATTGCATGGCTGCATGGTGACATTCTTGGACGACACAGATGTGTTCCGATACGGATGGAACCAAATCAGACGAAGGGGTGTAGGTCAGAAACACCAGGGGATGATCGCCATAAGTGCAATGGAAGGGACTGCTCTGAATCGTCACATGAAAGCCATTGTTGTAGGTAAATTCTACCAGCGGAAGTAATGAGTACCATTGTCCTGTGGGGCAGAAGCAAAGCAACTGAGGTGAGTTTTAAGGGTATGATTAAGTCTCTCTGTGGATCCATTCGTCTGAGGATGAAATCCCGAGGATAACATACATTGGATGCCCAGGGTTTAACAGAGTGTAGCCTAAAACCGGGCAGTGTATTGTGAGCCACTGTCAGATATTATGCCATCAGAACGATTGTGGAGTCTGTAAACATCACAGATAAAGTCACCTGCCATAGCATTTGCAGTGGAAAAAATGCAGATAAATGAGCCAGCTTGAAGTATCTATCAAGGGTAACCACTATGACGGTTTGACCTTCTGACATAGGCAGGTCAACAATAAAGTCAGTTGACAACTGTTGCTATGGTTTTGATGGTAGTTCGGGAGGACACAGTTTGACAAGGGACCTTATGTTGCACACAAGTTGAGCAGGAGGAGATGTAAGTTTGAACGTCTGTACCCCATGTCGGTCACAGAAATAACTTTGGAGAAGATCCCGGGTACTCTGGATGCCTTTATGTCCAGCTACTGGCATGTCATGACCGAGTTGTGGAGCGGTTTGTTGTAAACCTGACGTACGTAGGAACAGGCGATCAGAGCTATACCAGAGCCCTTGGCTGAGACGTAATACAGTAGGTATTTGGTCAGTAGATACATGTGCCTGCTCTTCTCAAACTGTATCCAAATAGTGGGTGCCCACGTAAAGAAACATATTACCCTGCAGGGTCTTGTCAGGATAGACAACTTCCAAAGGTCCAAAATCACTGCGAGACAGGGCATCCGCCAGGAATATGGGAGACAAAAAATGGTACTGGGCAAAAAAGTATGTCTAACAAGCTTACTTGCTGTTGTAACACTTGAATTGCTGAAGGACCTGTAAATCATGATGATCCAATCTTATCTCCACAGGTGTTGTGCGCTCAACAAGAACTGCCTCCATTCTTTACAGGCACACTTGATTGCCAAAAGTTCCTTCTCGATTATGAAAAATGCTGTTCGGACTCAGCCAATTTTCTAGAACGGTAAGCCAGAAGGTGTTCCAAACCATCCAGCTACAACTACTTAAGGACAGCTTTACGTGATCACCCACCAATGGCGTAGTTGAAAGTATCAGCTTTTACAAAGAATGGCTTCAATTGATCTGGCTGACAAAGGCTCAGTGTTGTGGTAAAGAAGGTCTTCAGCCCCATAAAGGCCTGTGCAGCCTGAGGATTCCAAAGAAAGGGTCTGGAGGGCCTCATAAGATCGGTTAGTGGTAGAATAACATGTGAAAACCTAGTAAAGATAATAGCCCCCAGACCGCTGTGAGGATGTCTTGTATCAGAGGCAATGGGTATTTGTCTTTAGTGGTGATCTTGTTAAGCTGCAGGTAGTTCAGACAATGCCTTCGCTGAGCTGTGTCATTTTTGGGCACAAGGAATAATGATGTGCCTCTGGGCGATTCAGACTCTGATCAAGCCATCTCTAAGGTTGTCGTCTAAGTACTTCCAGAGTGCATTCTTCTCATGTTCTGACATAGAGCACACAACCAAAGGGTACTGCAGAGCCTGGTAACAACTCAATAGCACAGTCATCTTCTCGATGAGGGGTGAGGACAGTAGTAGCATTGTTCTCAAAGATGGCTTGGAATTCCAAATATGTGTCATGGACCGATGTAACGATACAGACCTCAGTGTTCTTAGAAAGCACTCCTTCATTCCAGGCAACTGTAGAAGCAATTCCCATCAAGGAACAGTGTTGACCACACTTTTCAGACCACAGAAAAAAAGTGTTTCTGTATGCCAAGTATGACTGGGAAATGTTAAGTAGAAATTAGATCAAAGAATAATGTCTACCGATGAGCTGCCATGGTCATAAGCATGGCTTAGTGAGCTGAGTTATGGGCCCAGAAAGTAAGGGACACCCATCAACTCCTTTGACAGGGGTAAAGGGGAGCTTTTGAAGAACAGGAATAGAGTGTGTTTGTGCCCAAGCTGCATTAAGAAAGATACCTGCTGCTCCTGAATCAATCAGTGCAGGTATCTTCCATCTTTCTGATTTCTTCGGTCGAGTCAATTAAATGAAAAGGACCAAAAGAAGATTGTCCACGACGCTGACTTGAATGACAGTAGGGAATCCAGGATCCATCAAAGGAACCTGCTCACTAGTCCTGTTCAGGAGCGGGTGATAGAATTTCCCAGCTTCCATGGAGGAGCAATAGGACAGCTGCGCACCTTGTGATCGCGAGAAGCACAATACATACACAGACCTTGTTGGCAGCACCCCTGATGTTCATGTTCAGTCAAGGGCCTGTGTGCTGCACCAATTTGCATAGATTCCATAGAATTCTCGACGGGTTTGTCCTTGGTTTCGCTACTCAAAGCAAGGTTTACATGCCATATTTTTTGGCCCTTTCTTTTCTCTACTCGTTCATTCATGCAATATTTAAACTGCAAGAGAATAGTTATCAACTCTTGTAATATCGGAGTACTAGGTACAAGAGCAAGTTCATCTTTGAGCTCCTCCGATAAGCCTTTCAGAAAAAGTGACTAGAGCACGCCCTCATGCCAGGCAGCTTCAGTATCAAGCAACTTAAAACTGGTTACCTGTGTACATTCCAATATGGCTTCTTATGCGGTATAGGTTAAATCCAGCTGACCAAACATGGCTTTTAGTGCATTAACAAATCTGTTGTAATCTTTCAACAAGGGACTTCTGGTATTTACTAAAGGGATAGCCCACAACAAGGTGCTTTTAGACATATTGGTAATGAGAAAACCAACCTTGCTATGATCCGTAGGAAAGGATGCACTGCGAAAGCTAAACTGGACTGCACAGACATCAAAAAACTGCTGTAAAGCCTTAGGATTACCATCAAAGGCTTCTATGCTCAAGGGAGGTGGAACAGGTTCCAAGGTATGGGGAGCCCTTTGTAGCACAGCCTGTTGTAGAGCTGCATTTTCGAGTTTGAGATTTTGAACCTCTGCTGTAAGTCCCTAGACTGCTCTGCTGCTACCAAATCCAGGAATTGATATGATGAGAGTCATTTATAAGGCGCATGTACACAAGTGTTTCTAGGCACGACAAGACAAGGTAGGGAGACATAGGGTGGACAAACAAATGATCTAACTAGACCTTGTGTGATTCAGATCGCGCAAGTGCAGGGGGGAGAAGGAGAGGAGAAGTGCCATGGGGAGGCAAAGGGAGAGGAAGTGCAGTCAGGGCGGCATTGCTCTGAGTAAGTGCAACTGAAGGAGCCGGCTCAGGGTAGTGCAAGGAGGAAGGGGACTGTAGGGTTACAGATACAACCCCAAAGTGCTCAGAGGTCCAGAGACAGTGCAGGTGCTTGCAGGTCATGGGGGAGCCTGGTACCATTGAGTTCTAAAGGTAGCCAGGCAACCAGTCAGCGATCCATTTGTGATTGAGTTTGCTGGAGTCTCAATCTACCAACAACAGGTCTTGCCTCTTCGGTGTTTATGCGATGGGACTGGTTGAGGTAAGGCCTACCAAGAAGCGCAAAAGTTTGGAGGAAAAACGACTGGCGTGACAAGATCTCTAAGAAGGTGTAGTGAGATGTCAGCTCTCAGGTAAGGTGAAGAACTCCTCCAATAGCACACAGTGTAGATACTTATCCATTACCTGAATCAGGAGCCAGGAGAGGACCAGAAGGGCAGGCAGCACAACGGGCAGCAAGGAAGGGCAGGCAGCACAACCCAAAGCAACAGGCAGCAAGGAAGGAGAGAAGGGCCCCAGAACGGGGAGGCCCAGGAATTAGGCAAAGAGAACGAAGGCTGAGGAAAAACCAGAGGGACGAGACTTTACAGGAGAAAACAGAGCGGGGCAAGGAAAGTGTCCGCTTCATTGACAACGGAGCATTGAGACGCACTGTGCAGCCGAACACACTCCGGATATCTTCCAAGTACGGCGTACTTGTACGTCAATGATGCACGATGTCAACATGCATAATGCGGCGGGTGGCCATTTTAGGATGGGATTGCAATGCTGCCACTGCTGAGACAGGCTCCAAGATTGCAGTCAGGGGTGTGTGGGTGATTGTCAAGAGAGCGGGCTGTCACCGAGCCTGCTGCAGTTTGGGGTTGATGTGGAGGCTGCGGAGGAGGGCCACATGGTGCACACCTTGATAGGAGCATCGAGAAGCTGCGTGGCGCAGTTTTGGAAGTGAGGGGGAACCCTCAGTGAGCAAGAATGGGTGAAGAAAGCACGGACCATATACAATATGGAGTATCTTACGCAGTTACCTGATGAGACGTGCAGACAGAGGGGGTGTGGTTTCCGTTTTTCACCAAATATGGACATTGACCTGCTGTGGGAAAGTTAAGAGATTGGTTCTGTGGGAAGCGGCTGTGACATTGGTGTAGGTTGTTTTCTTTGACTATGCATATGGGGGGATGGAGGAAGGACGAGAGAGGAGGATTTTAAGAATAGACAAGAGCCATATGTTGTTTGAAGAGATGAGGTTTAATCATGGGTAGTATTGTCAGCCGGCGGGAGCGGACCACGCTCCTACAGTCATGGCTTCCTCCTTCATTCACGCGGATCCATCAATAATGCTGCGCAGACGGGTTGCGGTGTGGAACCTTCTTTATTCATTACCACACATGAACTTACTATCTGACCCCTCTCCCGTCCCGCCCCATCCCTAACCCAACGTCACTTCCCTTTTCAACGTGTGGCCCAAACACAGAACCACCCACATAATGTGGGTGAACACGGGGCCTGTCACTTCACAACATGACATCTCCCCCTTTTTAATGTACTGCATAGCTGAAACCTTCACCCCATTTCTTCAATGTGTTTCGGAAGTTTAATGCGGGATCGTTGAGGTCTCGTATGCCAAAAGGGTTCCTGTACCTCCATTGTTCTCTTCTCCTTCCGACTGCACACCATCTCCATGATAAGGGTCATCTGAGAACGGGTCATCTTTGAAGGTGTGCGATTGTTGCCATACTTGGGGCAGGATGCCCGCGAGTTTCTTAATTGTGATGGAGTGGTGGTGTTCTCCGCTGGCGGTTACCATGGTGCCCTTTCTGCTGGTTACTACCAGACATTTAAGAGCAAAGGCTGGGTCTTCCTTCCTCATTTTTGGTTGGCATACCACCACTTGGTCTCCCATTTCAATGTCACATTCCTTCACCCCTCGCCACGCATAAGCTCTCTCTTTCATTCTTTCTTTCTCTTCTTGATCTCGATCTTTGACCAACTGTTCTTGAGGTGTGGTGTGAGGAAGAGCAGGGCATTCCGGTAGTCTTGTTCTGATGACTCGACAAAACATAAGGTTGGATGGGCTGATCCCGGTGGTGCTGTGTGGCGTGTGTCAGTATTCCTGGAGGAGTTGATATAGCCCCTGTTCAAACGGTTTATTGACGAGGTTGGCTGTTTGCAGAGTGTCATGACCACTGTGAGGGGGCACAAGTTGTGCCACAAGCAGGCTCCCACCAGAACCCTGAGGGCCTTAAAACCACTGCAAAAGGTCTCCTGGAGCCAGTCCTGGCGCCGTTTGCACCAGGCTCATATGTAGCAGGAAGGGCTGTTCAAACTAGGTCCCATTTATGTACATGGACCTTTAAATCCAACATGGAAGCACCCACACAGTCTAGTTCTAAGAACCAAGCCATGCGGTCTAGTGTTTTGGGTGTGGCAGGCCTGGAACTACTTTCCCTGGTACTACTTTACCTGGGCTATATAAACCACACCATGACTGCAGAACACGCTTTGTGTTATTCTGCAACCCACAGCGTGACACTCACTGTGTCCAGCTCCTGGTCTTCAGCATTTTCCTGTAATCCTGCAAGAACATGAGCAATATTATTCTGTATTAGCTGAGAAAACACCATCCAGCACTCAGCATCTCAACTGGGCTGCAATCTGTGGAAACCGAGAGAAGAAGAAACATCACTCACCTGTGAGTACTAGCCTAAGGACTTCCGGCGAACCGCTACCACAGCTGCAGTTCGAACATTGCGACCTGCAATAACGAGAAAGGGAAAAACAATATTAGAACATGCACTTCCAAAACATCGAATTCCATCAGTCTTACCTGAATTCCATCGCGCTGCACCACGCTTCCATCCAGAGCACCGCAGCAACATCTGCAAAGGAAAAGAGACATATTCAGGTTTGCTTTCAATATTAAACAACCGCACAGCGCTGTACTTACCTTAACGGATTCCAGGGACCTGTTTTTCATCACGCTCTCATCCACTCGCAGCACCACAGCGGCCTGTGAGGAGAAGGAGAAAACACAGGTTAGCTTTAAAAGGCAATAAAGGCGCTGCGCTTAGCGCTTTCTCTTACCTAGAAAACGTGCCTCTCCATCCGGCACGCCAGCATCAAGACCTTCGCACCTGAAAAGAACGAGATAAAGACTAACAAATTCCCACCATAAACAGAACAAAGACTTACAATTAACAAACCTACCTGCCTACCAGCAGATTCGGGGTCACAGCAGGCCTGGGCCCAAGGAAGGCGTACTGCACCAGTGAAGCAACTCAGGCGCCTCGCCAACAAACGTCAAGCGCCCCTGCGCAAGAAACGCAGGATGGATAGCTCACCCTACAAATAACTAAGATTCATTATTCAGCACTGGGCAACTACGCATCCAGGTTTCCAGATCTCAGAGCTTTCCAGACGCCCCCGGGGAAATCAGGTGAGCGTAACACAGAGTCTGTTTGATGTTGGCCATAAACCGTTCCACAACGCCGGTGGCTTGGGACAATCACAGGGTTATCTTGTGATGATGGAAACGCATGTAGCGAAGTACTCGAAATCATGGCTCATGAACGGTGGCCCGTTGTCCGTCTCCATTATCTTCGGTATTCCATAGGTCGACAACATGCGGTCTAGTGCTGGGATGACGCACGTCGTCACAGTAGTTTCAATCAGTTGGGAGTGCGGGAAACAAGAGTGTTCATCAATTAGCACCAACACATACATGCCATTGCGTAGCGGTCCGAAGAAGTCTACAGCGACTTCTTCCCAGATGCCTTCTGGGAGAGGGGACATCTGTAGTGGGTTGGGGTGTGGAGGTGGGGCCACCAGTGTGCAAGTGTTGCCTCTGCCAGCGATCTCCTCCACCAGGGCATCGAGTTTGGGGAACCATACCTTTTGACACAAAAGGCATTTTGTGGAAACCATCCCCCGGTGGCCTTGGTGTGCCAGCATGACTGTCTGTTCTCGCAGTGAAGATGGAATAACAACTTTGCAGCCCTTCAGGATGATATGGTCGTCCACCAGCGCCAGTTCGTCTTTTACCAGCTCCAGGGACTGGATATCTTGCTTTACAGATTCAGGCTTCTGTCTGGCTTGGTGTTTGGTGTGGGCTGTTCTGCCTGTTCGAATGCAGTGAGTCACTATCACCAGGGCTGGGCCACTTTCCGATTCCCTCCTCAGGTTGGCCCACTCTACTGGTAGGGGTTGCAGGTGGTGAATGACGTAGTTGATGTATGCGTCAGCGATTGAAGGGCTGACCTGTGGGGAGCCAGCGGGGTGCCGAGACAGGTAGTCGGCTGGATTGTGTTCTTTGCCCTGGCAATGCACTATCTCAAATTTGTAGTCCTGTAGCCGCAAACCCCCACCTGGCTATTCTGGGGGGCATTCTTGCCTTGGGGTCGCCGAATATCGTCAACAGGGCCTGGTGGTCGGTGATGACTATGAACGCCTTCCCATACAGTAAGAGGTGAAAGGACTCACTGGCCCACACCACTGCAAGGCTCTCTTTCTCTGCCTGTGATTACGTCTTCTTCATGGCCGTGAGACTCCAGCTTGCATAAGCAACGATCAACTTGCCGTTCAGGTTTGCGGGGTCACTTTGTGTCAGAATGGCGCTGAGGCCAACTGGGCTGGCATCAACGATGACCTCAGTCTTTCTGTCTGTGTCGAATTAAGCTATGTCCTCTGCTTTGGAGAGGTTATTTTGAATGGTCTCAAATGTGCGTTGGCAGTCTAATGACCATTCCCAAGGCTGGTCCTTCTGAGTCAATAGGCGGAGGGGATTGCTGATGATGGCATAGTCCTGCAAGTACCTTGAGGAGTAACTTGCCAGTCCCAGGAATGATCGTAGCTCCGAGACATTTTAGGGCGGCTGGGCCATGTTCAATGTCGCAACTTTGTCGGGGCTGGCCTCATGCCTTTCTCTGAAAATATGTGGCTGAAGAATCTGAGGGAGCATTTCCTGAACTTGCTTTTCTCCCTTTTGAGTGTTAGCCCTGTTGCCTCTAGTGCTGAGCAGACCTTGTGTAGGGCTGAGTCGTTTTCCTCTTTTGTCTTGCCAAAAACCAGCATGTCATCCGAATAGTTCAGGCAGTTCGGGACTGGACTGTGCTGGGTTGCGGTGCTGTTGTTTAAGGCCCCGACATATCCTTTCTTCCCCTGGTCTTCACTCAATGACGGGGAGTCACTACTGGATAGCGTCCGCATTTCAATGTAGCAGACTTCACGTCTGCGGCCGCTCTGTCTTGGACCTTTGGCCGGCCTGTACTCTTTTTGTGCGTATGACTTCCTACGGTCGCGATCTTCACGTTGCTTCCATCTTGGTTCCTTGTCAGGTCCACCCTCTGAAGGGCTCGACGGTGTTGTCCTCCTGCGCTACCTCATGCTCCTCCGGCTACCCAGAGGAACAGGGGCCGTTTTGCAGAGTATCGATGGAATACGCAATGTTTTAGTTTGATGCGCAACCTCATTACATAGTTGTTGAGGGATTCCCCTTTGTCTTGGGATGTGGTGTGAAAGAGGTACCTTTCATAGTTGACGTTGGTATGTGGTGTAAAGTATTCAGATAATTTGGTGTGCAGGTCATGATAAGATGCAGTGTCGAGGGTGACAAGCTCACCTGCGATATCTCCGACTGCTGTTCCGACGGCCATGGATAACGTGTTTTTGAGCCATATGTCATCGTTGAGTCCTATGCCCCCCACATAGAATTTGAAGTCCCATAACCATCTCGTCCATCTGGGGCAAAGATTGCTGGTGTCGCGTACATCAAAGGCATGGGCTAGATGTAGCATTTGTGAGCCCCTGCCTGAGGGGGAGCCTTGCCCTAAGGGCCCTGCTCCCGATGTGGATGTAACCTCCCCATCAGACATGATTGTGCATCCTGGTAAGGGCATTGGTGGGTGCCTTCTATTGTTCCCCCGCTGGTGTTGAAGGGGCCCCTGAGGGACCCTCACATGAGGAAACAAGGCACAATCACCACACGAACTGATACGCCAGACACGAGGTTGTATTCCCAAAATGTAGGGTTTATTGCAAAGCAAAGTAAATTCAGTTGGCCAACTGGTCTCACGCCCCGCGACGTGTGTCTATCAGACCTCGGGAGACGCAAGAGAGCGAAAAACATACATCAGTTACATATATACAAAACAAGCATCTTGTAATCAGTAGTGTCACATCCAATACCGCCCCTTGTACTTTTCCTTTTAATTGGGCATGATGATTGACAATGGTGACGAATATGACATCTTAAACATTCGTTTTAGCAACAATTGCAATTTTGCAAGGCCGCAGACATAAGTCTTTGTTGAAGAGAACATAATGCTTCTGTTCTATTTAGCAAGCTGCGTGCGGGGGAAGAGACACATTCCAGACCTTCCTATCTCCTAGTTTCTATTTGTATCCTACGGGTCGACTTGCTCTCCAGGACTCTACAAGGCTCAGGGAAGGGGGGCCGCAAAGAAGAGCATAATTCATGCCATTTAATGTTTGCTTCTAGTATTACTACCGTGTTTTCGAGATTTGCTGGCACCTGTGAGCTGATTAGGATGCCTTGCTGCTCTCTTTCAAGGATAGCGCGTGGGAGGAGACCAGGCATTTCTATCTGGTTTCTACGTTATGTTTCAACATATCTCCCTCGGCCTGGCATTGTGCACTAGCAAAGCAGAATATTCTTTCAGCGAAGCAGTTTAACAGAAAGCAAAAAGTGAGAAGGCCAGCATGCAGTATGGGCAAGGTAGGTGGGTTTGTGCCCTTTTGCTTGTCCCTCTGGGCCTGTGGAACAAGGTGGGGTCGTCTGGTGCACCTTTAGCACGTGCCTTGCTGTGCTTGGACGGCACGATCTGTGTCCTTTGATAGGGGTGGCTGGAGTGCTTATGAGATGCTAACGGTGCCAGGCCCTTTGGTGTAGGCCTTCCACTCTTCCTTGCTTATCTGTCTCCCAATGTGCAGCCCGTGCAGGTGGCCGCTGAATATCTCAGCGAGCGCATGTGGGGGGCGTGGCTTAATGGTATCAGGCCTTCGGTATGCCCTATACGTGATTAATATCTCCAGCACCCTGCAAGCACCTACAGGGGGCGTGGCTTAACGGTGATGGGCCTCTGGTATGTCCTGTAGGTGCTGAATGTCCCCAGCGATCTGCAAACACGTGCGGTGGGGCATGGCTTAACAGTGCCGTGCCTCCGGTATGGACTATCCCTTTGCCGCCGTACCTGAGAGCCTGTGATGCTGAGGTGCGCCGACATGCGTATAGTGTCCAACACCCTCCGAGGCTACACTTCTGTGGGCGGCACTGCCGCCTTCTCACCCACGTGCATGGCGTCTCCAAGCCAGCGCGACCTCCTGGCCAGTGCCGGATGTGGCATGCTGTTATTTCGATCCTCATCGCCAATGTCAACTGGCGGGAGAGGACCATTGCTCCTGCAGTAACAGCTTCAGCCTTCATTCACGTGCATCCATCAATAATGCTGCGCAGACTGGGTGCGGTGTGGAACCTTCTTTATTCATTACCACACGTGAACTAACTGACCCCTTCTCGTCCCACCCCTTCCTTAACCCAACATCACTTCCCTTTTCAACATGTGGCCCAAACACGGAACCACCCACATAACGATGTAGGAGAACATGGGGCCTGTCACTTCACAAGGTGGCAAGTATAGCTCAGTGGCAGTGCCGTTTTGGAAGCAAGACAACACAGGTTCGAATCCCTCTTGGTATTAAGCTTGTTATAATTATAATAATTGCAATTTGATGGGTTACAAAATGACAATAAACTTGATTTTCAACAACAAAAGGCCTTTAGAGCTAGCCTCACAACTCAACTGTGAAATGGTGATGTTCATGGTTTTCTCCACCTTTCATAGGGTCCTCTGGTTTTCTGGTTCTCCATGTGAGCTCTGCAGCCATCCAGGGAGTAATTATGCAGATGTCTGCTTTAGACACCTTATTGGCATGCCTTTTGTTAGATTCACACCTTTCACTCATCTTTCATCCAGTCCATAACTCTTTAATCATCCCACTCACCTGATACTGGTTGCCACCACAGCTGCAATTTTCTTGCAGAGCCTTAATTTTCGGTCTGCATAGAGGTATCATCAGAATACACGTGAACATGTGACCTAATAAATCTTTGAACTGCTCGCCAGATCTTTTTTCATGACCACAACCATTTCCCCTTTTCTGAAACACTTGACACTCTGCCATCTCCCTGAATGGCTAAGCTCGTTGACAAGCCCATAATTCCTCCTAGAAACTCAATGCTTTGTCCCCACTCCAGGGATGATTTGTCTACGTTTACTAACAGAACAAAGTTCCAGAGCAGGGAAAGACACTGGCACATCAATTGTCTCAGAAATTCTCTGATGTGCCAGTTGTGGAGATAAAAGGTATATGAGAAACCCCTCCCTCTGCAAGTGAGCTGCTACCAGGATTAAACCACTCTCAGAATGATACAATGGGCAACACTAAGTACCTAGTGATTGCACCCCTCCTAAAAATATTCAGAATTTGCAATGTTATCTGTGGATAGATATACGAAATACACATCCTACAGGTCAGGAGAAGCACAAGAAGTCTTCTGGCTGAAGTTGGAAATAACATGTCAGCCAACATTCTGAATGCTTGCCGCGTATGCATACGGTTGTTGAGCTCTCTCCTGTCCATGATGCGCCTCATGCCGTCCGACCCCCCCCCCCCCACTTCCCAGGGCATTTTCACCAAAAAGTAGTGGAAGTAAACTCCCTATGCCTGATGATCTTTGGGAATACTTTTCACCACTTTTCTGTCCATCATTGTTAAAGTCTCCTTACCTAACATGGACAAATAGGTACCACTGCATGGCATTAGTTGTAGTGGCTAAGGTAGGTGTGTTTGTTTAAATTTCCGATTGTTCCCTGGATGGATTATGCTAAAGCATGAAGCATCAACTCCTGTTAGTGTTATCCTGAATCCCACTGGTGGTATTCAGAAGAAGAGCGGGTAATCCCACTCTACCTCTGAGAGGGATAGACTTGTATTCAAAGGAGGACAGGGCAATGCCCAGAGGCGGTTCCGGCCTGTTTTGGCAGTGTACTTTATTTCTCTCCACCGGCCCTTCAGGGTCCCTAGGCCAACTTGTACTCCAGTTGACCTATTTTCAAACCTTGCTGAGACGATCACTGAACTGCCCATACTGGCCCTGAGAAACTGGTTAACACTTTCCCTCTGCCCTAAAAGGAAGAGGGGCCAAGCATGCATTATTGCTGCCAAAGATTCTACTGTCTGTGTGTCCCGTTAGGGAAGTGCTGGCATCCTTACCAAAAACTGTTCCCCTTAAAAGGTAAGTTGAAAACCTTATCCTGAATATCAGATCCGAAATCTGAATACCTTAACCTGCCTTGGCTGTGCATCACCTACCCATTGCAAAGATTACAGACACCTGTACTCACTACTTCTCCCATGCTTGGAGACCAACCTTCCTTTTAATAGGATATCCTCTTTCTCTCTTTGCTCTTCTTCTGGTAGAAAGGCAATGATCTTGGGCATTCTCTCACTGCTCACAGCCTTCAAGCAAGAGCATGATAGCCGCCTTCACCACTAATTTTCAGCAAGACCTTAGAGAGCACTTTGCGCTCCACACCATCTAATTTGCATTCCACCTCATTTGGTTGGGCTAACTTTACAATCACTCGGTTGACCAATCTCGTTGCAGCAGATCAAAGCACACCTTAGTTAAAGTGTAGTAGTGAAGTGTTACTTGACTAAGTTATTAGATGTGTAATTAAAGGGTGCAGGGAAGAAAAGGGCGACTTTGACGACACAAGTCGCTGCAATAATGTCAAAAAAGTGTCCTCAATTGACGAAACTATAGGGTACCACAGATGATTCGATTTGACACTAAGAATGGCTTCCAATAAGACACTACTTAGAATCTTCGATTCGGCCAAGTTGCATTGTGCTCAATCTCGACTGTGCTAACAGGATCAGATCACGTCCACCAAACACAGGGACACAGAGAGGTGATCTATAGTATTTCCCATGGGATATGCATAATCAACAAACAGAATCCTCAAGATCGGAAGAACAGCCTTGTGAGGAGGCGTCACTGAGATTGTCTGAAGGCTGCTAGTTCAGGTCACTAATTAGGCTGAAGCTTGAACTTGCTGAACTTTATTTTTCTCCGGAAGAAGGGATATTTAGGTCCTGAAACGCGTTGAGCTCATTGTACTTTGAATACATTTGAATAGTACATACACTTTAAATGTTGAACACATGAATGTCTGCATTAATATTCTGAATGAATAATAGATTGAACTAAATGAGAAATTTGTATAACTATTAACTGTTTTTCCAGTATATGCGAGTCCAGGGGACGACATTGGAGCACCCTCCCTGGCTTTGTACATTTGCATCATTCTTAGGGAAGCTGGAAGAAATTAAGCTGTGATCACTTCTGCATTGGAAACGCCACAACAGGAATTAAGGCACCATTTTCTGTGTCTTCCTCCATGGCAAATAGATGTACACCTTCCATTTACTGCTACGTCTGAAAACCAAAGCCATCTGTAACCTGCATTAGGGCAAAGTATTCCACCATGTCCTCAAAATGTGATCCTTTGAGTATAGTTCATCTTCAGAAGTAATGTAGTCCTCTCATGGGTCATCCTGTTGCGCCGTGTTGGATCGTAAGTGTAAAAAGGTTGGTTCTCCTCAACATACCAGTCGTCCACTATATCTTCCAGTTGTCCCATTTCCATGACAGTATATGGATATCTTACTACTACTTCTTCTGCTGCTCTCTCATCTGAGGGAGGAGTTTCCCTTTCCTGTTGGGATGCACGTACAATAACCCAACAAGGAAAAGAGGTGTACACTACGGAAGCTATATTAATCTATGGCGTGGCTTGTTTAAACGCGATGTTGCAATCAACATATGTTTGGTATAGTTAGAGTAATTGATGTGTCACTTTGTATTTAGTTTTTGGATACATGTTAGACTGCATCATGTAGTAACATAATAGGCGACAGTATGAGTACAACGTTATCGTGTGGAATACAACTTTGTAGCACCTAGAGTCGGGTGGTGAGGAGGTATGTGCTTGTGAGAGAAGGGGTTCTGACAACAGAGAAAGCAATTGTAAGGGGCTGCAGTAATCCCATGTAGTGAACATGTGGGGACTTGACATGATTTAGGCAGAACAGCATCTCAAAAAGTAGCTGACAAGAACAAAAAAGGACAAGCATAAAAACAAAAATAGGTACCAGCATCTTGACAATCAAGCACAACCAAAACAGTACAGAAGAAAACAGAGACTCCTGCCATATATATATATCACTTTGATAAGAACTTTGCAGATTGCAGTCCTTTTGTAGGTAGGGCCTGTCTAGGCAGCAGAATATTTGGTTTGCAAAGGCGGACCTTAGTTCTGGGAGTTTGGATGACCGGGTCATAGACTGGTGAGGAAGCAAACCATGTCAAGCAGGCCATAGCAGACCAAATGATCTCTGGAGGCGAGGATAGCATGAATTGTTATTTGGTTGTGTTTATATGGCCAGATGCACATGTAGATACGAGGGACAGACTTCCTGAGAACACAAAGCCTTGTTATTAAATGACCAGTGGAGTCTGGTTAGGTTGCAGGTGTTGAATTTGGGTTAAGTAATAAATGCATGGAATGGACACTCGAGGGCAGAGCTTTACCAGTGTTTTATAGTTCCATCTGGATTCGCAGGAAGATGGGCAGGGTAGTGTTAGGGAGACCATATGATTTAAGATGAAAGTCGCAATGAGGTGAGACTAAGGAATGGAGAAGGAACAGTTTTGTACGTCAGCTTGTCTGGGGCGATGAGAAGATTATTGTGCCATAAAAGGAATGGTCACGGGTTTCTTTCCTCCCTCTAATTTAGGAAATGTTATCGAGGCTATGGGTTAAAGTTTTCCTGACAAATGGGGCAAGTTAACTATTGTTGTTTGTAGTTCATAAACCAATTATATTTTAGGATGTCATGACTGATTACAATGAGACCACATGCAAAGGATGTAAAGGGGACTTTGTTTAGTAAATGTATCCAAAGAGATTAGAGAGTGTAGGGGATGATTTGTTCTGTTTGTATACGGTCAATGAGGGTCATGGGATGGCATAACCGATATGTGTCATTATGTAAATAATATAAGGTTGTGTATATGAACTGTAACTTTGTTCAGCACTGGAAGGATTTTTAGTTTTCAGCTTCATGAAGCTGCCTAACCACCTCCCGCATTTGCATGTAATTAAACTCGTTTTTCTGACAACATGCAAGCCTGCGTTCAGGGTGCACAGTCACTGCTTTTATTGCCACCAAAGCCTTCAGAGAGGCAATAATCTCATCTGAAAAGGAAGCCAGCCTTTACCTTTTTATAATCTCTTTTTCATGTATGCTTCTTTTAAAAAAAAATATTGTTAAACTCAGTTTCTTGTTTTTCCTTTTTTCTAGCTTGGTCTTCTAGTTCTCTCTCAGATTTATTGCTCCATTTTTACCCTTCACCCAGGGTCTTAGTTTTTCGCACCAGTGCTTCATATGATGTTTAAGGCACCCGTGGTGGTTTCTCTTTAGAAAGTAGTGGCAGCATAGCAGATGCCTTACCAGACATTGATCAAAACAATGCTGGGAACCTTGGCACCAAGCCCGATGCTGGTGGAGAGACACTATTTTTCAATGTCAATGTTGCTGGCACCACAGGATTTGCCATCACATACAGGGACATTTATGTTCTCGTCATTGACACAGCCATCACTGAGAACTTGGATGCCAGCTGTGCGAATGTTGAAGATATGTGCCCTTGATGTTAAGCAAGGGCACAGTGAGGGAAGTGGTGTCAGATGATCTCCCGCTCATGTCCAAACATTCGACACTCAAACACCATGCACAAATGACGTTGCATCTGAAGCTCCGACAGGGAGGATGATATGGCATCTGAGGCGCTTTGAGCCTTTGTTACCCAATTATCTCTCAGAAGTTGATTGAGATAAACATGGGGATGTAACTCTTTCCAGGCTTTCTTGCTCATCTATGCTTTTATCTGTCAATCTGGGAGTTTTCCTGGGCCAGTCCGTGTCCATATTCTTTGATTCAATGTCGAAGACCCTCCTAGGTCTTTGGTTCCTGGTCCTGACTGAGAAAGTTTGATTTTTGACAACAGGGAAAATCAAGATCAGGATAGTCGTCTGAAATGTCTCTCTGCCCATATTTTGAGCTCGACTTAAAAGGGTGCTTTTTCTGACCAATCTAGAAAGAGTGCAACTATTGTGCACAGCTCAGCACAAAGATAGGAGCATAATATGCACCAAATGCTTTTTCTCTCAGAATAAACTACCTTGAGTAAAGCTGTCAGGGAAGGCTTTACTCACTATCAAGTAAAATTGTAATCAAAGGTATGAGGTGAAAAGGGGTGGCATGTCAACAAGAATGGGGCTGTTTCAATAAAGTAAGACCTACTGGCCTTAGTTAAAACATCTTGCTTATGGCGCTCAGCTTACTGCCCCTTAGAACGTCAGTCCTTTCGAAGGGCCACGTCAGTTTACCAACTGACTATTATTAAAGCCAAACAGATCTACTTCTTCACACGCATTGAATCTGCTGTTAACTCTCCTCAAGTTGTTTAAATTTGTGCAGGCTCTGTCTGCTCTGCCCTCGGCTAAGCAGGTCATTCCCCCTCTCAACTGTGCACCTTGCTTTCTATGTTTTTCCAAGATAACATTCTGTTTACTGTTCACTGAAGATGATATTATTACAGCCACTCAGAACCTGAAATCCATCTTGCCAGCGGACCCTATTCCTCTTACCATCCTGAAAGATTATTCTGTTGATCACAGCCCTGGTGTCGTCAGCAGTAAATTCTTCTTTCACTAGCAGTTTTATTCCTTCAAAAATAAAGAATAATTCTTCCAAAAGAACATGAGTAATTTGTTCACTCCAGCATGCGTTGGTGATCCCGCTCTTTAAAAACCTAACCTGGATCCTCTTCTGCCTTCCAACTTTCGCCATCTCTCTTTTATCTTCCCCCATGAAACTGGTTGAATCTTTGGTCACCCCTCTTCATCGCTCCTTTCTTGAGAGCTCTCACTGACTGTATCCTTAACAGTCTGGATTCCGGCCTGATCGTGGCACGGAATCTATTTTGGGGTCTGTTACCGACTATCTGGCGCAGATCGTGGATCAGGGAGGTACCAACATTTTGTTTCTGCTAGTTCTCTCAGCACCGTTCAACACCCCTGACCATTCCATCTTGGTCCAGAGACTTGCCTCTGTAGGGATAACTGGCTGGGTCCTCGACTGGTTTGCCTCCTTTCTTGTTGACTATTCTGTCACTTTTTCTTTTGCCTTTCACTTCAGCTCTTCTTCCACTTACCTGTGGAGTTCCACAGGGTTCTGCTTTATCGTCTCTTCTCTTCAATATCTACATTCTGCCTCTGATCACGCTGATACACTGTTTTGGCTTTTGGCGTTATTCTTACACTGAGGACACCCAGATCCTTATGCGATTGGATCTGGCACTCCCAGATGTGGCCGAGCGCTGTTGTCGCTGTCTGTCTGCAATCTCCTCCTGGATGGGTCAAAACTGGCTGACTTAATGGTGACACGAACGAGGTCTTTGTCGTCGGAGCCCCCCCCCCCCCCCCGACGTGTCACTGTGGTCCACCACCTTTTGGCCAGCTGATTTTGGCCCGCTACCACAACCCTATTCAGTAGTAAAAAACGTGGGGATCAAGCTCTTAGCATCCCTTTTTATGCTCCCCAAGTAAGCACTGTTTGTCAAGGGGTTTACTTTAAACTCTATACTCTTCAGAAAGTTCTTCCTTTTCTTTCAGCAGGACTCCGTCCTACTGTTGTGTCCACGCTGGTTGCTGGGTCGCTAGATTACTGCAACACCCTCTACTTGACCCAGCCGGCTTATCTCCTGCTCTGCAAAGCTGAACTCGGCTGCCCAGCCGGCCACTGTGGCCTCTCGTTACACCTCTGCCTGTGGCATCCTCCAAATGCTTCACTGGCTCCCATTGGCCAGTCGGGTCAAATTTAAGGCACTGTGTGTTGTGCACCATGCCTTTTATAAAACTGGACTGGAGTATCTGCAGGAGAAATTCCGCTGGTACGTTCCCCTCGCCCCTTAAGATCTGCCAACATGGCCTGTATTGCAGTGCCTCATGTCAAGCGGGTTTGCATGGGGGCGGGGAGGGTCGCTCCTTCACTGTGACGGCAGCCCAACTGTGGAACTCTCTTCCCCCATCCCTCTGCCTTACTGAGACTCACCTCCTCTTTCAGCGTGCCATTAAAACCTGTCTTTTCGCTACCTAATCTTTCTGCGTTCCTTGTGGTTCTGCTTGTTAGCCTGTGTCTTTTGCTATGGGAACAATATTTATTTTCTAATCGGGGGTTCCCACCTTGACGTCGGTGAATCTTCAATAAGTGTTGAATCTTTAAATGATCCAGCCCTGCAGAAATGTAACTTACTTCTATATTTCCTCTATACTTATTGGAAAGACTCCCTTTGGAGAATGGATGCCAAATATCATACTAATGCCGAAATGTATCAGGAAACTTCTCCAAAAATGTTCCGGAGGACTTTCTGTCCAAACCTTGCATCAGCGCCATGAACTGCAGTCCATAATGTTGGTAAAAGACATGTAATGTGGTCGATCTCACCATCTTACAGATGGTTTCTAATGCTACATGACATAGGTAAGCAACTGAAGCTGCTTTGGCCCTCACTGGGTGGGTATGAAGACCCTTTGGCAGTAATAATGTCTGAGTTGTAGCATACCAGAATGTAAGACAGTCCACTGTGAAAATAAAGGTTTTATTGCTTTTATACCAGGTGAAAGGTGCCCATGGGTGATGAAGATATTCTGAAACTCTGTAAAGCATAGATCATTCCAGATAAAACTTTAAAGCCCTGCATAGATCTACATAAGGACCTTTCTGCAGCTTGTAACGAATCCCAGGACATCGTCACTCCTTCCGTAGAGGAAGCCCCGTCTCATGAGGCCTGGAAGGTGAGGCCGATACCCGATGGTCCTCTGGGGGTGGCACTCAGCAGGTGGATCTCATGGCAGGGGCAAGCCCCTATAGGACCAATGACGACTATAGTGGGAGAACGCGGTATACACTTTGTACCTCCACCTCTCGTTCACCCCCACTCTCCTCACCCCTACCCTCCTATACACTTCTGTATAATGCAGGAAGTAGGAAGGACTGAGACAAGGAAGAATAGGGATGAATACAATGAAGATCCGAAGCAAGAAACTGTGATGAGGAATAGTCACAGAGCCACACGTATCACTCAAGTAATTTATCTGAACGCTCTAGTCTTCGCTCAAAGAGATTACTGGTTAGTAGCATAAAGACGGACAACGCACTGACCCAATTGTCAGACGCTCCAGAGAGGAAACGCGAGAGGGAGGGAGGCTCGCAAAGAAGGCCAGCAAGTGCAGACCAAAACACGGAGGTGCTGAAAGAACCACAGGATAAAGAGAGTTGAGCAAAGGGGTTCCTCTTTTTTTAATAGGAGGCTGCTGTGGATGAGGAAGACTGTATACAGACAGAACAGATATCACAACTAGCTACCCTGCTTCCGAACACACAAGGTAGTTGGTAAATCAAAAACCATATAGCACACAGAAGCTGTCAGTCAATGTATATAACGCCATTTACCAGGTACAATTAGGAAACATATTTTTAGTCACGGTACTTGGTAAAAAGAAGACAGGTCTTCCAACCATGGACCCACCACAGTTTGGAGACGTATCCAAACTCCTCTTCTTTGTCATAGTGCCTGGTGAAAAAGAACCAGGCCTGCTAATCTAAGGGTCGGGGAGAACAAGCCTGAGATGGGCCAATTGGGGACTAGAGATATTTCACCACCAATTGAACTGTGTTGCAAGCCTGAAGAAGGATGGGGAAGGGAGACATCCCCCACTAGTTGACTAACTGCAACAGAAGCCTAAGTAAGGCTGCGGAAGGGAGACATTCCCCCCACCTCTTAAAGGAACTAATAAAACCAGGACTGTGTTGCCATGAAGACCTCCTTTTTAATTAGTTTAGTTTTAACTTGGAGTGTGAGGGGCACAGCTAGGATTCTGACATTGGACATTTAGACATTTTCCATTTGACATCTTGACGGCAACAGTTATTTTGGTTGAGGCAGAGAAACCCCTCTTAGAGTTAGTGTAAGATAGGCTTTTCTTTTCACTTTCGTCATATAATAAAAGTTTATGCCAACCACTGTGACACCTCTGTGTCAGTCTTACTACTGAACCCTTACAGGCTGCAGACTGATCTGATGAAAAAATAGTACATGTAATCTCTTGGCTTAAATGAAACTCTGAGACAGCCTTATGTAAGAATTTAGGATGTGTGCATCACACCACCTTGTCCTTGTGGAACACCAACAAGGGGGCCTCAGAGCATAATGCTCAAATCACAAATTCTACTTTGAGGACATAGCCACAGGGAAGGCAGTATTCCACGTAACATGCCTCATATCTATAGAGGTCTTATTCTTGATTACTTTATGCACCAAGGCTAATAGTACTACATTTAAGATGAATGAGGCTGCTTTGTCTGTGTATGGTTTCTTTTTTTAAACCATTGAAGAGCCTTTTGATCACTGGATTGTTTTGCGAAAATTATGTTGGGCCCACCAACTGATACAGCGCTCCTAGCAGAAATATATATATGCCTATACTACTATCAGATAGGCTGTAGTCCTGAGGAGCCAAGCTGCTAAGGACATGTCTGGTGGATAGGTGAGGAGCTAAACCATTCTGATGCGTCAATGGATTAAGTACATGCTGAGAATCTGAAAACCAAATCTTTTGCAGCAGAATTAGGGGCCAATCAAATTGTCCTGTAGTTCCTATACCACTTTTGCATTACTTTGAGGAACATATAAACAGATGTTAATATGTATAGAAGTTGACCCTCCCACAGCAGCAGAAAGGCATCCCATTGGAAGTCTCCCCCTTGACCCATCGACAATACATAAAGGTGGCCTCATCGACAATAAATAAAGGTGGCATTTAATGTTCTGTTGAGTGTAAAAAGAAGAAAATCAGAGAAAGGGGTACACATTCTAGAAAGATCCAATCCCGGAACTTCTACATTTCCTACTTGTGAGTGGCTTGCAAGATAACTGTTCAAGGTGTCTGCCCTGACCTTCAAGAACCAGCTAGATGAGTGGCCCAGGGAGAAACCCCACTCCTAAAGTTCTTGCGGTAAGATGTCCAACCTGGCCATTCCATTCTTATCCAATCAAAACATAGCTGTTGCCAGTTCAGACCAATATTTTGGTTCCGCTTATTGAGGAGAGCACAGCCTGTAAGTCTAAGAGAAATGTGTATATATAGCTTGCAATCCTATAGGCATCATAGGAATGGACCTACAAGGGCCACATGCGGTACCTCACCCAAGCAGCAATGAATATCATCTCAATCCAGGCATACCCTTGAGAGAAAATGATTCCCCCTACCTCAAGTGATATTCCTGCAACCACCACCTGATTGGTCTCTTGAACCCGTATGGGTCGACTCTCTTGGTCCAAACCTGACCAGAGGGTGTCTTTGTAGGTCTCATTTGCGGAGTTCAAGAAGCCTCCAGAACTCTGTTTGGGACTGCATTTGGGAGTGCATTTGACTGACAGATTGAAGTGTATACCAAATGCCAAGAGATCCTGAATCCTTTTTTCTGGGTTAAATAACCTCCCCTGGTTGAGCACCATAAGATCCCTGTGTTTTATAGATTCAATATAGGGGCAAGGGTAGTTTTTTTTTCAATTGACAGATAGACCTAAGGTGTACACCGGGTGCAATGTACTGTCCAGTAAGTAAGCCGCCAATGGAGGGACACTGACCAAATGAGCCTAATCACCCAGGTAAGTGTAAATACGTATCCCCTCTTGGTGCAGAAAGGATGTTACTAGGACTCTGGGATGAGACGGATGCCAAGCAGAGCCCAAATAAAACATTTTAACTGTAAACACCAGTTTGTTGTAAACCTGCAGAATTTGAGATTAGGATAGGCATATAGGCACAAAGCCAATCCTCCTAAGTCTTCAGGATCTTTAATGTGTTGATCACTTAACTTTTCGTTAAGCAGTTGGTTGCAGAAAACAATGATCCAAAACTGTACTTTTGCCTTCCTTGCTCTTTCCTTGATCACAAATATTCTAGAGTAAATCAATTTTTGCATCTCTGCCGTGGGTATTATAGCTTAAAATAGTAGACATTTCTGAATTTCTCTAAATAAATGTGATGAGTTATTGAGGGTGGGGTAGTGGGTGGTGAGGGGTGGGGGAGATCGAAACTACAGCTTACCACTGACAGTATATCTTGGTTTTTGACAATCAAGTTCCATGTTGTTACAGAGGAAGACAGTGGTGATGTGTGTTTCTTGTGTGCAATGCTATCGATGTTGGACTTTTCAAAGGAAGTAGAGAAGGAGGAAGAAGAACCCCTTTATTGACCCCTCTTCTAAATATTCAAAATGTTTTATTCAGAAACTGAACAAAAGATGACAACACAATTTTCACAACTCTCAGACTGGTCTCAAAGTCCGGCCTCACCATCCCAGCCCAAAGGACACACATATCCATAATAGCAAAGCTTTCACATTCAAAAGCCCACTTTATCTCCCCCATCGAGACTGTGTCAGCCCAAACTTATACAGCAAAGCAAAAAAAAACAAACGAAATACATATCTGCCCCAATCCAGGGATCAAAATTGAAAACATAAAATCTCTTATTTTTTTTTCCTCTTTTTTTTTTTTTCCTTTTAAATTACTCTGTCATTATCAATTTATCTTACTTTCTTTTTTTTCTATTGTATATTCTTGTAAATGTAACTTATATGTCATATGTGAAAAGCTGATGTTAATCTATAACACATTATTAATAAATTAATTAAATTAATAAAATCACCAATTCTCTACTGAATAATTTATTTTCTACATATTTCTTCTTCCGCCCTCCACTCCTTCCCATCCCACAAGGAAACCAGGTAAACTTAAGGAGACGAAGAGCATCACTGATTCAAAGACGAATATTCATCTTTAAAAAAAAATATATATCATTTGTACACGTACAATGTTCTGGTTACTGTTAACACCAAATCACACCCAGTCCCGCCAAAAAAGAGAGGCCTGCTTACTCGCATAATTTTTAAGCAACCTTCTCTTATAATTACTGATGAACAAGGTCAGTCTAGGGGCACCGCCACGAGTTTGACAATCCCTGCAGTGTATGAATACATCAAAAAAGGAAACCATTCCATTACAACATCTTTATGTGTCTCAGAGAAGGCTGCTGTCAAACTCTCCATATCGTAAATCGTAGCCACCATTCTTTGTCTGTGGGTGGATACAGGCATTTCCAGTACATAATTATTCCAACTCTGGCCGCTAAAAACAAATAAGCTGTGAGATGGGGCACTTTCCTATAAAATTCACCATCGTCATCCAGACCAAAAAAGACCAAAAAGCAACAGTAGGGGGACTTGGGGCCTTTCCACGCCATCAACAGCCTTGACCCAAGCCAAAACCTCTTTCCAAAAGGTCTGGATTACCGACAATCCCAACAGACATGCCAATAGGTCCCAATCAAACCACACCCCCTCCAACAATGCGGACTTGAGCGTGGAAACATTTTAGATAACCTACCTGGAGAGTACTGCCAGCACTACAAAAGTCGATACCCATGCATCCTGTATTGCATGGCCATAGATGTTGACCATGATTGACAACACATCAACAGCCAAGAATTCCTACCCTTCAAGAAGGGAATGTCTCGTGCCCATTGCCACTGAGCTGTCTGTGTTCCTGTGTCCCTCGCTTCCACCAGGGCAGAATAAAGCTTTGCAATCTAGCCCTTC
The DNA here is from genome assembly GCF_040938575.1 of Ambystoma mexicanum. Lineage (NCBI taxonomy): Eukaryota > Metazoa > Chordata > Amphibia > Caudata > Ambystomatidae > Ambystoma > Ambystoma mexicanum. Next base: position 625,312,419 of record NC_090935.1, read on the forward strand.
GACCCTATATGGATAGCTAATACATGCTCAAAAGTCATCAATGGGCGACTCAAAGCATTAATGGCATATACATTAAGATAGACATTGATCACACCCCCAATTTCTCATTGTAAGAAAATAACCGTCCTTCCATAACTGACCTGCTCGTATCAAACCCCTCTCATAACAGGACTAAAAGCAAAGCGGTTTATGAAGCTTGTCCCTCAAGCGGGCAGTGGGGCCCAGAGGGAACTCAAGGGGAAGGGCCAGGCGTGACATTCTGTGGGATCACTGATTTCCTCCACAAGGTAGCCAATATTGGGTGTAGCCTGACGCTCTTCGGAACATAACCATTCCTCCAGAGTTACCAGGGTCATCAGGCCATTTTCAAGCTAAACCCACTGTTTGTCATCACTACCTCAGATGATTTAATAAGACTCAATTGTGTCGCCCTATGAAATTCCCATATGTCCGGGAAACTTACCCCACCCTTATCCTTTGGTTGTATCAATGTGTCATAAGCAGTGCATGGTTTCGCCCCCTTCCACAAGAATTTCAAGAGAGTCTGGTTTGCCTGCCTAAAAATGATTGTGGAAATTCAACCGGTAAGGCTTGAAACAGAAATAACAAATGTGGGAGGATATTCATTTTTACTGCAGAGAGACGGCCCACCCAACGAGACCCAAAGAGGATCAAATTCGAACATCTAGCCAAGTCCGATTTTATGACTACCCACAAAGGGTGACAATTAGCGTTATATAATTTTGAGAGATCCTTCTGCAAAATAATTCCAAGGTAACGTAATCCTTCCCTTTGCATATAAATCCCACTTCCTCTAATAAGACTATCTAAGACAGGGGTAGGGTTTTTTAAAGGCATAACTTACGCTTCCCATAGTTCAACTTGAATCCTGAGCAGGTTCCATATTTCTGTAATGCCGATATCACCACTGGCAGGTTAGCAGTAGGTTTTGCAAGGTACAGCAGGACATCATCTGCAAATAAAGACACTACTCCTTGAATGCCCGTATGTCTACAGATGAGCTCAACCAAAGGCTCCAGAGTTACAGGGAACAGTAACAGGGAGAGCAGACAACCCTGACGGGTGCCCCTCAGCAATGGAATATAATCAGAGGACCGACCGTTCATGGCCACCTTACCTCTCGGGGTCCTGTATAAAGCCCAGACCCCCATCAACCAACAAGACTGGACTCTCATTTTACCCCAAACAAAGAAAGCCCACTCGACCCTGTCGAAGGCCTTCTCTGCATCCAAAAGAATCAAAATTGGATCAACGTCAGAGGTGCCAATGGACGCCATCAAATCAATAGTTTTATGCAAATGATCTGAAGCCTTTCTCCCACATATGAAGCCAACTTGGTCGCAGTACATCAATGTTAGCAACAAACGTCCCAGCCGACCACCAAAAACAAGGCAAAAAGCTTCACATCAACATTCAAAAAAAGAAGTAGGGCGATACAAGCCACATTCAAGTCTGTCCTTGCCCTCTTTCGGGATAACCACTATCCTGGCCTCAGTAAAAGCACCTGGAACTCGGCCCCCATATAAAATGTCATTAAAAAGCAATGTCAAAAAGGGAACCAATTGGGGGGCAAACCGATTGTATAAGGGACCAGTTTAGCCGCCAGGGCCGGGACTGAACTAGCCTTCACCGTTGCAATGACCTAAAGGACCTCTTGGGGCATTTAACAAGAGGAAATCATCTGGGATTACCAACGGTAGATATATACCGGCGAGATAATCCTCTATTATTCGATCTTCGACCACTTTGTCACTGGTATATAGCTTACAATAAAACAAAAAAAAAGGACAAACCTCGAAAGTATAGCATCTTGGGCAGTCAACCCCACCCACCCTGAAGAGTCCCTTATTTCTATTACTGATGTCTACACCCTTTGTTTGCGAAGCCCAGTCACCAAGAGGGTATGGGCTTTATCCTCCCTTTCAAAAAATGCTTGCTTCCAACATCGAAGGTGGTAGAAAGCCGCACCCCTCACAAGTCTTACAATTCTCGTCTAAGCTCCACAATAGCTTTCTGGTTTTCATCCCTACCTGAGGTGTCATTTGATTATATAACAGCCTCCTCTAGGAGCCTGATCTGTTCACGTAATTGCGCATCCCTCATAGCCCTTGTTCTCTTCCTGGCTGACCCTTCTGCAATGAAAAGCCCCCGTAGGGTCGCTTTTGCCGCATCCCACACCATACCTTTGCCAACCTCCCCCGTATCGTTAATTTGAAAGTAGGAGCGTATGTGGTGCCGAAACCTATCAGAAAAGGCCAAATCTTTAAATAAGGTGTCATTACATACCCAGTGTCTCTCTGGGGGCAGGCATAAACCCAGACTCACTGTTTCCATTGCAGTGTCATGGTCAGACCATGCTACCACCCTGGCAGAAGATTGCATAATATCATGGGCATTTCGGGAGTGCAAAAAAGATAAGATCAATTTGTGTGTGCATCCTGTGCTGTGACAAAAAAGGTTTAAGTTACTTACCTGTAACTATTGTTCTCCAGCATGGGTCTGGCAGGGATTCACATGCTCAGGAATATTACCTGGGAATCCTCGGTAAAAGAAAAAACAGTTTCACTTTTACGTAAAAACTGTATTTCTCCTCTAAACCAATCACTGTCCTCTGAGTCATACTGCCCCCATGCAATGACAGTCCTCTCCCTACGCCCCTCATCTGGCATCCATCTTCAGATTTGGTAAGCACGTAAAGCGGCAGTATGACCAAGAAGAGCCGCAGAGGGGTCAGAGGGAGGGTTCACATGTGAATCCATGCCAGACACATGCTGAAGAACAATAGTTACAGGTAAGTAACTTCAACCTACTCCAGCACTTGGGTCTGGCATGTATTCACATGCTCATTAATAACGAATACATAGCAGTACAACATTACACAACCACTGGCGGTGGCAAGGATCAACAGAAGCAATTATCTCTTACCTCTGGAACAGGCTCACCTCAAGCGAACAGGTTGTGTAGCACTGCTTGGCTGACTCTGGACTCCTCCCTGGAATCCCTGTCGACGGACAGTGGCTGATTCACCAAACGATGACAGTGTGTGATGCAGCCGGAGAGCCACCTTGAAATTGAAGCCTTTGACAAGGCCTTCCCATGGTTCACAGGACCAAAGTTCAGGAACAGTTATGGAGTCTACTGAGAAGAATGTGTGCGTGTCATGTAGAACTTCAGGGCACGAGCAACATCCAACGAGTGCAAGGCCCATTTTGCCGGCGACAAAATTTAACACCAAAGGTTCGTTAAGGTGGAATTCCGACATAACCTTTGCCATGAAAGAGCGGTGCGTACGTAGCACCACCCTTGATTCGTGGAAAGTCAGGTACGGTTGCTTGCAGGATAGGGCCTGTCTACCCTTCTGGCAGAGGTGATGGCCACAAGGAAAGCCATTTTCCACGAGAGAAACTTGAGTGGGGCCTGATGCAAAGGGCTCCAGGAGCCAAGGCCTCAGGTTCAGCATCATGCGTTGTGATGAAGGATTGCCCCTCCTTCTCTGGTTAGAAGATGCAGAACCACCGGCAGCTTGACCGGGGGCGATGCTGACAGGCTGAGAAGGTCCCGATACCAAATCTGCCTCGGCCACGCTTGGGCGATGAGTATCATCTTGCATTGACACTGTGAGTGTGTTGATGACTTGTAGCAGGAGAGGAAATAATGGAAACGCATACAGAATTGGCCTTTCACACAGGAAGGAGAACATGTCTCCCAGGCTCCTCGGCTGGTGAAATCTGTTGGCAAACTTCTGGCATTTGGTATTGGCCATTGTCACAAACAGATTGATCTAGGGTCTGACCAATTTGACAAACAGGGAGTCCACCTGATCCTAACGAAGCTCCCACTTGTGGCAGGAGCACAGTTCCCTGCTGAGGGAGTCGGTGATCGTGTTCTTGACTCCCGCCAGGTGGAGAAGGACGAGGAACATCTGCTGTCCGACGGCCCAGCGCCACGGCTTTGGCACTTCCTTGGAGAGCCCCAGGGATCGAGTGCCCCCCTGCTTCCTGATGTAAAACATGGTGGTGGTGTTGTCCATGAAGATCCTCACCACCTTACCTTTCAGAGACAGGAGGAACGACTTGAGGGCCCAGAACACTGCCCGTAACTCCAGCATGTTGATATGAAGATCCTTCTACTCCGTGAACCAGAGGCCTCTGACATGCAGACATCCGGTGTGTGCTCCCAACCCTCCAGGGAGGCATCCCTTGTGACCCTCTCCTGGTATGGGGGGTTTTGAAACCCTTTGCCTTGGGCGATGTAAAATCACTCCTAATCACCCTCCCACACAAGTAAGAATCGATGCGAAGCACAGTGAACTCAGTCTGGAAGAAAGCCAATCACACAGAAACTTTGATGCTTGCATTTATTACTACAGTGTCTAATGAGAATTAAGCAGCATTTTTACAATAATAGGGGAATGAAAGTGCAAGCTGAATAATACCAATTATCAGTCACAGATGAATATGCAATTATTGATCTTACGCTCGTAGGAATCGTGGATGGAGATACGATTGAATCACACCCAGGACCCACGCCACTCAATGTGCCCAGCACCCCTCGGGAAAGGGGGGGACTGGCCTAGACCCCAAAGGCCTGCACCAGAGCAGGGATGTGATGCTAGGAGTCTCGGCCCTCTAGTGCACGGCTGGCAATCCAGGTGCTGTTTCTCTCCGTGCGTGCGTCTCACGAACAGCCCAGGAAGAGTCCCTCCCTAGTTGGCCCAGGTAAAGTTCTCTTATTAGGGGCTGCATGTCAATCAGTATGACGTTGGCTCCGTGTACGTTGTTTTGGGAAGGCCTTACATTCCTGTGTTATCAGTGCGACTCACAGAGCGAAGAAAAGGAAGGCTGTGAAAGGCTGTGCCTGGCTCCTAAAGGCTGCGCAGAGCCTCTTGCAAAACTAGATGTTTATGTCTTCAAGAAGGGCCTTCACAGTTAACCCCTTACAAGCATGCAGGCTCACCCAGTTCGAGAGGCCTGGCTGGTTCAGCATTTTCCTCCACGCTTCAAATAAGCTCTAAATACATGCAAGATAGCCCAGTGGGTTAATGCAAGTGCAAGTTACTGCAAGTGCCTAGAGGCTTTTCATGACATCGTCCAAGAATTCCTGAGGGGTCACATCAGCAACCTGCAAAGACGGAGGTAGATGCAGGACATCATGCCCGGTAACGACTTAATGGCCTGTACCGTGGCCGTCTTCGTCGACAACAGCCGTTGCACCTTTCCTTGAATGGCTGCTAGCCTCTCCTCCGAGGGCGACGCCAGGCAAGACACTGTATTGAGTCTGGCACCTAGGAACAGCACATTCTGTGATGGCATTAAGCAGGACTTCAGATAGTTGACGGAGAATCACAGATCCGCCATTAGCCGGACGGTCGTCACCGTCGGCCAGCTCCCGCGAGCGGGTGCGTATCAGCCAGTCGTCCAGGCACGTGTAGGCCCTGTAGACGCAGATGGGTGGCCACTGGTGCAAGGGATTTCATGAACACTCTGGGGGCTGACTTCAAGTCGAAAGGTAGGGCCTTGAACTGGTAGTGCTGTCCCTGCCCCACTAAACGTAGAAACTTCTGATGTTTCTAGTGAATGGGGACATGGAAATAGGCGTCCTCCAGGTCCAATGACGTCAAGAAGTCTCCTTTTTCCAGCTGGCCGAGCACGTGTTACAACATGAACATCCTGAACTTTTGGTACTTTAGGCATTTGTTCAGACGTCGTAGGTCTGGGATGGGCCTCCAGCCCCCTGTCTTCTTTTTGCCCCAGAGCCATTGCCAAACTAGCTATATCACCCCTTTTCGCAGCATGGCTCGCACCTCTTCCAGAAGCTGAGGGGTGTGCTGCTGTTGACGGAGAACCATAGGGATCCGCGGATACCTGCATCGGAACTCCAGGGTCTGTCCTTGGGTGACAGCATCCAGCACCCATCTGTCGGTGATGATCTTTCTCCACTCGCAGACTAACCTTGCCAGCCTGCCTCCCACCGGGGAGCACGAGTGGGGGCCCGACCTCCCGGTCGGTTCATGCATGCTTCAGCGCCGGTGTGCTGCCGGTGACGGCGACGCTGTCCACAATTACTATAGGCCTCGGAACAGCCTCTATAGGCTTCTTGCATTGAGGATCTGAAAGGCTGTCGGTACGATGTGGAGAGCCCTTTTGAAGACCTGCTTGACTTTCCCCTGGAGGAGTGCAAAGAAGATCAGCTGTGCTGCTGGAGAGTGCCCAGGGAACGGGCCGTCTCCATATCCGTCTTGATGGCCTGGAGTGACTCGTCGACAGCCTTCCCAAACAGATTCTCTCCGTCGAAGGGCATGTCTAGTACCTTCGCTTGGACCTCCTGATGGAAATTAGTGGCTTTCATCCAACCTTGTCGACAAAGGCAGACACTGTTCCCCATTTGCAGGAACCCTGTGTCGGCGACATCCAAAGCCATTGTGATGCCGTGATCCGATGCCACTTCCCCTTCCTGGAAGAGAGCGATGGCCTCCATCTTCTTATCATCGGGAAGGAACTCCAGGATCGGTCCCAGCTTGTATCACAATTCCCTGTCTTACCAGGCCAGAATTGCCAATGCGCCTTGGCCGCCTTGATAGTGGATGCCGTGATGTATATCACCTTCTTTCCCATGGTGTCCATCCTTTCCCCTTGTCCGGAGGGACCGAGGACGAGTTAGCCAACTGTTTCCTCGCCAGGCCCTCCTTCCAAACATTGCCCAGAAAAGGCACTGCTATGATCAACTTCCTCTTGGCCTTGTGCCTTTGATACAAGAAGCCCTCCTTCTTGGTTTCCTCAAGCACCAGCTGGAAAAGCTCAGACTCCCTGGTGATCATGGAGTAGAACGATCCCACATTATCCGGTGGGGAAACCATATGCGGAGCATCCAAATGTGGCGATTCACCCTTCGCTGCGATGATATCTTCGTCATCTGTCGTCGTGGCCGTATCCGTTCCGGGACCCGTGTCTGGGTCTGCTGGGGAGAAGGGACCCGACGTGGAGGAGGAGGTTGATATGGGGGCATCGCATGCTTGTTCCTCTTCGCTGGAGGCTGATCGGGGACCTGGGGAACCACAGGTACCGGAACCAGAGGCATCCTCATCTGGATCTCTGACACCAAGGTGTGCAGAGTCAACAGAATATCCAAGGACATATCACTCGGCTGAGAAGGCAGAACAGGAAAACTAGGGCTTGCCCCGTCGTCACCGTCGTCCCCTTCTTCAACGTCCTCATGGACCGTTTCTAAGGACTCTTGATCTTCATCGTCCGTGGACGAGACCTCCATGGTTTGGGTGACAGCCTGGAAGGGCTGTTTCGGGGCCTCCTCACCCCCCCCCTTTTTTCCCCCTTGAGGGTCTTGAATCGGGGCCTGGGCTTGTTTCACCCCTTCTGGCGTGCCTGCAGACTTTGCCAATGTCTCTGCAGTGGTGTCACGTCTTGGGGGAAGGGACACTTTCTGAGCCGTGGGACCCATCTTCGTAGGATCAGCGCCCGTAGTTGTCGTGGTAGCAGTAGTCGTCGACGTAGTTGCGGACAAGGTCTTAGCCTGTGCCGGTTGAGGCTGCTTGGGCTGCTCTGCTTTCTTCTCCTCCATCCGCTACTTCTCAGATGTCGCATGTAGTACAACCGGGGTAGATGACTTCCTCTTGAAGAGGAGCTTGATGGTAGGCTGGCAATGGAGGCAGAAGGTGATGCTAATCGCGCCACATCCACTTTGGGTCCCGCTTCCACAGTAAACCCTCAGTAGAATCAGACTTGCGGCTCTTGGCCTTATCTTGGACCCCCATGGATGAGGTGCCCTCAAAGGATTTAGAAGACCGCTCCTAGGACCGGGTGGTCCTGGGTGAGGCATGACCCTGCTTGGAGCACGGGTCAGAGCTCTTGGCGTTAAGCCATGCAGCCAGCCTACTACGCCTGTCCTTCGTCATTTACTTGGAGAAACTGAGGCATATCTCGCACTCTACTTCCTTGTGGGCCGGGTCTAGGCGGTAGAGGCATTGCAGGTGCTTGACCTCCACAAACACATTCCGCAGCCCACATTTGGTGCAGGACCCAAAGAGGGACCTTCACTCCTTCTCCTCCGTCATGGTCAGAAGGCATGAAGTAGGCCCAAGAGGCCTTGTAGAATCTTTGATGGATCTTTGCCCTTGAGGGGCATGGAACTTCACCAACAACGGATCCCAGTTATCGGCATATAAAGAAAAGAGCACAAAGGCTTCTTTGAAACAAAAATAGAACCTTTTCTGTCGAAAACACGAACGTACAAAAGGCTCGGAGAGCAAACTCGAGGACTCCCAGCACTGAAGCGTGCGGTAAACATCTGAAGATGGCTGCCAGAGGAGGGGCTTACGGAGAGTACTGTTATTGGATGGGGGCAGTATGACCCAGAGGACAGTGATTGGTTCAGAGGAGAAATACAATTTTTAAGTGAAAGTGAAACTGTTTTTTTCTTTTACCGAAGATTCCCAGCCTGACGACAGGCAGTATTAATGAGCATGTGAATCTATGTCAGACCCCATGCTGGAAAAAAGGTATAGGCCTTTAAGTCAGGATACAAAAACCTAACGTGTCAGTGAAATCATATTTAACAAAAAGCTTCCCCAGCCCATTCCTGACACCCTATCTCCCGGGCGCTGGGTTCCTTCCAGCAGTGAGTACATCTTTTGAAGGATCTGCCAATGCATTAAAATCCCCTCCGCAGATCACAACCCCCTACTTCATCCCTCCAGCAAGGAGAAGGATTCCTCACAGAAAGGTATATGGTGCTGGTTGGGGGCGCGCACTGCACACAAAGTAATTTCAACATCGTGTAATGTCCTTCGGACCACTAAGAAGCGGCCTCCCATCCCCCTCTGACCCCAACATCTGCAAGCTCATAGATCTTCTTAGCACTGTACCCACACAGCCCTTGCTTTCCAAACCTGATGACCAAACAACCATGCCAATACCATTGCCCTTAATATTAAATGCTTCATTCTGTTTGAATCTGGTTTCCTGAACAAATAATATGTCCACAGCTGACTGTCTAAATTTCCTTGCCAATAGAGACCTCATTTATGGGGAATTCAGCCCCTTAACATTCAGGGATCCAATTCGGATCAAAGCTTCTTCATCCATCAAAAACAAAAATAAAATACCATACATGTGAGAAGCATAGCGAACATTGGAAGCAACCAGAACCATCCAACCACCAACTTTGTAGTCCTGAAACTACACATCCTCCACACTGGAACAAATCCCCTATGTTCACAAATCCTTTCACCGGTTCCCTTGTCAACCACCCCCTCCCCCAAACTCCCTAAGCATCAACTTTCCCCTCCTGAATGGAGACGGCTCTATGAAACTAGAGCCACCAAACGGGCCCCACACACATTTTCCATATAATAAAGATATAATTAACACCCAAAATGGAAAAGGATTCCCTCAAGCGCTTGTGAACAGCAACCAAAAAACGTTTCATAGAATTAACAAGAAGGAGGGTCTGCCTCTCACAGCACCAATCCAAGACCTCCTCTAAAATATAGGCTATCCACTCCTGGTCTTGCCCAGACCCCAAACTGACCAAGGCCGCAAAACGAACCACAACATCTGCTAAGTGATTTCCTCAACGTGTGTTCAGCTTCCAGAACTTTCTAGAGCCCTTCTTTCTTCTGCTGTGCAGCTGAGGCTGCGGGGAGCCAGATAAAAGCGCTGGGCCCTTTGGTGCCCTATCCTGGCCCACCTCCCGAGAGCCTTCCATAAGTGTTCCAGAGCCCCTTGAGCGTCGGCTAACGGTGTGATGAGGTAGTGTTCCGTTCCATGTTCAAAATTAAGAGAGAATGGACCTCTTCACCTTTATCGCACACCCTTGTCTCTGAGCCATTGAATGAGGGGACGACATACCATACGCTTGATCAAAGTTAAGGTGGGTGGACAGATCCTGATCAATTTGAGTCACAGAACCTTCAAGCGATATCGGCTCTTTCTCTCTGGCTCTTCAGAGTATCATCTGCTTTTGAGAAAAATTACATCTAACCAGGACCGAACGTGGCTTTCCTGGGGAGCCCCTGCTCTGTGGATCCTGTCAAACACAAAGGTAGGTAGGGACCCACCTTCAAACAAGAAGGCGAGCAATGAGCGGACACAGCTCTCCAGCAGGAGCAGCGATTCACCTGGATTCTCTGAGAGGCCCCAAATTCTCAGGTTACATCTCCTTTCCCTATTCTCGAGGTCGAGTTTAGCAACAATATCCATCCCTCTGGTTTCAAGATCTTGTAAGCGGGCATCAATCTTCATGTCCACCAAATCAATTGAGAGCTGATTATTTTCTAGGACCTCCACTTTATCCTCTAATTTACCATCTCTCCCCTTCAATTCAATAACAGACGCCTGAATCTCACCCCTCATTGTCACCGCTCCTCACAACTGGGCCAAATCCATAAGGTGGGCCTCTTTGCAAATATCCTTGAGAAGGGCAGAACAAACTGGCCAAACCCCACTAAAAGCACCATGTTGCCCTTTGGCATCCACAACCCCCGGGTGGGCTCTAGATGCTCCAGGCCTCTTCACATCAGGGATCTCGTGTGTATGTCACGAGCAAAAACACTCCACAGTTGCCAGTCTTAGTAGAAAGGCTCTGCTTTGCCAACGTGTCCTTAAAAGATTGCCAGCATTTCACGACCTCTGTGCCAGTATCCACAATGCAATGTGTGGCAGCTCCACCGAGCAACGTTGCGGGCTTACTCCCCACTTACTCAGCTCTCTCCTTGCGGACGTACTCCCAACTTACTCAGCTGTCACTGTGTTCACAGCTCTCCAGAGCTGACGCTTCACTCCTAGTAGCACGCCTGCAGGGGGACATTAAGATGACCTAGCTAATTGGCAGGCCTCCAGACCACCATACAAACGTCAGCAGCTTCTCTCCGGTCTCCGAAGCGCAGTGCCCTCCCACAGGCTGCCTCACGCCTACTGAGCCGCTGTTCCTCCAGGCAGCAAGATCCCTGGTTCTGCTTTACGGAAAGCGGTCAGAGTTTCATCAAGACGGTCCCAAGGGCCTTAGGGAGAATATTCAAAAGCACCCAGTCGAAAACAAAGGCTCTGGTGGGGTCCTATTCCGCCATAGTCATCTGGTGGATGTAGGAGACGGAAGGTTAACCTGCCATGCCATCCGCGCCCCCTGGTGGTCTCATCATTATCCCCTTTTTTAAGGGGCTGTGAAGAAGTGCCTCTGCACTTGCCTTTCCTGTGTTCTTTTTTCAAAGCCCTGGAAGGCCTGATAGAACCTGTCACTGTCTGGGGAAGAGGAATGGTAGTTGGCTTAGAAATGGAGGACAGCAATTCTACCATGAGAGTGGGTTTCTCCTTACTCAAGGCCTCAGACCAGGAAGCCTAATCCCCGATAAATACTCCTAGTAGCAGTGTATGCATTTTCTTCAAATTTTAGCATGTCGAGCAAAATTACCCTGGCATCCCCATTTTCTGTAGGAAATTGGTCTCTGTCTGATGTCAAACTGTCCACTAAATCTGAGATTTCTCACTAGTATCTGAAGTTGTATGCAACCAAGGTGGAGCCAGTATTTACCTGCCTTCAGGGGCGGACTGGCCTATATGCCATTCTGCCACCGGCAGAATCAAAATGGACTTTGGATGGCCCTGCGGCAGATTTTATAAGCCACTCTGGGGCCGGTTTTATGAGCCACATTAATATCCATGGAGCTGAGCTGGATTTTTGTAACTGAAGTTGTACTTGTTACGTTGCCTCACACAGCCTGCCGCCAGCTGGCCCCACAGCGGCAAACAGACGTATTTATGATTAGAATGCACACAGTGTCAGTCGGAGAACATCATCAATGAAAAGTTAACACTTAGTGTTAACTTTGCTTTGATGATGCACCATTAGCATGAGTCGTGGGGCTGCAACTACCCCAGGCATCCACTGGCTTGGCGCCAGGCAGGCAGCGTCATGTTCTCTTCGAGAACACCAACAATTCCTGTCGTGGGGGATGGGCTCTACATCAAGTTTGCTTTTGCCTGCCTTCGGTGGGGGGCAGGGTCAGGGGGCCTGTTGATATGTAGCAGGCTGGCAGTGGCAGCTAATCATGCTCAAGACGTGTGGGCGGTCGTGCGCATTGGTGTGTGGCTGGGTGCTACACCCAGCACAATGCACAGATATTCGAAAGGAAGCGTTGATGACATAGGAGGGAGCAGGCCTCAAGCAAAGCACACCCGACAACGACGAGGGGCCTATGCGAGCTGCCTCGCCCAGCCGTAAACTGCAATGGAGAGTCTCTGGAGACAGAATCTGTGCACGTGGGTTCACACAGTAAGTAATAAAAACATAAAATTGAATGGGCCCGCGGGGTCGGTAGACAGAGAAGAGACAGTCACTCTGAATTAGAACAGTGAAGTGAAGTGTTTGTAATTCATTGCTACTATCTCTGTTAGTCAAGAAAGGGCCAGAGCACTGCCACTCAATCAGTGTGTGTCACGGCTGTGCAATCATCGTGTCAGCATGGCTAACAACACATGCAACTCAAACCACAAGGGGATTTTTGAGCACAGACAAAAACAAATACGAAAAACAAAATCACATTTCCAATCAGACTAAATGAGTGTCTTTTGAATGAAGATCTGGTTTTCTCAAATACCTGTTGCAGGCAGCAGCATCCCTCCCATCCATGGCATATGGTGGTGGGAGCATGAGATGACTTAAACTCGATGCTGTTCCCGGCGCTGTATCCGGAGCTGGTGCGGAAGGGAGCTGTGCCGTGGTCTGCGTGGATCATTGCTTGCAACACCTTGCTCAGTGTGGGCTAGACAGCAGTGGAGGGCTGGCCTTTGTAGTAGTCATAGTCCTTACAAAAGTGCACCATGAGAGGATTCCAAGATGGCCGTGATGCGAGGCGCACCATGACCAGCGCTCTTCCGACCTATGGAACCGCAAACATGATATGAAAAGTGCTCGAGGCCCTCCCCAGGCACGGGAAGCACTACGCATAGCATCAGCGGACCAGTGGAGCGGTGGGAGAAGCAGCGACACCCCCCGCGGAAAACTATAGCATCTGTGGACCCGGGGCCCCTCAATGACATCAGCAGCACCCAGCAGGAGGGACGCCTCAGCCGAGCCCACCAGCCTCTCGCGGCTCCTGGTGGGGAGACTGCTAAGGAGCCGCAAAGAGACCGAACCCGGGGTCGGAGTGCCCCTTCCAACTCGCTCCCCCTGCTCCGGAGGTAAAGATAGACACAGGTGCGCAGGATGCAGCTCACCCCTTCCAGGGAAGACCGGAGCTATTGGGCAGCTGTCAGAGCAAGAGCCGAGGCTCGGCAGCTCTCTGTGCCCGAATCAAGCCGACATCCAAGCACCCCCACCGGGCCAACATACAGCCCACAGAAGAGACTGGGAAGGACAAGGCTCTGTAAGGGGCGCAGCAGAGAGCACACTGAACAAGTAAGTACTGGGCCGGAGGGCCCCTGACACAGCCGACTAAGCTCCCTAACCTCATGCAATCACGGCAGAGGGGGGCCCTCCATAAGCTTAACTGTGCGGGCCTGTTCCACCGACACAGCTTGGCAGCGGCCCTCTACCATTAAACTGGCATTAATTGGCAACTCAGCCACCCGGGACAATCAGGGGAAACATACATAGTATCCCACCGGCGAGGAGAGGGGGGAGTGGCACAGACCCATTCACGCTCATAGCAGGCAGATAAAGGGAAAGGAGCACAGGTGCACCCCTTTTACGGCACATATCTCCCCACCGGTAAGAGGATTTGTCTGCAGGGGGCATGCTTGGGGGATCCAGAACTGAACAACCACGGCAGCAGGCATCAGAGCAGCAAGCAGCTAGGCGGCAGGGGGAGGCCTGGCTGAGGAAACCCCCGACCAGAAGGGGAGCAGACGGGCACCTTATCCACATTGCAGATCAAAAACCAAAGTCTAACCAGTACATGCAAGGCCTACAAAGTCCTAGACAGAGGCGAATGAGAGCCCCCAGTGTCTTACCCCCCTGGTAATAACCGCCAAAACCCAGAGGGCCCTCCAAGGCAAAATAAAAGCACGACAGCCCACGACGGGCCCCCCGAGCACACGAGGACAATATACCACCCCACCAGACAGAGATCGCTCCTAGGGGCACAACAGACTCAGGGGCACAGCTCCGATCCCCCCCCAAGTGGACCATGAAGCAGGCACTAAAGACACTGCCACAGAGCCTAATACCGCACAATGTCGGAATCCAGGGGAAAGAGTCTCTCCTCGCAGCAAAAAGCTCAAAATAAATCACAGCTGGAAGACAGGACCGGCCTGTAACCCAATCCCTGCTCAAGCAACTCTTTAACGACTTTGGCGATGAGATAGCATCCACGGTCCAGAAACAAATGGATGTCCTGAGAAAGGATCTAGCGGAGGGATTCCAGGAGATAAAGAGAGACATCAAAAAAATGGAAGAGAGGTTGGACACTAATGAAAGGGCAATCCAGGAACTGACAGAAGAAGCAAGACGAACAGATGCCATGTTGGAAACACTGGCAACAGCCACCCACAATCTCAAACTACAGGTGGAGGACCTAGAAAATAGGTCACAGAGGTCCAAATGGGTCACGGAGGTCCAACATCCACATCAAATGCCTCCCCGAGGACCCACAGGGCCCCGGCCTCACGGAAGTGGTCAAAAATATTTATAAAGGCCTACTGAAACCTGATGCCAACCCGGCGTTCAAATTCGATCGGATCCACCGAGTGGGCCCCCACAGACAAGAACCAGGGGCAAGACCGAGGGACGTTCTGGCTGCTCTGCAGGACTACACCACGAAGGAAAGAATTCTCCTCAAAGCGAGGAGGGTGACACAGATTACGCACAATGGAGTAGAAATATGACTCTACCAAGCCCTGGCGCAGTCAACTCTCAGAGGAAGAGTATGGCCCCAATCCTGAACTTCTTGAGGGGCCGAGAGTTCCGTTACAGGTGGACCTTCCCATTCGGATTACTTTTCGACTGGCAGGGCCAGTAACAGAGAATCACATCATATGACCAAGGAGTCACCCTCCTGCGCATAGAAGAGAATTCCCAGCCACTAGCCCGCTCATCTGACCCTCGACAAACCATCCGCAGACCTTGGGAATGGACTACAGTAAGACCTAAAAGGTCCAAGAAGGGGGGGAACGCCTGCCACCCCCTAAAGGCCCAGCACCAAGATAAAGCAGATCCCCCAACAGCGCCCCTGACTGACCGAGCACCGTTGTGAGGGCCTTCAGATCGACATCTTGCCTGGGGAGGGCGCAAGTCAAGTTAAGTTAAAAAAGTTAAGTTAATGTTACGCTAAGAAGACCTACAGTGGTTCTGTGGGGGGGGGGGCGACTCTTAGAATAGGTGTGGGAGAATCCGCACAGGGCAGTCCTCAAGTATTCAACTCTCGAGAAACTGATTCGAAGGCCAGTTGGATCCACCCAGACCAGGAGGGTATGCAGGCGGAGGATGGGGTGGAGGGCGGTAGACAGTAGGTCCACGGGGGGAGCAGGAGGGGAAGAAGGGAAAACTCAAAAGGGAGGCCTCAGGCCCGTAATGAGAACCAGACATCTAGAAAAGGAACACCCACACGACAATGGGTAGCAGTAACAACCTTAAGGTCATTACTCTAAACTTTAACGGCCTAAACTCCCCAATGAAAAGTAAAAGAATAGAGAGATACCTAAGAAGGGTACATCCTGACATAGTAACTCTACAAGAAACACACGTCCAAACCCGTGACAGAAATAGAATTACATTTTGGGGGTATACTAGGCTATTCCAAGCGACCCAGCCCAACAAGAAAGGAGGGGTGCTCCTGGCCTTAAAAGATAGGCTGGGGCTGACCCCGAATGGAATAGACATGGACGACCAGAGGAGATAACTGGCAGTAGCACTGACGTGGCGAGGGGAATCCTAGCGTTTGTCCAAAAAGCATTGACTAAACTCGAAGAATTCGCGAAAACTCCCATTATATTAACAGGGGACTTCAACAAAGCGTGGATAGAAGCAAAAAAGCCCTAGGGACACAGGGGAGCTCAGGGAGAAAACCTAAGACCTGGCCCTGGTAGATGCGTGGAGAGAGATAGAGGGCGACAAGGAAGGGTACACCTTCTACTCACATGCCCAACGCACACACTCCTGGATAGATTAGATCTGGCTCTCTAGGAGTCTACTGCGTCGCACAACAGCGATCTCTATCGGAACTATTATACAGTCCAACCATGCGCCCATAACCCTAAACCTAAAAAGAAACTGACGTCCCGCTGGTCTGTGGAACTGGTGTTACCCGGCACCCCTAGTCAAAGACGACAGACTAGTCCAAGAAATTACAGAAGGGATAGAGGCCTTCTTTGGGTCCAACAAAGCAGGCGAAATGACCATGCAGACCAGGTGGTATGCCTTCAAGGCAATAATAAGGGGGCAAATAATTGTGATTAAAGCAAGAATAGATAGGGAGCTGAGGTTGGAGGAAGCCCGCCTAGAAGCCAGACTAAAAGAGATAATGTCCAGGGTGGGGACACAGCTGAGTGCAGACAGTAAAAGGGAGTACAGGGCCACAAAGGAGCAACTAGACCTAATACAAACGAGAGCGGCAGAGCATCATTTATTGTCCCTGAAACAAAAATATTACATAAAGGCAAACAAGTCAGACCTCTTACTGGCCAGAATGCTGAGGTGGGAAGAAAAGGACAGAACTATCCTGAAAATCAAAGTCGATGGGGATAAAACCAGCACTAGCAGCAAGGACATTGAAAGGGAGTGTGTCCAATTCTACTCCAGGCTTTACATAACGGATAACCCCCTAACATCATCACAGAAACTCTTTAGAAAAGATTGAGCTGGAGCGAATAACGAAAGGGGATAGGGAGGCCCTGGAACATGATATAACCTGCAAAGAAATTCACCTAGCAATAGAATCGCTGCCCATGAATAAATCCCCGGGACCAGATGGCTTCACGGCAGAGTTCAATAAGACTCGCAGAGAAACACTAATACCTCACCTGACTGAACTGTTCAATCAGTTCGGGCTAGACAGGGCCATTTCCAACTCTATGGATGAGGCAAAGGTGGTCCTCATTTCCAAAAAAGGCAAAGACCCTACAGAATGCGGATCGTACCACCCAATTGCCTTGATCAACGTTGATGCCAAAATCCACACAAAAATTCTGGCAACCAGACTAGATCAAATTCTACCTCGGGTGGTCCACCCAGACCAATCGGGCTTAGTCAGGGGGCGGAAGAAGGGGCACAATGTTAGAAGAATAGCCCACTTGATGGAACAGGTTCACAAGAAGGGAATCCCTGCTCTACTCATGGCCTTAGACGCAGAGAAAGCCTTTGACTGGGTGGAGTTGGGGGTTTCTATTCACTACCATGGATATTGTTTCATGGACAAAATGGGGTTCGGGCTTAAATTCATGAACAGGGCAAGGGCCAACACCCCCTCTTCAGGCTTTCCATAAACGGTCAGGTGTCGTATACAGTGGCAGTCCAGAGGGGCACCAAGAAGGGTTACCCGCTCTCGCCCATATTGTATGCACTCCACTTAGTAACCTTACTAGCAGCGGTAAGAGGTAACAAGGACATTGTGGGAATCAACTTTGCAGGAACACCGCACAAAATAGCCTCGTTCACAGATGATATGCTCCTAACGCTTACTCAACCAAAGCTTTCCCTGGGAGTGATAGAAAACAAACTTAATCAATTTTGAGGGGTGGCCGGGTTAAAAAATAAATGTGAGTAAATCAGAGGTCCTGAATCTCACGCTTCCAAAGGAAACAGTACAAAAACTGAAGAGGGGCTCCCCTTATAGATGAGTGGAACACTCTATAATCTATCTGGGAATCAGGTTAGCCAAATCGGTGGAGCAATTAAACCAAGCAAATTACCCATTGCCGCTAGAAAGACTCAAGTCCAAACTGATAGACTGGGGGCCCTTAACCATCACATGGCTAGGCCGAATAAATGTCCTAAAAATGGTCATACTTCCCCAACTACTATACTACTACTCGGCTTTTCCAATCCATGTACCACCCACCCTCTTCAGGGCAATCCAAAAAATGACTAGCAGATTTGTATGGAATAACAGAGCCCTGAGGATAGCCGCTAGACTCATGATACTTCCTTCCTCTCGAGGTGGTATGGGGGAACAAGACTTTAAGGCCTACTATCTGGCAGCCCAAACGAGAGTCATTCGAGACTGACAAAACGACGACCAGGAAAAGATATGGGGGCCAATGGACCAGGCAGTAGCAGGGGAAAGTTTGGAAGGGATACTCTGGAAACCCAAAGCCGACAGAGCACCCCAAATGTACAGCAGCACTATCATTCCTCTGGTGGGAGACTCGTGGGTTGAGGCCACGAAGATGGAACAGATCACCTATCTATCTCCATTCAACCTGCCATTTGATAACCCACAATTCACACCAGGACACAAAACCTCCACTTTTGTCCGCTGGCAGAAGGGGGGATGCCAAAAGATCAGAGACATGTTCGAGGGAAACAATGTCAAACCATACGACCAATGTGAAGCAGACTTCGCTTTAGGGGAGAGGGCGAGATATCATTACACACAATTAAGGCACTGGTTACCCCACCCCGGCATGAAACAAGCAGGATCTCACCAACTAATGCCCTTCAAAAAATACTTGAACACGGACCCGGGGGGCAGGCGGGTGGTAGCGTCCATATACACACAAATCAAATCTGGCAAAGAGCCACCCTCAGGACCTACATGAAAACATGGGATTCAGCCACGGGGCAAACAATAGACGACACTGAGTGGTCTAGGCTATGGGCAAACATTCTCAAACTCACAAAATCCCTCCAAATACAGGATATCTGGATAAAAATGCTCTTCAAGTGGCACATAACACCCACGAAACTCCATAAAATTTACTTGGGGGGTATGGAACAACTGTTGGAGGGAATGTGGAAGGGAGGGAACATGGATCCACATTTGGTGGGACTGCCCCAAAATAGATGGATACTGGAAGGGTAAACAAGAGGCCATAACGCAAGTCCTGGGAGTGAAGGGAGGAGGTAATAGAGGTTTGGCACTGATGAGCCTGAATGGGTCCCTGGAGGAACTTTCAATGAAGCCAGACCGCAAAGTATACATCATCATGATGCTGGTGGGCACACTCGTGCTAGCAAAAAAATGGAAGTCCAAGGACCCCCTGCTGGAGCATGAATGGGTGGAGAAAATGTTGAACTTCACAGCCCTGGAGTGGCTCACATACTCCCTACAGGAGGAACACAGAGTGTTTCGCACAGACTGGTCAAGATTACTGGACTTCCTACAAGAAGAAGCGAGGGGACATGCGTCTATTGGGCCTGGTAGGCTAGGTGCTGACAGGGCCTATAGCGGGGGGAATACCCCGAGTACCGAGCAGAAAGTCTAGACTTAGCGCAAATCCCGGACATAGAGGATCAGATCCTTTTAAGAAGACATATTGCAATTATGGACCACCGTCGGACTAAGGGGGATACAGGAGGGGGAACGCATAAGATTGAATTGTGTGAAATGTTTAAAAATGCTAATAAAAAGTTGTGTTTAAAAAGTGCACCATGGGAGAGGGGAAGACTGAATCGTAAAATGACACGTTTGTGTGTACATAAAAGTGTGCATGCAGGATTGCCAATTTGAATGAATCCCAGAACAACACGCTTAAAGTAGTGTGGACTCGACCCACATGGAAGAGCTTCACTGGACAGACTGGGTGCAGGGAAAGGTTAAGGTCCTGTCCTGGTGGCGCATTCAGGGCCTAGGTATCCTGGTTGATGTGACGTTTTCGGATATAGTATCATTATGCAGTCTTTCAAACTACTAATTGAAGTGTCAACCTGCTCCAAATTACCATTCCCCTTTTACCTTTATCCTTCTGTGTCCACCCTGCATATTCAACCAAGCCTGGCCCCATGTATTCAATTGAATCTGTTTTCTCATAATGTGTGACCAGGGGGTGTTAGGGACCTGGCTGTCCATGTTGCTCGTCTGTGCATAAGGCGTTTCTGGTGCAGCTCAGTTGGTTTGTTGAAGGCAGTCCCACTGATGCTCGCTAGTAGGCACTGGGTTCCTGGTCACAAGTCTGAGACAGTCTCTGCTTGTCTATCCATTTTAAGGCAGCACGGGCCGGGGCCTTCACTTCTTTGGGGTGCTACTCGGTGGGAGGGCGCCACAAATGGAGGAGGTCCGACTACAATTTAGGCGAATCAGGCGGGACTGGTTCTGAAGTGGTTATCTGCTGCGGCAAAGTCAGGACAGAGTTACCAAATGTGCAGCCTAATGTATAAAACATTAATGCTGCTCTGTGATGCGAGTCATCGAAAGAGGTGTTTACGCGGTTGTCAAAGGTGCTACGCTCTTGTCAGTGCTGATTTGTGTTAAAGGCATGTGAATGTGATGGTGTTCTGTGGTGAAAACACTCAATGCTGCCCAGTGGTAAAGGCATTTAATGCTACTTAGTGTCAGTGCTAAAAAAGCACGGTGAAGGCGGTTAATTGTAAATGTTTAAATTGGGTGGGCCTGGGAGGGAGTGGTGACGATACAGTATTTAGGTGGCTCCAGTGTCACAATAAATATGTGCCAGAAACTATGTTTCGACCTGGGCTGTCCTGGGTCTACGTTATCGTACCTGCTGGCTCCTTCATGCCGTGAGATTGTGCGTATGTATGTAACACATATCAGGTCAAGATTGAGCCTGTCTGAAAGCTCTCTAAGACTGAAAACAAACTGCATCCATGCCACGTGTCTCTTTTTAACCCATGAGTGAGAGCTCTTATCTTCTAAAAATTTCTGAAATTCGACATGGACAACCGCTTCAAGCCAGGACAAAGGTTCATAATTTTAGTTTACAGAAATTGAAATTTCCCTTAAACTGTAGTAAATATTGCTGCATCTATGTGCATTTTGTGCATGCCCGTTGACTAGGAGTGTCCAATGCACAGTGCTTCTTGGAAGAGCTGTTTTCCTGAGTTCCAGTGTAAAATTATAGGACAAACAGTCAATAGAACTTCTGCATTAGTATAAAGTGTGGCAAGCACATGTGTGCACTATCATTTGTCATAATGTGGTCCTTTTTCTCTCAGGCCAAACTGTTGGCTTTGGAGCCTAGAGTTTGACCTTGCTTCCAAACTTTGCAGCATATGGCTGTCGCATTCTGTAAACCCTAGGATTGTATTCCAGAATGTACTATATATCCAGAATATGGGGATTAAGGCAATCAGCAAAACTAATTTAATTTTAAAAATCTCTTTCCCAGAATGCCTTGCACACTGCTTCCTCCTTACCTTTGGAGGTCAAGGGTGGGTGAAATAAAAAGAACATTTGTGCTGGCAGACGGTTGCATTTGCTGATACCTGAGGCGTACGATCATTATTCTTAAAAGCTCTGTTTTGTTTATTCCAACGTTAGTCACAGTCTCTAGCATCTAAATGCTGGCCCTTATTCCAAACAGCCTTTTCTTTAATAAATATTGGGTGTATGGATGAATGTACAGATCCTACCTTTTATTGTGCCTGTGCACTTGCACAGCTGAACCCCAATACCCAAAATGATATGAAACACTGTTTTCTCAGTGCTTCCCTGTGCATTGGGAGTTTTGTTACAGGCCTCTCAGTAAGGGACCTCTCAGAGGCTGGTTATGGTTCACATTCAGTGGCTGCATTGAGGACCCTTTCTGAAGTTGCACCAAGGCCTGTTTTCTTGGGCCATTTGTTTGCCTGGGAGGGAGGCCAAGGGACATAAGGTTTATTGCACCATGTTTCCTTTGAATATGTGTTGGTGTAGGGCATGTTTGTTCAGAGTTTTGAGCATAAAACAGGAAGTTGTGGAAAGTGAGAGCTTCTCACTTCACTAAAGTCTAAATACAGCGATCTAAAGCCAGGTTATCGCTAGTATCTGCAGCACGCTGTGTCATACTGGTAGGAGCATCACGTGGTGCGCTGAGGACAGGTTTTCCTAATTTTCCATCCAGCAATCTCACCTCCGTAGTTTAGGTGCATTACCCTGTTCTAACGAGGGTTGGTTATCACACTGTAGAATTGAGGAGGTGGTAACCGTAGTGTGGCATTGCCTTAGATTGGGGATTGTCTGAGCGGCATGAGGTGTGTGGTGGCACCATGCTTGTGGTAAATTGTGGCATGTTAAGTCGTAGCAGAAACTGCATGCTTGCAGACATCACCCTTTCCTGGCACATTACCCGCAGGACTAGACAACACATAGAAGTATTGTAAATCTTGGCCCCTAATCCCGTGAGAGATCTATACCTGGACAAAGGCAGATGTGGGGTTCATGCATGCTTAGATGAAATGCTTCTGTCTGAACATGGATTTATCACATTCTCATGCTGTCTCGACTAAAGGCTTACTGATATAGCTGCCCTTTGGTATCAGCTATGATTCAAGAATGCTGCAGAGACCACCATTGCACTCGACTCAAGTGCATCCTACCCTGTTGACCCATGCACAATAATGTAACTTTAAACTGCTATTTTCCAACATAACAATGGGGGAGGAATTACAGAGAGTGAGAAAGGAAAGAAATAAGACAAAAACAAGGAGGGTAGAAGGATGGGGGAAAGTTAAGAGGAAAGATGGTAGGGAGACAGAAAGGAAACAATGTGAGAGAGGAAGGAAAGGAGGAGAGGAACGATGCCTATGAAAGAAAGGGGAGAGGATGAAAGAGGAAGCAAGAAAAAAGGAAGGAACAAAAGAAAAAAGAAAGAAGAAAATCAAGAGGAAGGGAGGGAGGGATAAGGGATTGATGGATGGTGGGAGGTAAGAAGGAAGGAACTGCTTGCTCGTCCTAGTTTACTCCAGTAATATAGACCAGCAGGTTGAGCGCTCACTGGTGTTGCTGCGATCAATGCCCGACATGCAGGTAGCAGGTTCAAATCCTGGCAGGGCCAACTCAGCCTTTCATTAATCAGAGGTTGATAATTGAGTACCAACTACTTCGGTTGGGAATTATTGTATGTAAATAAATATGGGCTATGTACAGTGCTTTGGCAAACGTGCTATTTAAATAGCAAATAATTATCAAATGTCGGGTCCATGGAAAAGGAATGTTATCACTCGTTTTTTCAACTGTTTACACAAAACATTACATGCAACAAACACCATTAACCCTCTATCAGTAGCATTTTCTGTAAAGTTGTGAAATG
This sequence comes from Ambystoma mexicanum, assembly GCF_040938575.1. NCBI lineage: Eukaryota > Metazoa > Chordata > Amphibia > Caudata > Ambystomatidae > Ambystoma > Ambystoma mexicanum. The sequence goes on from NC_090935.1 coordinate 625,335,572, forward strand.
ACATGAGGGCCATTTCTTAGTTTTTTGAGGTGTCTGGGCACATTTGTTGTCCCAGTCCAACCCTACCTGCCTTAATTGAAAAGCACAGTTGAGGTACACCTTTTTTCCCAGGTCATCTTGAGTCTTCTCATGTTCACTAGGTGGTGTCAAATTTGAGGCTGTGCTATGAGATGTGGAAGAAGAATTTCCAGATTTAGTTAATGCAGTTGCTACTATCGCCAAATGAGTGGGTGGACTGCTGCCAAGTCACAGCTTCCCGTCTGGCACGATTATAAACGTTGTGTCTAAAGGCTTCTTTGTAGGAGCAACTGTGTGTGGAGTCTCCTCCAAATTCCTAGAAGCATCAATGGTATGTATGTACAGACAGCTAAGGACATAAAAACCTGAGGTCTTTCTTCAACCATTCTTCTGTATAACTATGGAAGGGCTTGGATCCCTTGAAAGGGAGAGCCAGGTTATTGTCCTGTATGTCCTTGTTAAACATCACATTGTCCTTATGAAAATCCGAAATCGCTTTCCACAGACACAGGATAGCACAGAAATGTAATACATGTGCCCCCTAATTTATAGAGTGTTTTATATGTGGTTACAAAAACATTGAATACTTGATTATATGCATGCAATGCCCCGGGCTGGGTTATGTAGGGGAAACTGGCCAACAATGACAAACACATGAAGCGATGCACAATTGAGAGAGCATTTTTTTTCGGAAACAAATCATACCTTTGTATGTTGTATGTTCATTTTAAAATGGCTCTACTTTGGGGTATTTTCAGAATTTTGCCAGAACTGACAAAGCCAGGAAGACCTATGAATTCAAATGCATGCAAATATTTGTACACCGATAGGGGTCCTAAATAGATATTGCCGTTTCCTGACGCAGGAATCACAACATTCAGATGTAACATTTTCCAAAGCCCTTCAATAGCATCTGACTGATACTCACTCCATGTCAGACCCCATCCTTGCCTCATGACTGTGATGAAACAATCTTGATACAGTATTTAACACAAACGTACCACATTGGGCTCCACAAGTCAAAGGCCTAACATGTGACTGGTTTTACCTCCTCCTTGGTGGCCTTCTAGATGCACATACCTGATATGTGGATCATTTTGCCACCACTGATCTTGCAAAGTGACTGGCCTGACTCATACAGAGCTTTATTTACATTTTTTTGTTTCGTGGCTACATCTTGCTTCCCAGAGGACCCTATGCACCATCAAACGTTCCTGTCTGCAAAAGGAAGTTCCCTGGGCCTACGACACCAAGGACCTTGCCTGCAAGCCATCTGCAGTACTATGATTGGCTGCCAGAGGATTATGTGATACACCACATCCCTTATTCACTCCCTTGGGCATCCAGCCCAGGTGTCTGCAGCCAAGGGCCAAAAGAAGCAAAGGGCAACTCCCTGTTTGGTCTTGTTATGGCTGGAAAAGGCCTAGGACCACAACCCCTGCTCAGGCCAGGTCTACAGCTTCCACGCGTCCATTCTGTTACCTCACAGGACCAAGGAGCATTACTGTTTTTGGCCTGTTAACTGTTTTTTGGTTACTCATAGCCCCATTCTAACCCAACTCAGAACTTAAATCTGCTTTTTCTCAGCCACCCATCCACCCTTTCACTTTCCCCTTACCCACCTACTCTCTTTATTGGGCTGTACCTTCTCTTCCTTGTCTTCACTTGCTTATTTCTTCAACCCTCCACCATGCATCATGACTTCACGCTATTCCTCCAACTCACTATTTTCTCAGCCTTCAGCCTCAACTGTTGCTTCATTCTCTGGTTTCCCAATCTCCTCCTCCCCATTACAACTGCACACCTTAAATAAGATGCTCTCGGTTCAACTTGCCTACTACACAACACCTGCTCCCTCCCCATTCATCTCACTTGGCCGCTGAAATGCATAATCCCTCTGCATCAAGCCTTCCTACATCTCTGACCACTTCCACTCTTATCACCCTCAACTTTCACTTCTTGCTATCACCGAAACCTGGATCTCCCCTCATTACTGATACACCAGCAGCTCTCCAAACCTTCTCTTCTACCTTCCCCCACTCTCCCCATCGTCTTGGGAAGGGTAGTGGTGTAAGGTTCCTCATCAAGATGGCTGTCAACACTGCCTCCTACCTCTATCTGACATCACCTCTTCCTCTTTTGAATAAGCCATTACTCAGCTCCTGCCTCCTACTACTCTCACTGTTCTGGCTATCGATCGAACCCCTGGGCTTCTCAGCAACCCCTTCCCTGATCTGAACCTTCGGCTCAAGTCGCATCCTATTGACATCCCCATTCTCATGCTGGGGTACTTTAACCTTCCTCTGCCGCCACCTGCGTTGAACTTAAAGCCCTCCTATCTAACCACTCCCACTACTCCCTCAACGACCAGCTTATGCACTCTGGTGGGAACTCTCTTGACTATGTCCTTCTTTCTAATTCACTCTGCTCCTTGGACCTCTTCATTGGCCCCTTTCCCTCTGATCACTCCATTGTTCACTAACATCGCTGCCCCTCCACTGTGGGCTTCTCCTTCCCCCTCTTCAAAGACTAAGAAGCAATTTGGCCAGTACTCTTGTGCCTCTTCACTTGATGATTTAAGGATTTATGTCTCTCTCCCATATTCATGCCCCTTCCATTGACTGCTTTTTCTGACTTTCACTACGCACTTATGACTAAATTTGAGCAGCACTATCCGGTTGACTGATTCACACCTTCCCGTCGCATTCCTCAGCCCTGAATCACCTCTCAAATTCAGACCCCCAAAAGAAACATGTGCCATGGCCTTCAAAGCTTGCGCAAATTACTGTCCGATACCATATTCGTAGCCTACAAAAATTCCCTTGCTGCTGCACTGAACTCTACCAAATCTTCCTACTTAACAAAGCTAATCTCTTCCCTTAGTAGACACCCCCATAAGAGTTTATCTACCCTCCAAGCTTTGCTCACACCTCCCAAGCCAATATCAATTGCCTACTTGCTTTGTGCTAATGACTTTGCTTGGTACATTTCCTCTTAAATCTCTAAATTGTGACTCTTAGCACTCCTCTTTCACCAACACCTCTCTCACCTACATTTTCTTATCTTCTCCCCTACTACTTCTTTTGAATAAGCACCCACCCCTCCCAAAGCCAACCCATTTTGCGCTCCTATTGACCCTTTTGCTCCCCAAATGGTCAAAGACTTCCTCTCAATCACCTGAATTTGTGGATTGAACTTCATGTTGCTTCTTTACAAAGGTCTTCTAATGGCACACTTGCAAAAAATTTAAAAATTGCACCTGTACTGCAAGTGAACCAAGCCTTTGGGGTGAATGGGACGGTCTTATGAGCCAAATTTTAACAGAGCTATATACACCTAAAAATTCATCTTGAAATGACGGTTTGCTTCAGTGACTGGATCTCTTTCTTCACTTATTGCAAAGACAGGAGGAATTGGCTTTCTTTCACAAATATTTCTGGTCATGCTAAGGTAGAACATTACAGCTCTTTGAACACCTAAAGTGTAAAGTGCCTTTTCTCCCATAAGTGTGGGTTTGGAAAGAAAGACAGTAACTCGATGGACTGACCAACATGGAATTTTGAAATGTATTTTGGTGCTTATAGTAGTAGTGCCTAGTGTTGGGTTTTGTAGCATCTTACAAGATATTCATGGACCTTGAAGGCAAATGAAAAGGACTAAATTCTATGTCCCCGGGAGCCAGGCTGCCAAGTTCCTTGTGTGCAGGCTTCAGTGTGTTACCTGAGCTTGTTGTTGGATCAGTAAGTTGTGTATTGGACAAAGCTTGATTGGTGGTTGGATTGCCATCTTCATTTGGAGGAGTTACCATTTTTGTCCCGCCCACATTGGTGCAATGAGAATCAAAGTCTAAGTGTGTGTAGTCGTTTGGGAACTATTTTGTGGATTAGAGGTAGTGTCAGGTTGTGGAGGGAATCATAAGGGGATGCCCCAGACCAATTCACCCATAGTGTGTTCCCTACTGACCCCTTCTGTGGGTACCTGGATGCACAGGCAGGGCATTAGGCATTCTGGGATATTGCAAACAGACCCACTGAAGACCGGACCTACACTGCATACATCTGTTCAAGTGTATTTGCATTTATTTCGCACTTGTGTTCTTGGAGAAGTGCTCTGCTTAAGTTGTAATGTGCTGGTACATGTTGTGCTTGAATGAAGATGTCTCCCTATGCACCCATGCCAACTCTGTTGTGCGAGGAGCAACAGAGGCGTCTTGAGTGTAGTATTGTTGGTTTTGATGAGCACACTTCTATTTGGAAGTTGTGCTTGGAATGAGTATAGGGCCATTTTGCTAGCCAGGAGTTCCGACATGTTTATGTGTTGACTTACCAGTTGCTGAATCCAAGCACACTGTGCAGTGTGCTCTTGACAACAAGCTCCTCAGATCCCTGACCAGTAATTGTTATTTGAACTGGTGGGTTGTTGAAAGGCCTTCTCCTTGGTATGTTTGCCTCTGTCTACCAATGAATTGTGTTACCAGCCAGCCTTTGCGACACCACCACTAGATCATCCCATCTGCCAGACACCTGTGACTACTGGTCTGAGAGCCACTGTTGTGGAGGGTGCATATTTGGGCACGTTTGGAACAATGTAAATACATGAAGCCATCATTTACAATAGCTTCATGGCCTTTCCGACCATATTCTGAGTACCGGCCTTTTAACAAGGAACCTAGGGTAATAATGCTTGCACACTCTCTTGTAAGGGAAAAGCTAGTGCCTGTTCCAAGTTTATCATTGCCACAGGGAATAGTTTTTGCTTGTGATGATCTTACGCTTGACTTGATTTCTTTGATTGAAAACCCTACTTGGTGGAGAAGGTTCAGGTTTATTGGTGTGCTGTGCCAGCACATCTCCTCAGTTTCTCCTGATATTAGCCAGTGTAGATAAGGGTACACTGTAATGTTTTGGCGGCAAAGGTGTGCCACCATCTCTGTGAGCACCTTTGTGAACACACGCGTTGTCATTGAAACTCCAGAAGGAAGTACCTTGAATTGGAAATGACGTGAGCCTATTCTGAATCGCAGAAACTGAGAAGGGGTAGGAGCCGAATGTGACATGTGGCACGTGCCACAGCATGCCACCACTCTCTGGACTGGCTGATGTAAAATGTACAGTTTAAATGATTTCAAACACATTCAACTAGAGAAAAATACCCTCTCAATCATTGTGGGATTGTTTTATATTAAAACACTTTCAGCAATTGCATGGTTTAAAGCACTTATCATGCCGCAGCATGTCACCACTCTCGGGACTAGCTGATGTCAAATTGACTGTTTAAATGACTTTGAAGATATTAAACAAGTGAATAAAAAGCCTCACAACCATTGTCAGATGATATAAATCAAATTTTTAAAAAAATAATAATAAATTCAGGACAGCTCCATTGAGCTCCAAACCTCATGCACTGTAGTTTACTGTTTAAATGACTTCAAAGACAACCAAGTGAATAAAAAGTCTCACAACCATGGTCAGATCTTATAAATCAAATAAAAAATATATATAAATTCCAGACACTTCCCTAGACCTCACAACCTCAAGCACTTGAGTCAGAAGTCCTACCATTACACCAATGCTTCATGTAGAACATGCCCTGGAGCTACTTCTTATGACCCTTTCAGATAGCAGGGCCACAAATGTATTGCAGGCATCTCTTTCTTAGCCTCTTGTCTTATATTTAATAACTTTCAGCAATTTAATGGTTGAAAGCACTTGGAACTCCAATTTTAGTAAAGATCGACCTGAAACTTGGGGAGTTGGCATCCTCTGAGGCCGCTACAGCAGCTAAACGGCTTTTGTTTGGAGAAGCTTTTGTCACAGAAATGTCCAGATTTGTTAGCACCTTTGCTGCTCTGGACAAAGGTTAGACATCGTTAAAAAGAGTGTTTGTGCCCTGTGTATCTGCCAGGACGGCAGAAGCAGAGGTGTCTCAGCCAGCCACTGAGGAGGCCAGAGGCCCTATAGAGGAAACAACTGGTGACAGCAGGAAGACAGAAGGCTGAATCCTTCCTTCCCCTCCCGTGGAAGAGGCAGAGGCCGGGGCTGGCACTGCAGCAGCAGATGAGAGTACAGTCGTATGTACACAGCGCAGCAGCAAGCAATGGAATTCCCACAATAGGTATTAGGCTAGCGATGCACCTAAACGCTTGAGGAGATTATCAATGACTCTTGGGTCGCAGAGACTGTGCAGGGGTTTTGTCTGTCATTTTTAAAGAGCACAGACAAACGAAACTGCAGCAACCTTTTGCAATTTCAGAGGAGGAACAAAGCCTCATGGATAAGGAAGTAGGAGAGTTTCTAAAGTAAATGGCGATAAGGCCAGCACAGCAGGTGGCACATCACTTCCTAAGCAATGTCTTACTGATGAAACAGATGTAAAAGTTCAGGCCGGTGATAATCTCAGACAATTTAATGCCTTTCTCGTGTACCGACACTGCAAGATGGAGGAAATCCATCTCTTCAGGGATATTTTGCAGAAAGAGCACTGGCTAACCTGCATAGATTTTAGGGATGCCTATCTAGCAGTACCCATTTCTGAGATGCACCAGCAATTATTAGAATTCCTCTGGTGATGGCAAAGATGGGAGTTTATGTGTCTCTCTTTTCTGATGAACTTCAGCACTGTGGTGCTTTACAAAGCTACTCAGGACTGATTTTCTTACATCGACAATATGTGTCTCATGGCGCAGGATCCGATGCGGCTGCCAGAGCAAATGGGCCTAACAACGGGTCTCCTAGAGAAGCTAGGGTTTCTCATCAATTGGGAGAAATCAGAGACCAGGCCACAGCAGAAAATGGAGTTCCTGCGGTTTATCACAGACTCAACGTGGGGAACTGTCTCTGCCCCTGTAGAAAATGAACGACCCTTTGAAACATCACAGTATTGACTTTCCATTAAAGACTAAACTTTACTTGACAGTCTTATGTTTGCTCAATCACCTCTTCTGCTTAAAAGTTCTTTTAACTAACTGATCGATTTTCCATCAATCATATGTCATAACAAGTTGCATTCGTCAGTAATTTTACAGTCACTTATCTAAGAAGGAATCTGCTGAACCTCCAAGAAAACCTGACGGCAGGTGCGGACACTAAACAGGCAGACAACACAGGGCGGATCCCTGCCGGATTTGGAGGCGGTTCATTATGGGTTTTGTTCTTCGTTATACCCTGCTCGAGATGGAGTCATTCATTAGGAAGCTACAGCAAGACAGTGAAAGAAAGGAATTGGGGACGAGGAATTGTGAGGTGATAGGACCATAACATTGTGATTCATGAACTAGGACAAGTGTCATGCCTAAGGGCAATAGAGTTTCAAACTGCAAAGACTACATCGTCAAAGAAAATGTTTTTTTCTTTGATTTGTGTTTAATGTTTTTTTCTTTTTTAAGATTGCTGCTTGAGTTTTAATGAAGAAGAGTCCGCATAATACGAGCCTCTGTGTCTTTAATAGAATCATGACTTTCCTGAAAGTAAGTATGGAAAATCTGGACTCTACCACAGTACTAACTGCCTTAATGGAGTTTACCATCAGACAGCATTTCTGGCTAGTCCCTTTTTTCTGGCAATGTATTCCATATCGTGTCATGGAGTGCCCTCTACATTTCTCTGCCAAGTCTCCCTAAAAAGCGCAGGAGTCTCTAGCAAAAGGAGATAGACACCTGCACTCTCGTATTTGAGCAGGATTTTCTTTCTACATCTGCAAAGATCTTCAGCTGTGCCTCAGACAGTCCCTTTGTTTGTGGCAACACTGGGTTGAAGTAACACACTGCTGAACACAGCACTCAACAGCACATTGTGGTCTTACTGGGGCTAAACTGTGTCCTGTACACCTCGACTGCTGAATTTCCAGCTGGTCTCAGTGGCAACTTTGGATAAATAGGGATAAATGGGATAGATAAGATGATCATGTGTGTAATTTCAGCACACGTGGTGTGCGAGAGGCTACACAGCCCATGTGATGGTCTGACATGCATATTCTGGCACACAAACATGACTGTAGTGTCTGACAGGACGTATTCTTGATTTTCTTCTAAATTTGATTAGAAACCACATCCTGCAGTCTCATATTAAGCACAGTTTAGGGTTTCTAAGACAGACCTTTTAGTTTTTTATTGTTACATCAGGAAAGGAGAGGACCTTGCAATTCTCTTATTGATTTCATGTGCAAGTTCATCACTACCAGGTCAGTGCTGTGGACCCCGGTCAACGTCAAGGGATAGGCTTCACGGAGGGACTACTTCACCTTAATGTCTACTTTCCTTAAGCCTCAGCTGAAGAAGATCCAGACACTTCCCAACAGACTGGTCCTTCTGAATGTCACTGTGGCTCATATGTCTCACACTCTGCCCTACCTCTATTGTCCTTCAAAGGCATGCATGAAATGTACACTTGCCTCGGGCCACAGCTTTATGGAAGAAATGGCAGCAATTATATGGCTTTTCCCCTAGTCCATGTCGGCAAGAGAGTAACAATATTATACTGCAGGCCCATGTGAAATATAGCTCTGTCCTAAAATCTATGTATCATATGTTTGTCCTTCTGTAACCTGTTGATTTCTTGGAGTCATAGATGTGTGTGATGTGTTGCATTTTGATAAGTGGTTCATTTTGTGAGGCCCATTGCTTCTGAGTCACATTTTACATGTTACTGTGTGGGATCTCAGCAGTGGGTCAAAGAATTGAAGAAAAACATGACAGGGTTTAGTTAAAAACAACATTTCCAGCGATACATGGGGTAGATGAAGCCTTGGGTCCCCTGGTATATTAAACAGGCCAGGCATTTCAGGAGCTACATAAGGAAAGAAGGAAGGCCCTTTACCCTGGAGTGCAGAGAGTGGAGGCTCCCAAAGCACTGATACAAACAGAAATACAACATTCACAAATAGAGTGTGTTCCTTGGTCTGTTGTGGTGTCGTAATGTCCACCTTTACATTTTTGATCATCCCATCATGATCGCGATGGATTCAAAATCCCTACTGCCAATTTTCCAAGGGTCATTTCTTCGCACACCACTCCCATTAGAGCACTTGATCGCAACTGTCAGATTACACAGTCCCTGTACATCCAGGTCTTCGGACGTCGACATCAGAGGCAGTGGAAGTTGAGGCGAAAGCTCTGGTTAGCATGGTCAGATCGATGACTCCTCTGAAATATATGTCACTTTGATTGTCCTGCTGCTGTTTAAATTCATTTTCAGCTATGTGCACATCTTGATTCTACTGCTGCTTTTTAAATTAGTTTTCAGCTGTGTGCCCATCTTGATTGTCCTGCTCCTGTTTACGTTTGTTTTTAGCTGTGTGCATAACTTGTTTTTCATGAGAATGTGTTAACAAGTCCACCCCTCTGTACTCTGTCTATTCTGCTACCGGTTCCCTCACCCTTCCTCAGTCCCATTGTCCCTCTGTTCTGTTATTCCCCTCAGCTCTACACCCGCTACCTCCCTTCCCTCTGTGTGTTGACTATTTTTCTGTGCATATTATCTCCCCCAGCTCCCATTGTTTTTCTCCCAGTCTTGTTCCCTGTCTCCCCACCTCTACATACTTCTCTCGCTGCGCATCTGTGGCCTCAGCCAGGTTAAGTGAACCTCACTCTCTGCAGTTTGCTATGGCGCTATCTATCTCTCCTATCTTCTCAAACTGCTTCTCTATCTCTTATCCTTTACCCCTTACTAAGTCCGTCAGGAAGAACCTCAAGAAGGACATACCGAGCTCTAACCCAGGGCTTCTGATTGCAGGCACCCACGTCATTGCCTCTGCCAGAGAGACTCTCACAGACATACTCTATGTCGTTCCCTCACCAGTCCTATGGACTCTCCATATGATCGCTCTTCTCTCTCCTTTCTCTTCTTCACCCATCAATGGTGGCACCCACAGGGAGGTCCTTCTTGCCCTCTCCACCTCCAGGGTCATCATCAATGTCTAGCGCAATTGTACCATCATGGTCCAGGGTCCTCAACCCAACCTTCTACTCTTTTATAGGCTCCTCCCTCGCCCTATCAACCTCCCTCCACCTTCTGCACCAGCTCCTTCAGCAGCCCTGGCTCCCATGCCAGCTGTGCCCATCTTGGCTCCCTTGCCACCTCCTAACCACCCTTCTACGCTCACCATGGCTTTCTTGTCACCACCCCACACATTGACAACCCTGTCTGCCTTCTCCTCTTGGGTGAACCAGTCACCCACTAACACTGTGTCGGGGGCTCCCTTGCCCACTGGGGTGTCCCCCGCACTGGCTCCCTCCTCAACCATTATTGTCCCGGCTCCCTTACCGGCCTTGGCTCCTCTGCCCTCTTCTACCTCTGTCCCTCAGGCACTATCGTCACTTAGGGGGGCCCACTGTCCCCTGCTCCCCCGTAAGTCTTTCAATGATTGCAATCTGCTCCACATTACCATGGTAAACACTCGCTCAGCTGTCAAACACTCCTCTGACATCTGCAACCTCCTTGAACTCCTGGATTGTGATGTTCCTGCCATCACTGAAACCTGGTTCAAGGATTGCTCTGTCTATGAGTGTTGACACAGTTCTACCAGAAGGCTACACAATACTCTCTCTTCCTAGACCAAACAGACCAGGTGGGTGAGTAGCATTGATCTTCCCTGAGTGTATCCCGGTGTCTGTCATTCCCACTCAGGCGTACCCATCCTTTGAGTGCCTGATCTGCAAGCTGTCCCTCTCTCCAAGCTCTGCACTGCTGCTGTCCACCTTCTATAGGCTACCTGGTCAGCTCTCCCTCTTCCTTTCGTAATGGGCTGACCTGGCCTCCTCTCTCCTTTCCTCCTCTTCTCATCTTCCCCTAATGGGTAATCCCAACATCCATCTCGACTCACCTGGTTCCTTAAGACCTTTACGCAACCTTTGCGACTCTCCCTTTCTTTCCATCTTACCGTCTGGCCCAACGCACAGTGCTGGCCACACCTTGGATGCTCTCTTCTCAACTGACATTCCGCTATCTATCCCTATCACTACTTCTCTCTCCTGGACTGGTCATTTCCTCCTCTGTTCTCACTTGAAGCTCTCTTTTCCCATTGCATAGGTAAGCCCGGCACTGCCTCCCGTCTACAAGGTCATCCAACCCATGAAAAGCGTCTCAGTAGCTGCCTTTGCCTCCACCTATTATGCTCCTTCCACTCCTGCGACTGACTTCCACCCTGCCACAGCCCTCTCAAACTTTAACCTCTCTGTTTCCAATACTCTTTATATTTTTTCCTCTGTCATGAGGGTACGACTGAAGCCTACCAAAAAGTGCAACTCTTGGTATGCCTCCAAATCGGCTTCCCTTAAACACAAGTGCAGGGCAGCCAAATGGAAATGGGATTTCTCTGGCGCACCCTCTGACTACGGTATTCAATAACCCGGACACACTTTTCAAAGTTTGCAAGGAATTAGCCAACCTTACCGTAGCCTCCTCCACCATTGCACCCACCCAGGCAATTTGCTCGGCCCTGGCTGCACACTCACCTCAAAAACACTGGATATCCTATCCTTCCTCTCTTCCTCACCACCTCATGTAACAACATCTCTTGTACCACCCTTGGCCACCTCCACCCTTCATCTCTCTTCTGTCTCCCCTGTCACACCTGAGGAGGTTACTAGACAAGTCTGGTCTATAAAAGCCTCCTCCAAACAGGTGGACCCCTGTCCCTCCAAAATCATCAAGGACAACATTGACTCGCTCGCCCCAGCCTTGGCTGACCTCTGCAACCTCTCCTTCGACACTGAGGTTTTCCCCACCACTACTCTTAAGCAGTCCCGTGTGCACCCTCTCCTCAAAAAACCTTCTGCTGACCCTTCCATTCTGGAAAACTAATGTCCAATCTCCATCACTCCTTTCCTGGGCAAACTCCTGGAGAAGTTTGCTATTTCCCAGCTTACCCTCTGCACTGAATCTCTTGCCTCCTTCCACGACCACCAGTCTGGTTTTAGGCCATCCAGAAACATGGAAACTGCTCGTCTGAATACTGGTGAAGATATGCTCTCAAATCTTGGTTCTAACTCTCCCTCTGTCCTCATTCTACTTGACCTCTCCTCTGCCTTCGATATGGTGAACCACAGCACCCTCATCGCATGTCTCTGTGATACCATGGTCATCACTGATCAGGCCGTGGCGTGGTTAACTTCTTTTCACTCCGACAGCCCATTCCAGGTGGAACTCTGGTCTTTCATCTCCCCTATCACTCCCTCTACTTGCGTTGTCTCGCTAGGGATATGACCTACCCCTTGATTTTCAATAGCGACATGGCCCTCCTGGCCCGTATGATAGCCACCTTCACCTCCAACTTTCAGTGTTACACGGATAACACACAGCTCTCCTTCAGGCTACCCTCGGCATCTTCCTCTTCCTCACTAATACCTGACTGGCCACAATTCAGTAGTGGTGTGTTCCAAACGAACTCTGCCTCAATGCCAGCAAGACAGATATTGTCCTCATCGGGGCCCCTTCTCCCACCTTACCTCTTTCTCTCTGGCCGGCCTCCCTTAGCCATGTCCCTCCACCTACCAATGAAGCAAAAACCCTGGGGGTCATCTTCACTCCACTCTCGCCTTCTCGTCTCACATCACGGACATCTCTAAAAAGTCCCACTACCAACTGCACCTTCTCAGAGGTATTCTACCTTTTCTCACATTCCCCCAGAGGCTCACCGTCGCCAGCGCCATGATCCTCTCTAGGCTCAAGTACTGTAACAGCTTCTTTCTCAACCTGCTTCTTTCTATCCTCCGTCCTCTTCAACTCATCCAGAACACAAACTGAAGACTTATTCTTGGCCTCAAGCCCAGGCACCACATATCTCCAGCGCTGAAATCCCTTCACTTGCTCCTCCCCATGGCTGTACAGATTAAGTTCAAGACCCTTTGCACTGTCCACAAGGCTTTCAAGGGCCTGGGCCAACTCTATTTGCAACACTCTCTTCCTAAATACTCACCTTCCCGAGCCCTCCGCTTGTCTTCCTCCAACTCCCTGCGGGTGAGCTCCTTCTCCAAGCAGAGACTTGGGGGGGGGGGGGGAGAGAGATATTTATTCTCTGCAGGTGCCTCCCTCTGGAATAGCCTCCCTGCCTCTCTCTGTCTTGAGCCGCATCTCCTTAAATTCCGGAAACTCCTCAAGACTTTCACCTTCACTGCCTCCTTCTCTCTTTCCCCTCCCCTGCTACCCACCCCTCTCTGCTCTCTCGCACTCTCTCCTCTATTTCTGCTCAGTTTCAATGCCTGGCTGCCTGGTGCACCTTTAGAGCCCCAGAGGTCCCAAGCTTTCCTCGCCAATTCTCCTGCACTTGTCTGGAGGCTTTGCACTTGCCGCAGCACTACTGCACGTTGGTTACGACCCATGAGATTGGTATCTCCTTGCACTTGACCCATGTTCTGACCGGACTGGGCGCACTTGTCCCAATTACCCCCTCCCCTCCACACACTTCCTTTTCTATTCACCTGCATAATCTGAATTTGCCATGCCTAATAAGATCGTTTGTGTTCTCTTCCCCTCTCATGATTGGTTGTGCTTTGAGACACTTATGTATAATGCATAATAAATAAACAATCAATCGTCTTTGCAAGACATTGCAGAAGCCACCCTCCTGCATCGAGGCATGCAGAAGGTCGTAGAACAGTTTAGGGGTTAGCGAAAACCCTTATTGGCGGACACTACTCATGATATAGAAGATACACAGGTATTCATGCACGGCCTATTGAAGGTCCGCTCTAAATTGTGTATGGACATTGAGGGTGTTCTACTTGGGGGTATCCAAATTGTAATTCCCCCATCACTAATCCAAACAATAATCAGCATTGCACACACAGGGCACCAAGGGGCTTCAACACGAAGTCTCTTCCCCTAAGCTGGAGAAGGAAGTGTATGTCCTGCTGGCCAGCTGCCAGGAGACTGGTGAAATTCAGAGCCCCACAATTGAATCGTCCATGTGGCCATCTGTGCCCTTGCAAGCCATAAGAATGGACTTCAGAACTATAAAGAAGAATGCGCAGTTGGGGTAGTTGAGTTCTCCTGAGCCTGCTGGTGATAGAGGACATTTTTGCAGATCAAAGGCTCCCACAGATGGTGAGAACATATGATAGGCCCCGATTTCAAGGTGCAGTGAGGTCCATCTAGTCACACATCTACCACACAAGGAATTGCCAATGGCTGTAAATTAAGAAATACCACCTCCTGACTACATGAAAACAATCCATGTATGTATAAAATGAAGTCCCTGCATTATTGTCCCACAATAAAATTACATTTCGTTTTAGGACATTTTGTAACTGCCTTTTTTACTCTTCTAGACAGTTGTCCTTCCAGTGTGCTTATTGCTGCAGTGTCTTAGATGACTGCCATCACTGCCCTCATTCTCGTCAGCTGTTCTGCCTACTGTGGCTTTTTGAGCCAGGGGATGTCAGCATCTTTGCCCTTACCCATCATTTTATACAAGCAACGTTGATCTTACTCAGAAAACACACAGGTACATGTCCTACCGCCTCTTTCATAGGGTGAGATGGACATCAAAATGGTCCGACAACCTTTGTCTGATTGAAACTATCTTTCAAATGTCCTGCACAACAAAATCACAAACCTGGCAACATTCCCGAAACTCCTTTGAAAAGGATACACTCCCTTTAATGACCAAGTATCGATGCAGTTGTCTTCAACTATATAGTTCATTCTTTTTCAATATTTAAAAATGTTTCTTTTAATTAAGCATCATCCAAATTGTATTAAATGAAATCTCTTTTTATGTATTGTACACAGGATAAAAGGCGTAGATTTCTTATTAAAATGTCCATCTCATAATAACCATGGTCACTTTACCATAGTCTCACTAGTATTATTCATTTAAAAGCATGTTTCTTTGTTATACCCTTCTGTTTAATTTCCAATTACTTTTCTAAAAAACTGGTCTTCTCTAATTTAAACGTTTCTTTGTTCCTATTAAATTATCTTTTCTTGCATACAATAATCATATATTAAAATTAATGTGGCCCTTGTAATTGTTGTTAATTAATGGCATAGTAGCTGATCTAGATGCTAATCGTGTGCTTATTTTTCTAAATTGTCTTAATTTCAATTCACTTTATCATAAACCTGCCTCTGCTTTCAAACTGACACTTATGATAATGACGTGTTATAACCGCTTAACATATAACATATTTGCATATAAAATCTTCCAACCAAAGTAGTTAATCATTTGACTGTCTCAGAAGGTTGAAAGTTTAAGTTGGCCTTTCTGGGATCCGGCAACCTGTAGATCACAGCAGCGAGTGTTGCTACCCTACCTCACTAATCTCTTATCTAAAATGAGAATCTCAAATGAAAATGCATAACATTTTTATTTTTTTATCTTTTACTGAAATGCTCTCAAACGCTTGTTACAATGGATTAGTTTTCTTGGCCGTTTCAACAATCACTTTGCTGTATACTTGTAGTAAACATTAATGAATATCAAACTGCACCAACTCAATTAAAGTTAAATTATTTATTATTTAAATACATAAATAATAAAAAATATAACAGTGCAAACAAACCATAACAGCATTGTATTTAATATATATATATATATATATATATATATATATGATGTTAACACCCCAATTTTAAATATTTATTTTCATGAGAGCTTGACTCTCACATCTTATGACAACTCAATGTATTGTACAATAATTATTATTTAAATAAACATAACAAATATAATAGTGCAAATAAACTGTAAAAACATTACGTAAAATGTATATATATCAAATTTTTTTATGTCGTGTCAGCAGAACATGACCATCACAGCTTAGTCAATGGTTTACATACCACCACTCGTCCTGCAAAGGTCTAAATAAACTGTGCTACTAATAATAAATAGTAACTTATTGTACTACTTTTTTTGTATTCCTCTTCTCCACAAATTAAAGTGCATCCACAGATCAGCATACGTTCAGCTTCATAGCGGTTTAGTCCTTCACATTTTTGGAGAATTTTGATTGTCATCTGCAAAAAAGTAAATAAAATGGCACATTTCGCTACTTTAACTGATCATCAATTGTGTAACATTGTAAACATACAAATAACCTGACTATGGCCTGCAGACTGCTAGGGGAAGTGCAACACTCGCAACAACGCCATGAAAAGACTCACAGCCAAGAGTGTGACATGCGTCCACAACAGAGTCCTGGCTTAAAACAGGTAATTGTCTTTGGAGGTTGGGCGGCATGACATGAGTGTGGATGGGAGTGTGTCGTTGGTGTCAGCACAGTGGGGTGGTTGGTGCACATGTCCTTCAAAAGTGCAAAGGGGAGGCTTGAGATCAACAAAGCGACCTAGAACATAGCCGCGTTATGCAGCCAGTGTTTCCACTCTTAGATCCAAATAACCACTGCGTTAAAAAATTATAATATTCTGGGGGGGGCGCTGTTGCGCACGTAGAAAATGGCTGCCTAAACCCGTGGCTCCCGCGCTGCCTCTACATCCTGAGCCTATAAATCCGCATTCCGGCTGACTGATTTGCTGCAACTTGGTTGATCTCCTTCTGCCGGGGTCCTGCACGGTCCGTGGAAGTTTGAGCCGGGAAAAGTGCTTCATCTCCGAGATTTGCCCCCGCGAAGTTACTCCGACACGAGCGGCGCTCCCTGGCCGGCTCCCGGCTCCGGAGGAATCTACCCGAGTGCCGCGGCTGCTGGTTGGTGCGGCCTGATCTGGGCGGGGCTTCCCCTCCTTGGCGCCTAATCCTGGCATAGGTGCCGCTGGCGCCGTTCCCTCTCGAGACCTGGTCCTGCTATCAGACGTGCGGCCCCCCTGCTTTTTCCCTCCTGCTCCCCGCTTGGCCCCCGGCCGGGTTGAGCGCGGAGCCCACACTCCTGCTTCTGGAGGCGACGTTCCTCGGGACCGTCTGTGCTGCTGAATGCTGAGGCCCCTGCGTGCGGCCACTTCCATCCGGGCTGGACGCCGGGGACATCTGGAATATCCTGCTGGGTGAGGGGGCTTCCGACCCGAGGGGGATTGAAGGTTTATCTCTAGAACTCCTGATTCTGAGCGACGGGCCTCCCGCTTTTACTTGCCTCTCTAGACCCTTTATTTGTCTATCGGGCCGCAATCCACCCTACGCTCTCCTGTGACCGATCCCTGCTCGCTGTGACTATTACTAGTACTTCGCTGCACTGAATACGCGGCCGATCTGCTGCCTTCTGGTGTCTACCTCTGGAGGCCGGTATACTGGACATCCTGCGGGTGTGCTTGACATCATTGGCACAAGAAGATATAGTCCATCCTCATCTCACATCTAGTTGAGGCCCACTCGTTTCCGCTCCCTGGGGTGGTGGTCTCGACCCAGCAGATAACCGGTTCCAGATACAGTATATAAATAGAGTTACTGCGATCATGGGGGAACCTGGCAGATCCAACAGAGCCCCTAAGACCCCTAGGAAGAAGGGCCCTATGGACACATTCACCACTGCGGTCAGTCAATCTGAGCCAACTGACACCCAGCAGAGTGAGGACGAGCAGGGCGGGCATGTGATGCTGGACAGAGAGGATAAATTAGCCATGCTAGTTCAAAATGGATTTCTGGCTGTAAATACCAAACTGGATGAGATAGTTGCTACCATAGGCTCCTTGAAGGCCAGAATTGATAAGGAAAGTGCGCGTATCACTGATGCAGAGGGCAGGATAGGTGCCACCGAGGATACTGTTGGTCAACACAGTCGTGACATAGCTCATATCCAAGACACTATGAACAAGCTCCAGAGTAAGTGCGAGGATCTTGAATCTAGGTCCAGAAGAAACAATGTCCGAGTGGTAGGTGTGGCCGAATCCTTCGGCAAGGGCCAAATGGAGAAGCAAATGGAAGAACTTTTTAAATCCTTATTTGGGCCCGACACATTGTCTGAACACTTCCTTGTCGAGAGAGCACACCGCACCTTAGCGCCGGTTCCCAAACCCGGTGCGCCACCACGAACTATAATCGCTCGTCTACTAAATTACAGGGACAGAGACACAATCCTCCGTTTGGCCAGAGAGATGGGCACGCTGCACTACGAGGGCAATCGCATACACATCTATCCTGATTTCTCCGCCTCTGTCCAGGCTAGCAGGCGCTCGTATGAGCAGGTCAAGAAGCTCCTCAGAGAACGACAGATCAAATATGCCTTAATGTTCCCGGCCAAAATGAGAATCCAACACGCAGGGAGGTCGCACTTCTTTGAGAACCCATCCGAGGCCCTTTCATATATTGAATCTTCTATACCCCTCCCTCCAAGGGGAGAGCGACCGGCTCCGAGCAATAGACCTCGACCAGCAGACTAGGAAGTGCATGCTTTCATGACACGGACCCTTTTGTTCTGAGATTACAGTCAGCCATCTTCCGTGAGTGGCGGCGTTGGAGGCCTGGGATGGCGGTCATGTGAGGCAACATGGCTACCCCGGGAGTATTCCACAAGTTTTGGGTCGCACACTGTCGAGTTGGGGGAGACGGTGCGGGTGGCGGGTGGGGTGGAGGGGGGAAAGGCTGGGAATGTTTGTTTCGAATCCCATGCTGCAAAATGAGTATGCTCCCCCTCTACATGGGTCTCTGCTCTGAGAAGGTTTTTTTGGGAAGTTCTAGTTGGCTATTGTTTGTACTTGTGGTCTTGAGTTCACTTACACGGTCTAAAAGACATGATATTTTCTCTGGGAATCGTCCGTTACTACCCACACAATCCTTTTGTAAGGCCCTCTTCGCATTCTGGTTATTACCCGTATATTATATTTCAGGTAAAGCTCTGTCCATGCTCTGAGGGTTAAACTTATCTCATGGAATGTGAGGGGGCTGAACAATCGCTCGAAAGCCAAAAAAGTGGGTAATTACATTGGCAGACATGGTGCCCAAATCGTTATGCTACAGGAAACCCATACTATGGGAAATGATAATGAGGACATCATGCCCGGTTGGGGCAGGTCCAGGTTCTATACCAGCTATTCATCCCAGTCCAGGGGGGTTGCCATTCTTATACACCCGAACCTTGGGCTCCGGCTCGATGGCCACAAACTGGACCCTTTGGGCAGATACGTACTTGTCTGGGGCTCGATATTGGGACAGCAGATATTGTTGGTCAACACATATGGGCCTAATATTGATGACCCCACTTTCTATGCTGATGTATATCAATTGATCGCTACTGTCAACATTCACACCATAATTTGGGGAGGAGATTTCAATATTGTTATGGACCCGGTGTTTGATAGATCCAGCACAAGTGTAAGAGCACCTAGCAGGGCCTCTCTTGCTATGCAAAATGTTCTGTCTCAGCTGGTCCTTGAGGATGCCTGGCGAGCTCTCCACCCGACTACGAGGAGTTACACTTACTACTCTTCGGTACATGATTCCGAGTCCAGGATCGACTATTGGTTTGTCTCCCCCTCTTTAATTGCTGGTATAGAGACATGTGAAATACTAGCCCGCACTCTATCTGACCATTCCCCAATAACACTTGAAGTCACTTTTCACAATTGCCCTAGACCCCCTAGAAGATGGAGGATGCCTGGGGGGTTGCTCCGGGACCCCGGGACGGTGGAGGGGCTCCACACTGAGATTGCTGAGTTCCTTGAAATCAACATAGACTCAGTAGATAAATACTCCACGGTATGGGAATCCTTTAAGGTCTGGGTCAGGGGTGCGCTACTGTCTAAATCTGTTGGTCTTCTTAAGGGAGTCAGGGCGGAACTGGCCCTGACTGAAGACAAGCTGAAATTACTGGAGGACACTTACTCTCACACCCATGACAAGAACATATTGGCGGACATACAGTCACATCTTCAGGAATTCGGCAAACTGGCCTCTAGAGAGGTGCAGTACATGGCATCCCCGATCCGTGCACGCAGATATGGCGAGGGCAATAAAGCGAGCAGGTCCCTTGCCAACTTGCTCAAACAGGACAGACACCCAAATCGTATTACCAGCATACAGACACCTGGGGGTGCGATTATAGTGAATGAGGACGAAATAAATTCGGAGTTTACGGGGTTCTATGAACGATTGTATGGTAATAGAGACACTAAATCGCCCACCGAGATAGAGACATACCTTTCGGCACTGAAAATGCCAAAACTCCACGATGAGACCCGCCTCGCACTGGACCAGCCTCTTACTACAGATGAGATTGCTTCGGCGATTAAAGATTTAACGTCCAATAAAGCTCCAGGATTAGATGGCCTTGGGGCTGAATTCTACAAAGAATTTAGTTCGGAGCTTGCTCCATTGCTGTTGCGGGTCTGGGAGGAATCCCTTCAGTGTAATATACTACCTCCATCCATGAGAGAGGCGTTAATAACTGTTCTCCCTAAACCACGCCGCCCTCCCCAAGATATGTCGTCCTACAGGCCACTGTCTCTTATTAATACAGATGCCAAAATATTCGCCAAAGTACTGGCCAACAGGCTATTGCCGGCGGTCCCAACACTGGTCCACCCTGACCAGAATGGGTTTGTCCCTGCTAGATCCACGGCACTTAACCTACGCAGGCTCTTTGGAATACTGGCCCAGGTTGACCCTGTCAGGAACGCTGTGGCCGTATCATTAGATGCCGAGAAGGCCTTCGACTCTGTCTCTTGGGCCTACTTGCTGGCAGTGTTGAAGTCATTTGGGATTGGCCCGAACTTTATCAGGTATGTGCAATTGCTTTACACGAAACCTGGAGCCCGGGTGCTAACAAATCAAACAATTTCGGATATGTTTCTGCTGGGACGATGCACTAGGCAGGGCTGCCCATTTTCGCCTATACTATTTGCCCTGACAATAGAACCAATGGCAATTGCGATAAGACTTCGACACTTCAATAGGGGCATTAACTTGAAAGGAGCCACACAACTAATATCCCTATACGCGGATGATACACTCTTATATATTCGTGAACCGGAGGATAACCTACCCCCCATAATGGCAGAGATTCAAGAATTCACTACATACTCTGGGTACACCATAAACAAGGATAAGTCAGAGGTTTTTCCACTTACACCGGCAACAGACTGCCCTGTTTCTCTGGGCGGGATGAGATGGTCCAGCGAGTCCATCAGATATTTGGGTATACTCGTCTCACGTGGGAAAAACAGATTATACGCTGACAATCACGATGCCACGTTGCAGACCTTGAAGACCAAACTGTTATTGTGGGACCGCCTTCTGTTGTCATTACATGGCAGGGTAGCAGTCCTTAAAATGGTAGTCCTTCCCAAGCTACTTTACCTATTTGTAAACATTCCAATTTGGCCCGGAAGGCTCTTTTTCACTAAACTTAAGTCCATGGCCACGGCCTTCCTTTGGCACGGACAGACTCCAAGAATAAGCTGGGAAGGGATAACTAAACCATACTCTTCGGGTGGGCTGGCGGCCCCTGACTTTGAACTTTATTATCATGTATCCCAGGCCCAGTTCGCTAAATATTGGTGTTCCAGGGATGGAGCCCCCCCACATGTTGATGTAGAGGAACTTACCACTACACCCACGAACATACAGTCTGTCATTTTTGACGATCACTACAGGGACACATGTGAGTTCAACCCTGTCAGCAGAACGGTCGCTTCCTGGCGGGCAATATTCAAGAAGCTGAGGCTCTCGTGCTTGTATAATCCGGAGGTCTCCCTCTGGAGATACCCTGGTATCCCCCAACACATGATGCCTGCTTGCGATCGGCCTGGGACCCTGATGACGAGATGTGCCTGGGTGATATGTTTATCGATGCAAAGTTCGCGACCCTCCAGCAGACTACCGGGGCTCTGGGCAGGGGCCCACTTAGGGTTCTTCAATACTACCAGATGAGATCGGCCTTCCAGAAACACTGGGCGTCTTTCCCTGATGAACCCCCTACACACCCTTGCGTTCAGATGATCACTGCCGGAGACCGCTTGAGTGTTTCCAGTCTATATGCCATGGTACAAGCACACTCTCCCACGCCTGGTCTTAGCAGAGATAAATGGGAAAAAGATCTCCAGATCCCTATTGATGATAAGACTTGGGATAGATACTGTTCATTAACTAAAAAGGTTTCCCTTAATGCCGGGCTACGAGTGATCCAATTTAAAATTCTCAATAGATTGCACTACACCCCGGCCAAGATAGCCAAGTTTGTCCCCAACGCTCCGAGTCAATGCCCAAAGTGCAAAGCAGACTACGCTGGCTCGTTTCACATGTACTGGAGCTGCCCGGTGGTGGCTGGGTTCTGGAGGGAGGTGGCAGATATACTGGATGAGATCACACAAATCCCCCCGACGCTGTCCCCACAGAAATACCAATTCGGTGACATCGGGAAATGCTCTGAAAAGACCAGAAGACTGTTTAATGTCACATGTGCAGTGGCCAAAAAATGCATTCTGCTACATTGGAAAAATCCGTCGCCACCCACTGTGCAGCAGTTCCTCCGAGAGCTGGTCTATGTGAATGAGGCTGAGGAGCAGTTTGTTCTCACACGCCCTTCTGCCTGTAGACCTAAGGATATCTGGGGTCCCCTTAGAATGTTTCTTTGTGATATGATCTCCGACGGTGACAGCGATACTTAGACCCGATGCTCCGTGAAAATGTATATTATATGTACTATGTTCCTCTGCTTTACCGCACCATGGTGATTGTGATCTGTATGATGAAGCTCTAACTGTGTTTTGTGTTTCTCTCGACCACTAATAAAAAGAGTTTTAAAAAAAAAAAAAATAAAGAGTCTTGAACAACAAAAAATTATAATATTCTATACTTTCCGGACTGAGCAACATTTCCCTAGTTTATTAATTGACTTTTGAACCATGATTTCAAGATCATGCGAGACAGTTTGAGAGATGGAGCTAAATATAATGAAAGTTAGGCTAATGAAGATTATTTGCCCTGTTTATCCTGAATTGCTATGACATCTAATTTTTTGTTATGTCTTGTTATGCCCTTTTCATGCCCTGCTAGGCTGTATTGTTCCTTGTTATATTTGGCTTTATTATGTGTTAAGCTTGTTAATTTACCACTGTATTTTTAACTTCCTGTTGACCGCTTGAGATTATGTCGATGTTATTTCCACCCATGTGTCACAATGCACTTTTGTCCTGCTTATGCTTTCCTCCCTGTGGTCCTACAGCCATTTGGTCCTATGGCTCCCCAATCAATTAGTGCTCTGCTGTCTTGTATGTCTTCAGTACTCAATTTAATTGTTTTGCCACTGGCTCCTGCATATTCCAAATTCACCTTGTAGTAAGCTGAGTTGACCCTAGGGATGATACCAGGAATATGCCTATATGCAATCCCTACACTGAACTCACCTTTTAAAATATTCTGATCCACTAACTACTTTCCTAGCCAAAGTATCCTAGCTACACGGGTGCACACATCATAGCTGTAAATATTAACATATATGCCTCTACTCTCTCTACACATGACACCTAAAAACAATCCAACATGCAGATATCATGGTACTTGCAGTGTGCATACATCTACAAACCAAACTATATTGCCTTTTCCCTTTCTCCCAACTAACCTGACCCACTGCCCTTTTTTTCACAACCTCAAGAGCACCTTCAAATGGTAGTGCCGTGTGATGTAAACCTCCATAATATAATTATCACATCTCATACCAACTTAATTATTAGATATGTTATATACATTTTTATTCCAGGCTGTAATAGTTAGATATTTTCTGTTTCAGACTAAATTATTTAAACACAATGGGCCTCATTCCGAGTTTGGAGGTAGCCATGGCGCTACTGGCGCCATGGTTGCCTCCAAAACTGGGTCCGGGTCCGGTCTGGTGGAATGGGGACTTACCGAGACATTCCGACCTAGGCAGACCCGGTAAGTCCCCATTCCAAATGCCATTCCCCGTTCCCATATGAGCCCCCATAGGGCTCAATGGGAAGGCGCTAATAACAATCGCAATTTGTGGGCCCGTTATTAGCTCCAAGTTCCCTTA
Source organism: Ambystoma mexicanum (assembly GCF_040938575.1). NCBI lineage: Eukaryota > Metazoa > Chordata > Amphibia > Caudata > Ambystomatidae > Ambystoma > Ambystoma mexicanum. The sequence continues at coordinate 625,359,459 of NC_090935.1, forward strand.
ATGGGTCCCGTAAAGAACGTGTGGTCAGACCACACGTCCTTTGCGGGTCCCACTAAGGGACCTCGGCATTGGGCGGTAAGGGTTCAACGGCACCCGTCTCCTTACCGGTGACCATTAACCCTTACCGCCCAACTCAGCATGAGGCTCAATGTATTCCATTTGACACATGCTAAGCCAACTGCAGTTTACTATAATCAGTCTGCAATGAATTTAGGGGTTTGAATACATTTTAATAAAATCTCAGCCCAAAATCAGCCTCCATGGAAAGATTAGGCGTGAAGTACAGGGTGGTCGATGCCAGAAGTTTGGCAGGTGGAGGTGTTTTGCTACCCCACATTACAAAAATGTTTGCTATCATAGCCAAATATCTGAGGCTAGGGAATCTGCTATATTTACACTTAACCATCATGTAGGGGGATTTGGCTCGAAATCCAGATATCATGTCCTTGTTACCTTTAATGATAAAATAATACATTTTTAATGTACATAATATCATCCAACCAAATGTTGAAGCAATATAAACTATGTTTGTATTTCTTTTGAATTAAAAAAAGAAAGTTTTATTTTTGAATGCCTGATGATACAGTAAACCATGGTTATGTTTTTCAATTATATTTACAAACTTTGAGATAATTCATGGTATGCGCTAAATTGTGCTGCATAAAGTGATTATAGAGGTTCCAAGGATTGTAATAATGTTTATTTCGATGTTGGTACTAGCAAACTATCCAGAAAAACTTTAAATTTCTCTTCACAACAATCAGTACAATGAATGCAGCTATTCCGAAAGTATATTTATTGGTTTAAACCCTATCTAATAATACACTGTATATTTTGTATGAAAATTTAAATGCATAGTTAATTCTACTAATATTTAATTGTGATAATTCTGGTAATTCTTTAAATAATCAATGTATGTTATTCGCAATTGCCATTAAGTGCACATTGTGAAAAATCAAGTTTAAAACAATCAAGATACATATGCAACAGCAGTTATCGGTTAAAGATCAAATATCTTATAGTCAATCAAACACTAAAAGAGTCCATAGAAACAAACTGGCCCTAATGGCTAGGTCAATAAATTCCATAGCCTAACTGTGCCTAGCACAAAAAAACATTAGGTACCTTGTTAAAATATCAAAGGTAAATAAAAGTCAACATGATAAACAATAATACTGACGTATCTCGTGAATATCAAATGTCGGAATCAGCAGTATCAAATATGTAACGTGTCTAGTAGTTTTTGGCTAGCTCAATGTGGTAAAATAGAAACCCAGTTATGTCATTAAAATAGACATATCTGTCGCATAAACTCGTTGTGGTTAGCTACTGTTCCACCTTTCTCCTAATTAACCAAGACTTAAACATGCAATTTATCGCAGCATATTTATAAAGTCCACGTTTTCACTTCTTCTACAAGCTACTAAGGCATCACCAGTGCTGTGATGTTTGGCATGATAAAAAAGGGCCTCAATAATGTGTTTCCTACAGTGATGTACTTTGGCCAGAGTCACATAAACCGCTACTCTATCTCTCTGATATTTGTGCATTGAGGATATGCATCTATCATTTTCAATCCCCAGGGTGAGTACTCAAAGCTAGTGGTACATTTCCACATCTAAATGTAACCAAGAGCACCCTTGCAAACTCAGGACCATGTCAGTCAAGATACTGTTCATAACCGTTGGACAATTTGACTCCCAGTGCAAACCTAGTGAGCGGAATCCCTCTCCCATGGCAATAACATCCTCCTGTGTCTTCTGGTGGATTTCATGTGTCATTGTTTGTCTATCCCTCCAGAATGATGTTATGTGGGTTTGCCCAAAGCTGCTGGCAACCTAGTTCAATTAAGGAGTTTTTCACATGCTTACATCAAGGGAGACACTTTTCCCCTCTGGCCCCAGTATATCCTGCAGGGTATCCCTGCACTTGCCACGGGGAGGGGAACTCCAGATTCCAATCTAGTGGAGCAGAGATCTGGAGGCCATCATCCGTAGAATATGCCCAAGGCCTGGCTCTTCGAGCAGCGGCATTGATGGTGCACCCCCAGGGAGTTTAAGGACATTTTTTAAAAAATAATTCAAAGTAATTTCTCATGTTTCAGCTCTTGCAGGTCCTTATTTCTAATTTTCATAATTTTCATAATTTTCAGCTTGGCACACTTGGAGCTTGTAGATATCAATTACAGGCCTAAGGGCTGGCACCCATAACCCTTTTTATGGTTTAGCTGTATCTGCCTAAAAATAGCTTTCTCAGTCTGACCGAACTAATTTCCAGTGTGTGAGCCTCAGGCAGAAACATTCAAAGCATGTGACCTGGTTGGTTGTATTTTCCTCAATCTGAATGGTTTGCTTCACGTACTTGCTTCTTGGTGGCCTAAACACCATGCACTTTTTTTAACGATTCAGCATGTGTCCATGGTCATCAAATGTAAATGGAATTGTTTTCGTAGTACTGATGGAGTTAAGGAGATGAGCATTACATTTCTGGCATACATCAATACAGGGAACTAATCTATGACAAAGGATTGTGTATTGGTCTTGGCAGGTACCAGTAACTCAATAGCTAAAATAGGCTCTCCTAGGCACCTGAATGGAATTGGGTGAGGCAACTCCTACCTTGGCTGGGACAAAACAATACAGCAAGCAACAGCCCACACGCGGCTCCACCCCAATCATCCTAGGCATTTTTTAAGAATCCTTTGACAGTTTGTTAATACAAAGCTGTGGTTAATTATTTTATATTCATGTATCATCTTACCTCTGGTATTAACACATCGATCATGAGTGATGATTTCTACTGGACAATGAAAATCTCAGAGCTTTTTTAATTGCTTCCATCAAACTTCTTGTCTACAATAAAATATAGTACATGTAACTAATTCTCAGTTTCATTTGAACATGCCATAAAAAGTGCCATACGCAATACTGAAGATTTGCATGGAGGCATCATTCGTGAGACTAAAATATATTTCTTATTTAATGTTAACTTACAAGAACAACAGAAATTTGACATACTTTTTGCATTTCAAAATCTGTAAAGTGTTTATAAAATCTAATAAGTAAAGCATTTTATTTCATTTTAAGACATACCTCTGTTTTTTTGAAGTTTAGAAAACATTTTGGGGTAAATTTCTTTGTAGAGAACAGGTTCTTGAAGTCGGTTTATAAGGTCTGTTCTGGATCCCATCCCTGATATACCCAAAGTTTGGCAAGCACTAACCAATTCCTCTTTTGATGCCTGAGAAAAAATGTTATTGAAGCATATTATACCGTATCTAGTGTAATGAGAGCTTGCATTTAATATAAAAACAATTTCAAAACAATTATATTAATAAGAAAACACATGAATGATGTGAGATTTTAAATAACTGGATTTAAATATACATGTGCCGTTTAAAAAATCGGAAGAGATTATTGTGAAAAAACAAAGGGTGTTTTACAACCTAATCCCCGGGATCTTGTACTCAGGTGACCAGGGAAAGGCCATAGCTTTTGGATCCTGATGCTGGCGGTTACCAAGTGAGGCCGGATCCCCTGGCAGGGGGCCCTCAGGGAGTGGGGGAGAAGCACCCAATGGTGAGACATGATATGCCCCTTTTTCCACACCCCATCTAACCCCTATCCCTGCTTATTGTATGGGAAACTACAGCTCCCATTATTCCTCCCCACTTTACATTGACAACAGTACTGAGCCGAGAAAGATGACTAATGAGGTCAGAAAGATTACTTACACTGACTTGCTTTGGCTCTGTCCCTGCAACGAGGCGAGGCAGAGTCAGGCACGTAGTCCTAACAATGTCCCAGGAGGATAGCTCAGCGGCAATGTGCTCACCTTGCCAGCAAGACCACATGGAGCGACAGGTTTGATCCCTGCAACCGCACTTAGAAACCTCTGGGTATTAAGCACGTTATAAATAACCTATCATATAATATCAATACACACCTGCCACTTGTTAACACTCCCTGTGAGAATAAAAGGTGGTGCGCAAAGGCACACTCTGATTGGGGCTGGGTACGAGAAGAAACAGCTATTTGGTGCTGATTTGAACCAGGCTGTGAAATTTGGAAGGCCAAAGGGCTGATCGGCAGTTGCACGGATCAAGAGAGAGCCAGGCGAGAAATCCACACTTTCAGGAAGCCATCAGCGTTCCAAGACTGAAACCGAGTGAGCGGAAGAATGAAAACTTCAAGTTGCCTGAAAGCAGCCTGTGGACCTCCCGGGTGAACGGCAGAGTTGTGGAGGAGCAGAGGAGGCATTGGTAATGTCCTTGACGGTTGCATTAATAAGATGAAAGAAGACCAATTAATATGACTAGTGAGTTATCAAAGGCAACACAAGCCTGGTTTGTGGGGGAGGGTGATTGTGTTGTTACGTTCTCTTGTTTTGTGTTGTCTATTATGTTTGTGAATGTCAGGTCACTGCTTGAGGTTATGTTATAAAACGTGTTGGGGTTAATATGTAATAATAGGTTACTGTTCACTGCTTTCTTTGATTCAGGTTTAAGTTATGTTGATTATAGCCTAATTGCCTAGTTGCATTTGCATTGTATTTGATATGTTCTTTCTTGGTGAAAATAAGAAATAAAGAGTATAACAAAATATTTAAAAAAGTGACTGTAATCCCAAAGTTGAAGGTTGCGTGTGTGCTGATAAAACACGAACAGAAAGGACAATTGCTGAATTGTAAAAAAAGAAAGGATACAAAGTAACAGTAGTCCAGCGAGGTAAAGTCAACAATGCATAAAAGTGCATGCGAAAAATAAATTGGAATTGGCCACCCGATCCATGCCCATGCCCTGAGTCAACAACTCACATGATGCCCCCTGTTGCTGTACAATAGTATACATGGATTGCTCCTACACAGTATTTCCGGGTGGCACACGGCCACCGCGTTGCAGGGCCCCACACCTGCCAGACCCAAGGCTACCTGGCCCTTGCTGCGCTGATGTTGCCTGTCACTGCAGGACTGCATTCCTCCCTCGATCAGCTGCCCCAGAAACAGGAGCCAATACTGTGGAGCGTGACTCTGCAGCCGTAACCACCACAGACGGACATACCAACACCGACTGGCCCTGTGAGGGGTCTAACCCCCCACAGGTGTTTGGGACAGAACAGCATCCACAGTAGAATCACTCTACTGTGGATAGGCTGGGAGGCAGTGCATGGGTTAAAATGGTTGCTCAGGGGATCGTGTCGTAGTAGAGAGTGTGGGCAGGTGGCAACAGCATTCTCTCACTCATCTGGGACTACAGCAGTGGTGACAGCAATGAGGGTTCCATGTCCGATTCAGCACCAGAGGCATAGGCTTCCTCACAGGTTTACTCAGAGACACCCCTGGCCAGGATGGTCTGTAGCACCAATGGATTTTCATGGGATACCACATCACGTCCTCCTCCACTGCATCCAGTGCCTCATCACCTGCACAAATTAAAATAAAACATGAATACACATGGTAAAAGCATAGGCCACACACATCAGTATTACAATGTTGTCAGCCAACACATGAACCTGCCATGTCACACATGACACAAAGTCAGGCATGCACGCAGTGTCAATGAAACAGAAGGGGAGCCTGAAAGCAGACATGAATATGTGTCAAAGGGCAAAATAACACATATACTGCAGAGCACCTGCATCACACACAAGCATGCGACTGGCATAGTCGTTCCAAAAACATGACTGATGCCAATACACAGATGGCACGTAGCATAGCCATGCCAGAACTGTCAAAACAGCCTCAGATGGAAGTTGAATACTACTGACCATGAGCCATGTACAATGCATGTCAGATGACATTTCATGGAATTCACTATTAGAAAGCACACGTGTCACAGGGTGCAACAACGCTAGGGTGTTGTAATACAGTGAGGGCAGGCACACGGATTCAATAATGCTAGGTCACATTGACATCATGCAAGTGAATAGGCATGTTGAAGGGGATAACAGGGTTTAGAAGTGTGTGGGGGCAGTGCAGTACATAGGTACAGCCTCAACTATGAATAAAAACACATATCCAGCAATGTCTATGTCGTGGCCTGATGGCAGTGTAAGGGTAAGCGCCGTCATCATGTGTAAAGTGTTGGTAGTAGCTTGTAGGGATACAGTAAACCACACCCCCAAGGGCGGGGGATGGCTGGGAGGCAGTGCATGGGTTAAAATGGTTGCTCAGGGGACCGTGTCGTAGTAGAGAGTGTGGGCAGGTGGCAAGTGCATTCTCTCACTCATCTGGGACCACAGCAGGGGAGAGGAGGACAGAAAGCACAACACATGAGGAAGCATCAGAAGTGCCTCCAGAACCAGAGAAGCTACACCTCCAGTTACATAGAGGCAGGGAGGCTGTACCAGAGGGAGGCCCCAGCTCAACACAGACGTGAACCACAAACTAATTAACATGAGGATCGACTGACCCTGAGGGAGTATGAAAGGGATGATCAAAGACCATAAGAATGAAGTAAATACTGAAGATGGAGTTGAAGGAATTGCTGGCCTAGGATCCATAGGGACTTGCTAAGAATGCACAGGGTTCAGAAATGAACACTCATAGCCAATGTGAGCCTGTGCCATCATCACAGTCCTAGGGAGATACCTTGCACCAAGCCTAAAGGACTTTTCACACAGTCCAGGACTGGCAGAGTTGCAGAGGGAAGAGTTTAGAATCACAGAAATCCTGGTAAAGTCTGTTGCAGTAGTGCACCATAGGAATTACCAGTCATCTGGAGGCAGTGAGCTGCTGGCGGATGGAGAGGAAAGGGAGAATGCCTCTGAGGAGGAGCATCTTGCAGGGTGACCTCACAGAGACATCAGTCTTGTGACGATAGAAGGTGACTGTTGAGTGGAAGATCATCACAGGCTATTCACGACCACAGGTTGGAGCAAGAATAGGGCCAAGAGAGGCTGGACAGAGTGTGTCATGGAAGGAGGGAGCAAGTGTGGTGATCAGGATTGCCTCTGTGCGCAGCACATAGTTTGTATGCAGTCTGCATGACAAGAAGCACGTATCAGTCCAATATCACATGGGTCACACATGGCAGTCATGTCAATGCAGCCTGAACTGGCAGACAGTCATAACACATCAACCCAAGCAACATACAAATGGCCTGTACACACACGCATCACCACTTACAGGACATTGGCAGGTCTCCCACGCCTTGGATCTGCTCCACTGCAATGAAATCACTAGCAATCTTCTCATGTCCAGTGAGTTCATTGTCCTTTGGTGGTGACCCACTTCAAGTCACCAGAGTAGATGCAAACTTTGCAGCCAGCTTGTCTTTTGCTCGGTGTCGGAGGTCATTCCAACGTTTCACAACATCACCAGCTGCGCACCTCTCATAGCCCAAGGTGCTAATACAGTCCGCGAGGCACTGCCAGTGGGCCATACGATGAGCAGGTGTATGTGTGCTCCCTGCCTGCACCGGCATGTCACGGCCTTGATCCAACACGTAGTCCACGAGCATGTCCAGTTCCTCATCACAGAACATCTCTTTCTTGATGTGTGGGACTCCTGTGCCGTGTCTGGAGTATCAGCCTGTACCGCTGGAGCATGCTTCTGCTTCTTGTGAGGTAGTGCAGACCCTGAGTGGCTTGTACCGCTCTGGTCAGTAGGGGCTGGAGTACAGGTGGACTGGCCTATGGAATCAGCCATCAATGTAACTACAGAAGGTTGGCTTGCAGGTATTGGCTGTTGCCAGCACCCTGCGCCGCACATGTCTTGGCCTTAGTGACAAGGGACTTGGCCCCTGAGTTACACTGGGCCGGGACCAATACAGTCCTGGTTGGGTGACCCTGAGCAAGGGTGCAGGTTGCTACAGCTGCCCCTGCAGCTTCTAGACCCTGGACAGTGTGGACAGCAGATGACACTGCTGCTCCAGATCCCCGGGTGTCGGTAACAGGAACTTGCACCACACATGTCTTGGCCTTCGGGACATGGAAATCGGCCATTGAGTCACCCTGTCCCTGTGCCGGGACCACTATAGGCCGGGCTGGCTGACCCTGAGCCTGGGTAGTGGTAGCCGCAGCTGCCCCTGCAGCTTCCACACCCTGGCTGCTCTGGACAGCAGATGGCACTGCTTGTCTGGGACCACGGTGGCTGGGTATGTCAGCAGCTGCTGCATCTCCCTGCTCCGGTTGGGTCTGGGCATAGCTCTCCCGGCATGGGCCTGGACACCTTGCCTATGTGGACCACCTTGGCCACCCTGGCCACGTCGCCCACCTTGGCCACCCTTGCCACATCGTCCACCTTGGCCACTCTGGCCATGTTGCCCACCTTGGCCACCTCTGGCAAGTCGCCCACCTTTGCCTCCCTTCCCACTGGTTGCCCTCCCAGTCTTTGCACTGATGGACTACTGCAATGGGCGGTGCAGCCAACAATTGTCCTGGGAAAAGTGAGGGGGCAGGGTACGTGCTCCAGAAAGGCTCTATGTGACCCCTGGTGGAAAAATAACGGGTTGCGCAATGCTCAGGCACCCCAAAAACAAAAGTCCACGTGTACGCGACCCCTCGGTAGCCCACGTGTGAGTAGAAAAACGTCCTGCAGTATGCTGTGGCACCCAGTAACGCAAAAAATGCATACGCGTGGAACACGTAGGCGACTATGACCTTAAAAATGGGGTACGCGATACACAGGGGCCACCACAGTGGGAAAAATGTGTGCACGACTCACCGTCTGTCTCGTAGAATGAAAAAGAATCACAAGTGTGTGTGCGGGTAGGCAACTCCCACTCCAAAACAAGAAGTACGCAGTGCCACAGTAGTGAACTATTTGCATGTGAACCCACAAAAATATTAAGTTCACGCGTCCGTCTCCACGAAAAGCATGTACAGTGCACTGTTGTCCTACGCAGACCTTTAACCCGATACTGAACGACAACGCTCAACGTCCAGCGCATGTCACGTAACTTATGCGCTTCGGGCCTTTCCTCTGATTCCACGCTAACGCGCTGTTTCCGCACGTGCAGAGTCACTCTGTTTCCAGCTGGCCACGCGAAAGAACATGGAAAACCCACGCTCCTGCCTACAAGGCCATTTACCTGCCTCCAACTGCCCGAGCTGCCACCTATGAGCCACCTGCTGCTGCCAGCCCACTCTGTGTGCTTGCTGCCCACATGCCCTGCATTTTGGTTCCTGCTCATCAGCCATTGCCAGTGATCCTGTCGTCGTGACCACCTCTGCTGATCCTGAAGACTCCTGACTGCCATACCACCCCTCCACAGCCCAGCCCCAGGACCACCTTGCCCACCCACACCTGCCTCGGGGGTTGCCAGGTCTGACACCACACCATCTGAGGCAAGTGGCAACCCGCCCGGCAGAGAGGCAGAGGGCTGTCAGCTTCTCACCCAGGGAAGTCCTGGGGCATCATGATGCCCTGTTCGACGGCCCATCACAAGTTGGCAATGAAGGACGGAAGAAGATCTAGGGGGACATCATGGGTGCCATAAATGCAGAGGGGCTGGCACCTTGCGACTACCATCATATCCACAAGCGCTGGGAAGACTTCAAGTCCAGGACCCACAACAAGGCCTGGTGCCTCATTAAGGCTGGTGATGATCGAGCGAGATGCCGGGGCCGGTTGACCACCGACGAGATGAGGGTCCTGGAGCGCTTCTACCCAGCGCTGTACCCCCAGATCTTGAGTTGGCGCTCCGTCTGGAGTCGACTGGTAAGTGTTCATGTGTTCTTGCCCACCATTGTGCATGTGCATGTTGACATGTGGCTGGAGTGTGCACCTTGGCCTTATGTCTGGCATGCCTCCTGTACAGATGTCTGTGTGCATGTCCGTGACAGTGCTGCATGAGAGTCCATTCAAGCGTGTCCCACATCAATGGTGTCTGTGTTGCAACGCGTGATGCGCACCGGCATGTAACGATGCGCTCATGTTTGCATACCTGTGTCTGGTCTGGGGCATGCGAGAGGTGTGACACATGGGTGCTTATTTCATCCTCATGGACATGCATGGTGTACATGTGCGTGTGTCAGAGTAGTGAGTGTGTTCCTACCCAACACTCCGCACGTATGTTACTTTAGTTCTTGATTTGTGATTGCCTCACGCTGCCAATCTGCCCTCGAGTGCACTGTGACGTGATAGCTCCATGGCCTGCCTCATGACTGTCAGGTGATGTGTGTGAATGAGATTTGTATGTCCCATGATGTGTGTGAGCTGAATACACAATTATGATCTTGTGTCAGTGCCTTGTCCATGGATGTGAATGTCTGTTGTGAATGACAGACCTGTTTGTGAATGTGTGTGAATGGCACTTCCCTGTGTGTATTGGAGGGTGATGATAGTTGTGACCTTTGACAGTGCCACTGATGTACATTTGCATTGTGACAAACGCACATACACATATGTTCAGTAGCCTGATGTTTGTGTTCTATGTTTCCCTATTCACAGTGACGATGGAAGAAGAGGGCGGAGAAGGTGCTGTGAAGCACCGCAGCAGGGATGCCTCCACCAGGCACAGACGCAGGGCCCAGTCCTCATCCCAGGTACCGTCATCTTCCGGGAGCGAGGAGACTGGTGCCGTGTCCATGACAACGGCCGCAGCTGCTGAGGGGAGGCCCAAGAAGGTGAAGTTGGTCGTGGGCACCTCAGCAGTGGGAGGGACAGGTGAGCCCACACAGGGGCAATCCGATGCAGAAGACAGTGGGGAGTCATCCAGGTTGGTGGTGGTGGAGGAGAAGGAGGAGGCCATATCAGCCCAGCACATGGGGCCCGGCAGAGGTGATGAGGAAGGTGTGACTGGTGCATTCCAGGATCAGGGGCCGCAGGCAGTACAGGTCACCATGAGAGCATGGTGAGGAGATGGACTAGCCCGCTGCCTTTGTATATAGTTCTTTAGGAGTAGATTTCATTTGTTTTTTCTTTGGAGTTCCTGGACTTTGCTCCGCATCTTGTACATAGTTATTTTTGTATTGTATTTTTAGGATTTTTCTACATGTTTGGGAACCATGGACCCTGGATCTTTGTAAATATTTGGATTTTAATTTGAACAGTTTTTTTTAAGCATGAAGGAATGGTTTTCACATGATATGTGATTTCATTTACACAAACATTAATGGACAAGGAGCACATTTTTGACTCTTTCATTTTTTACATCACATTGATTTTGGTTTTCACTTTCTTTTGATTTTTCATTTGGTTCATGCATGTTTAATTTGATGTTTTTACTGTGTGTGACTTAGATACATTTTTTTATATCTTTTTTGACATTGAAATCGAAGTGGTATCTGGTCTCAACGGTTTAGTGCATGTTTCACTCCTCCATGACTCATTTGCGTGTCCCTACTGTTCACCAATGTTGTTCATGTGTGTACACATGCATGCATGTGTTATGTTAGGATTCACATGACACAGGGAGCATGACCAATGGATGGGTGTTGAGGTGCACCAGGGGGATGCAGCATGTGGTGGCATTTTAGTTGGTATGTGCTGTGCGATTGCATGTTGGTCCAATGTGTTTTAGGGTGGGGGGCGGGGACATGTGGCGGGGCCTGCCTGCAGGTTGCCGTCACTGGTGGGGATGGGGAAATGAGGCGGGGCCTGCCTGCAGGTTGCCGTCACTGGTTGGGGGTGGGGACATGAGGCGGGGCCTGCCTGCAGGTTGCCGTCACAGGTGGGGACATGTGACGGGGCCTGCCTTCAGGTTGTCGTCTCTGGCGGGTGGTGGGGACATGAGGCAGGGCCTGCCTCCAGGTTGCTGTCACTGGTGGGGGGTGGGGACACGAGGCGGGGCCTGCCTGCGGGGTATGGTCATGGGTGATGGGGTGGCCATGTGGTGTGGGCTGCCTGCGGGGTATGTTCACGGGTGATGGTGGGGGTCCCATGTGGTGTGGGCTGCCTGCGGGGTATGTTCACGGTTGATAGTGGTGTCCCATGTGGTGTGGGCTGCCTGTGGGGTATGTTCACGGTTGATAGTGGTGTCCCATGTGGTGTGGGCGGCCTGTGGGGGTATGTTCACGGGTGATGGGGGACCATGTGGTGTGGGCTACTTGTGGGGTATGGTTACGGGTGATGGGGGGGACCATGTGGTTTGGGCTGCCTGAGGGGTATGTTCACGGGTGATGGTGGGGGTCCTATGTGGTGTGGGCTGCCTGCAGGGTATGTTCATGGGTGATGGTGGAGATCTCATGTGGTGTGGGCTGCCTGCGGGGTGTGGTCATGGGTGATGGGGGGCACCATTTGGTGTGGGCTGCCTGCGGGGTATGGTCCACTGCTGGGGTCTGGCTGTTCCGTGAGGAGGCGTCTGCTTCCAGGGGAGTTGTGCCTGTATCATGGGGTACACGTGGGCCTTCCCACGTGATTTGGCTGGTGCGAGCGGGGTACGCGATTTCGCTGGGGCGCTGACGGGGTACGCGCGGGCCTTCCCACGCGATTTGGCTGGTGCGAGTGGGGTACATGATTTTGCTGGGGTGCGGATGGGGTATGCACGGGCCTTCCCACGCGATATGGCTGGTGCGAGCGGGGCCGGCGATTTTGCTGGGGTGCGGATGGGGTACGCACGGGCCATTTCACGTGATTTGGCTTGTGCAAGTGGGTTACGCTTTGATTTTTCACGCAATAACAATGGGAAGGCTGTGTGCTGGGTCACGGATGGCGCGGGGCCTTGCGCCGTATTGGGCATTTCACTGGCTTTTGCCTGCGCATGGGGGTGTGTTGGGGGCATTGCTGGCGCTGCTTGGTGTTCATTGCGCCACAGCTACTGAAGCCTCAAAAAATCCATGAATACGCGTGCCACACAATAGCTGGTTTGTGCCACAGCTGGTGCACATGTGGCACACGCTTCTTCTCGGCACGCGGCACTTACGCTGCCTCTGCACTGGATTGTATGAATTGGGCCATAAATCTGAAGATTTAGCAACATTTGTAAATGATGGTTCCATGATCGTGCATATACACTGATATATAAGTTATAAACATTATCAGTAGGATATGGTTGTACTGTATTTATCACAGTTCGTACAGTCAAGTGTGAAACGCATGAATTAAAGTACAAACACACTTTAATATTGCGACCATACTGTTTTGGAAAACATGTACACAATACATGTTTGACATTTAAATTTACTTTCAGTAAATTATTTCTATCATACAAACTTTCAGAATCGCACATGTAGTTTATTTTAAGATGTAACTTTAAATAAAAAAGTGAGCATCACTGAACCGTGTAACAGTTCACATTAGAGATAGAACCTGAAAGCTCCATGTGAGAGACGTAGTGGTGTAGTGGTCAATGGAGCTAGGCCCAATAGTACAAGGTCTTGAGTTCGAAACCTCTGTGGAGCTTCTCAATTTTATTTCTACAAAAAAGGATTATAATTGGAATTTGAAAAAGGAAGAGACAGACTTACCGTGACACGTAAAACCTTTTTTTGGGGCATGGCATGTGACACCTGCCAGTGGCACATGTCACTTGTAGTGGTGACATGCAGTGGCACATGTCACTGGCATATGACAACATGCCATATTCGGCTACTTCCCCTACTGAGTACTGACTAATCAATCCAGCTCATCTAGTTGGGTGGCTTATTTTCCACTTTGAACACTGTCCCCCGCCCCCATGGCCCAGGCATGGGGTTTGATAACTACTGCTCACGTTATCTGCCAGCCTGATGTCTCCACAGCAAGTGTTTTATTACTGCATTTGCAGTTTGCTTCCCCTCCTGCAGAATCATTTGAAGAGCGGGTTGAAGCTCAGCTGGAATACCCTTACCTAGAGTTCCCATGCCATCCCACTAGGATATCTCTCTGGCCGTAAGTGCTAGTGCATTAGCCATGTGGACATTGTTTGCTGCTGAAGGTGCAGTCATCTGCCTACGTTCCTTATTAGTGAGATACTCTATTTGAAAGTGGTACATTGACCCTTTTTCTGGGTTCTGTAACAACCCAAGAATCTGGAGCTAGCTGGCCTCAAATATACATTGGGTCCCAGGGAAGGTTTAACTTTTCTATTTGGGGTTTTACCATCTTTACAGAGACTGGTTTGATTAGTGAGGGTGCAATGAGCTTCTTCACACTTGCTTCAATATTGGGATGTCATGGGACACCAGCTCACTCTTCCAGTATGTCCTCTATAATAACCAACTTCATCATACTCCGACCCATCAGACTCATCGTGCCAAATGTTCTGCTGCCCTTTTAAGCAGGGCTGTGTATTGATAATGCTCCATTGTTAGAGAAGAATTATTTTTATTTTATTGCTATAGCACGAACCGAGCTCAAGAGCAGCAGAGCACTTTCCAACAGGATTGTACCATAATTGGGCTTGGCATTTCATGCAGTAACGGTACTGTTGGTGAAGGGAGAGAGGAACTTGTATTCGTCCAGCAGGTATTCTATGACAAGACTGGAGGCGAGCATTATGCTTCAACTTCTTTAATTTATTACTCTTCAGCAGTTTAACAAACTCATAAAACCATAACAAAACACTGAAAAATGTCTGAACAGACTTTTCTTCCTTTGAAACTACAATCCCCATAGTGTCTGTAGTCCATCTCTCTCCATGCTCAGCTATGACCACTTCCTGTCCCTAAGCTCCTCCTCTTCTTTTACTGCTCTTCAAGCAGATAAGTACTATTCTGATTATCTCCCTATTTAATGTGGAATTTTATTAGTTTCTGCATTGTGTAGGGATAGGATAGAGTGATAGGCATATCTTGCCAGAGTACAACAGCGTATCACAGGCACAATAGCGCAGGATTGTTTATTTTATTCGTTTGATCTTCGGATCGTTAATCTTTGGCATGTCGACATGAGCAGCGCAGCGGCACGACGTTCATTGACTGCGAGCGGCTTTATCTAGAGTTCGTGTGAATAGCCGGTTCGTGCAGGCGCACCCCAAAGCACACCCGCCCGTGCCGTATTAACGGCACCCAAGGGGTGGCTGCCCATCGCTGTGGGAGTTCGCAGCGGCCCCGAGGAGCCACGCAAAAGTAGGGAGTCCCCAGCCCCCTCCCTCGCGGAGGGAGAGGCAGTGGGGACTCTGAGCGCTTAAGATTGTGGAGCCCTCCCTCGAGGAGGCGGAGCCAGCAGCGCTCTAGTACGCTAAGGCCCTACGGCCCCCGCCTTTGCAGGGGCGGGGCCGGGACACAGAGCTCACTTCCGTGTCGCATTTATTCCAGCAACGCGGAGCAGAGCACTTTTTGGAAGCCGGGCCCGGCGGTAATTTCATGATAAGCTACGCAAGTAGCCAGAACGTGCACATCTGCTCGAATTCCCGAGCGTAGGAGCTCAGAGTAACACACTCGCCCCAGAGCGCAGATTCCATCAGCAAACGGCTCTCTGAAAGAGCTACGGCCTCGCGAGGCGAACCAAGGCTTTTGCCTAGACTATGTACAGCGCTCCTCACAGACAGTGAGGACAGTAAGAAAAACGCCCATACCAGGCACATTTAAGAACTGTATTAAGTCTGGTACAGCCACAACTAAAAAAAATACAAATTTAATTAATTAAAAAGGAAAGAGAAAGAAGTCCCTGATATTGCATACTAGAGCCTTTTAAGGACTTCCGAAGCGCCTATAGTGAAAGGGCGTGCAGAGACACCTTCACGGGTACATCAGGCACACAGCACCCTCCCAAGATATCGGAATTTGAGTGGAGTGAAGAGGAGCAGCCATCAGACCTTGCTGCCAGCTTCAAGGAGGTGCTGGGGAGTTCACTTATAGATGCAGTGGCTCAAGGGGTTAAACCCCTGCAAGATAGGCTGGAGTCCCTAGAGGCAATGCTACACCAGCCCCTAGACAGCGCCAGACGGAATGATCGCACGCCCGCAGAACCCTCTGAAACAGGGTTAATGGGGAGTACTAAGGCCCGAAAGAGGAAAGCCTCTCGTGACCCCCAGGGCTCTTCAGATGGGGCAAAAGAGAATGCCCCGGAGGTCGTCTACGCCTTTGCAAAGCTCAGTGAAGCATATTTGCGGCATCAGACAGTGCCGGCCCTCACGACTCCCACTCCAGGGGAAGAAGAAGATGGAGAAGAGAACCCAGGCTCGGAAGAGGAGCTGGAGGAAGGTGACCCCCCCTCCCAAGATGAGGAGGAATCAAGGGCGGAGGAGGAAATCAAACTCAGCGGAGGGAAGAGAATCCGCAAAGAAAAGCACCTCGAGGGGGTGGAAGAGGATATGTCTGACCCGGACAGCATCCGGAACCTGAGGTCCTCGGACTGGCAACCCTCACCAAGAGTGGCTCAGTATATGACCAAGTGGTTAAGAAAAGCTCTGGACAAAGAGGTCCACCAGCGCCTTCGGGCGGAGTGCCCTAGGCCGGACCTTCCGAGGAAAGTGGCAGAGACGCCAGAATTAGACCCCAAGATGCTGAAATTCGTATAGAAAACAAGCAAGGACCCCCGCAAAGGCATTGATAGATCTTGGAGGAGTTGACAAGAGAAGGTGCTTGACCTAGCCGGCCCACTCACGAAAATCATGGACCTGGCAGAAAGGGCCATGGATACGGGAGAAGAGGTGGGCCCCGACGCCTCGGAACGCCGGAGAGGTCGGTTATTGAAAATTGACGCAAAGCTCAGTGACCTCGCTTCATACAAGGCCGGAGAGGCAGCACAAGGACTCCTCTTCGGAGAGACCTTCGGCAAAGAAATGGGCCGCTTTGTCGGCACTTACATGTCACTGGAGAAGGCGCAGGCCTCAATCCGAAAGATTTTTCCTAACTGAGTTTTTGGCGGGACCAGTTGCCACAGGGGTCGTTCGACAGGTCGCAACCAGGGTGGAAGAAGACCGCAGAATCCCAGGGCCCAATACTGGAAGAATAGGCAGCAGGACTCCCTCTTCCCGTCCAGAGGACGCTTCCCAAGAGGGCGCAGAGGAAGAGGATCCGGCTGTGGTCAAAGGTTCACACAAGGTGAGAGCAGCGCATTACCCCCCTGTAGGGGGGAGAACTGGCATGTTCTTGAGAAACTGGCGTGCGCTTTCCAGCGATGCCTGGGTGCTACAAACAGTTGTGGGTATGCGCCTAGAATTTATACAACCACCCGTACAGGAGCGCAGGCCTCACCAGAAGCGTTTAGTGCATGCAGAGCAGAGGCTTCTAGACCAAGAGCTATACCTGTTAGCAAAAAAGTACGCGATAGAGAGGTGTCCGGGAGACCCCCACTTTATAAGCTATATGTTTCTGGTGCACAGGAAGGAGAAAGTGCGTCCAGTGATAAACTTAAAGGAGCTGAACGGTTGGATAGTTTACCGGCATTTCAAGATGGAGGACATCCATCAACTCTGAGACTCGCTCAGAGAGAAAGATTGGCTGATGAGGCTGCATCTGAAGGCTGCCTATCTAACGATCCCAATAGCAGAAGAGTTCAGGACTCTCCTGGCTTTTCGCTGGAAAGGACAGCTCTGGTGATTCAAGACTATGCCCTTTGGGCTTGCTTCAGCGCCCTGGGCCTTTACCAAGGTGATGAAGCCAATAGCGGCAGCGATAAGAGAGAAAGGAATAAGATTGATCATTTATTTAGACGATCTCCTGCTATTAGCAGAGGACCAAGAGACACTCGTATACCAGACAAGATGGGTCCAGGACCTGCTATCATCCCTAGGATTCCTAGAAAATATAGAGAAGTCAGACACCGAACCAGCCCAAAGGCTGGACTCTCTGGGTTGTGTCCTGGATACTAGGAAAGCGACGCTCGAGCTTCCAGCTCGGAAAATTTGCGACATCAAGCAGGAATTGAGAGGGTGCCTACAAAGACAGGTAGTGTCACTCCGAACACCGGCAAGAATAGTGGGGCTGTTGGCAGCTTCCATTCAAGCCATATTTCCCAGACCTTTACTTTATTGAGCACTGCAGAGGTTGAAGATAAGGCATCTGCAGCAGGGCTTGAGATACCATCAATCGGTGCCGTTGGATCAGGAATCCAGGACGGAGCTGGAATGGTGGTTAAAGAATATGGACACCTGGAATCGACGTGCCATTTTCGGAGACAGACCGGATTTGATTATAGAATCCGACGCCAGCCGGCGGGGCTGGGGCGCAAGGTGCAGAGACCTACAGACGGGGGGAAATGGAGCGAAGAGGAACTCCGATTACACATAAATTGCCTAGAGTTACTAGCAGGGTCCTTTGTGATCAGAGCCTTCATGAGGGGTAAGATGAGATTGTGCATCCCATTAAGTATGGACAACATACAAGCAGTGAGATATATAAACCACCTAGGCGGCACCAAATCCAGGATGCTAGCCGAGCTAGCGAAGGACTTTTGGCACTTCTGCCTGCAATCAGAGACATCGGTCACAGCGGAGTACCTCCCCGGGACGCTGAACGTAATAGCGGACTGGAACTCACGCTACCTCACGGACTCCAGCGATTGAAGACTGGATCCAGCAGTGTTTCAGAGGATGACCGAGAGATGGGGTCCGCTACATATAGACCTCTTCGCATCCTGGCTGAACGCCCAGACAGCTGAATATTTCAGCTGGAGGCTGGACCCGGGGGATCGCGGAACAGATGCGTTCCTGCAAGAATGGAGCGGAGGTCCACACTACGCGTTTCCCCCATTCATGATGCTGAGCATAGTTCTAGCGAAGTGTTGGAGGGAGAAGGCGGAGTTGCTGTTAGTAGCACCGTTCTGGAAGTCTCAAGTGTGGTTCCCGACTCTTATGGAACTAACAGTGGATTACCCGAGAATACTCCCAGAAGGAGAGCACCTGCTCACGGACCCAGTTGGGTCATATTATCCTCTGAGAGTGAGAGGGACACTCCCGCTCATCGCGTGCAGGGATATCAGGAGACGCTGGGCATTGCCAGGCATTTCATTACAGGCTGCTCAGCTGGGCTCCGTCCACGAGAAGGAGCTACGACGCGGCTTGGGCCAAGTGGACTAGCTGGTGCAGAGGGAGAGGTGTTCATCCCATTTCTGCACCTGTAGTGATGATTTTGAATTTTTTAGCACAGCTATTACCGGGTGGTAAAGGGTTCCGTACCATAGGAGTGTACAGGTCCGCCATTTCCGCGGGGCACCTGCCAATCGAGGGTGTACCAGCGGGTGAGCATCCAGCAGTGATTAGGCTCATTCGAGGAGCCAAATTTAAAGCACCTCCAGAACTTCGATATAAGACAGTCTGGGATGTACTAATAGTTCTTAAGCTATTGGAGAGTTGGCCCCGGAACAGATATTTATCCCTGAAACAATTGTCGGGGAAGTTAGCAATGCTTTTGTGCTTAGTCTCTTGTAAACGCGTGTCAGACGTGAGAGCTCTAGAAGTAGATAGGAAGTCATTTGGACCAGAGAGCGTAACATTTACAATAGTGAGGAGAACTAAGACAGGTACGTCTTCAGTACACTACCCATATTTTCTGAGTAGACCTAAAGGGTGTGTGGCAAGCTGCGTCAGAGAATATGAAAGCAGGACAGCGGAACACAGAGCAGCAAATACCACGCAATTGCTTATAGCGCGTAGAAAGCCTTTCAAGGGTGTGTCCACAGCTACTATCGCCAGATGGGTTAAAGAAGTCATGCATGCAGCAGGGATAGATGTGGGGAAGTATGGGGCACATTCTGTACGCGGAGCTATGGCATCTAAAGCCTTTAAGACAGGAGTATCCCTTAGAGATGTTATGTTAACAGCAGACTGGTCAAATGATCGAACATTTAAAGAATTTTATTTCAAGCCGGCCGAGAGTTTAGCGGTCGCTGTATTGGGAAGCTTTGAACAAGCATAATGCTTGCCTCCAGTCTTGTCATAGAATGAAGATTACCCCTGCTAACTGCGCAGGGAGTATTAATTCTATTAAAGACTAGGAGGCGAGCATTAAATTCTCACCCAAGCTATGTATTGCACAAGATGTTGGATTATTGCATGTGATAAGAATGTGATGATATTGTCAATACATGGACGCCACCCTGATTTCTCTGCTTTGTATTATTCCTAGGAGAGGAGCAGAAGAACAATCAAAGTAGGAGACTAGCAGAGGTAGTCGCCTGGAGTCGAGGAAGTTCGACATTCGGTTTGGAGTGGTTCAGGTCTTCGCAGTTGCAGGAATTACTGTGGCGTTCTCAGAGTGACTTTTTCAGAGCGAGTAAAAGAGAGGAGGAGCTCAGGGACAGGAAGTGGTCATAGCTGAGCATGGAGTGAGATGGATTACAGAGACTATGGGGATTGTAGTTTCAAAGGAAGAAAAGTCTGTTCAGACATTTTTTCCGTGTTTTGTTATGGTTTTATGAGTTTGTTGAAACTGATGAAGAGTAGTAAATGAAAGAAGTTGAAGCATAATGCTCGCCTCCTCGTCTTTAATAGAATTAATACTCCCTGCGCAGTTAGCAGGGCTAATCTTCATTGTTGAAAGAGCCATGTTTTTAGGGTTTTGCGAAACTGAAGAATAGTAGGGGAATTTTGAGCCTCTACCAGGATGGTCGCGTCTTGCAAGGAGAAGGACTGCGTGCATGTCTTCTCTTTGAGGGCTAGCTTTGACTCAAACCTTGTGATCGTTTTTTTTTGTAAGTGTCACATGGTTAATTATACCGTTTAACACTAAAAAGAACAATAAACATACTTGTATTTGGGTGCATACAAGTAAAAATTACAAATATACAGATAATAAAATAGCCATGGCATTTCATGAATACATTGAATATAGCAACAAGATTAAAGTTTCCATAAGAAAACCAAGCAATTCCCCTGAATATGCAGCTGCTATACACACAGGAACAGGTCTATTCTCTAAAATAAGCATATCTTTATAAAAACTGAGTCTTTACTTCATGTGCAGACTTTTTCATTAGATTAATAGTTTCATGATTTCCTCCCATATCTAATAAACAGTACAATTTAACACAGTATTTCTACCTTCATAGATCACAGACCAAAACTGATTCATGTGTATAAATCTCATATCGTGAACCAGCATTGAATATCCTTTCCCATGTATGGAACTTAAACCAGTGCATTCGGTCAGCAAATGTTGACAGTCTCCAGTTGTTACCCACATATTCTACATGCTCGTTTTAGCAATGGAGTTTTACACCATGTGCACATATTAGCCAACACTGGGAGCTGGATAAGCCTTCATAGAAGGATGAACCCCCTTACGATCATATTTTGAAGGTTAACAATGTAAGTACATGCAGAGTCAGGTTGAAATGCTTGCATAGAGTATAACTTGTAACTAAATTTTCCAGCTAAATAAGTAGTTTGCATGTCCCAATACCAGAGCATTGCCTTTTTTTTATTTGAGTAAATTTAGTAGCCAGATCATCATCTGGCATAAGTGCACAACCTATTTCCTCCAGAAAGTGATTCATCTCACAGTACCATATCTTCAAGGCCGGGAAGGTGCACAATTTGCCATATTGATCACAGAAATATAAGTATACGAAATCAGAATTACCAACGCTTCATTTTGAGACAGAAGTTACATGCTGCAATTGTTTTTTCATGTGGTCAGCGAGATCGGGCCTAACTGTCATGGGTATCAAGCAGGTAGTTGGGGCAAGCTGGGTGGAGGCTTGGCATGCCTGGCATAGGTACACAAAGAACCCATAGCAAATCCTTCCTTTAATCCCTTCCTAGTGTTTGTAGCAACTTCCTGGTTACCACTTCCTGTTGCATACAGGAAGTGCATGATGATTCATGAGCTCTCTAGTGTTTGGTTGTGGCTGGCTATATAAGCCACACCCAAGATTCTTCCAGTGCTTCGTGTTGCTTACTGTGAGCCAGTTCAGCAACACACTTGCCGTGCTCTGGATCAGCCAGCATCTGCTTACCTGCTCCGGATCATCCTGCTTCTGCTCACCTGCTCCGGATCATCCTACTTCTGCTTACCCGCTCCGGATCATCCTACTTCTGCTTACCCGCTCCGGATCATTCAGCTTCAGCTTACCTGTTTCTTACTCCACACCGCAGCTATCTCCAGTCAAGAGGGGACTTCTACACCGGCACCTGTAAGAACAAAGAAGAACAGCGTTAACACGCGTACGTCAGTAACGCTGCGCATACTCACCGAATCTTCCCGCGATGCTGCAATCCAGGTTAGTTGCACGAGCGCACAAAAACCCCTTTAAGAAAGAAGAGACATTCATTGCGCTCTATCCAATAATGTGAACACTTATTTCACTGCGCTCTCTCTCTCTACGCGGTGCAAAACCACCAAGTTTCCAGTAGCGCTGAACCCGGACTGGAGGCGCTATTACCACATAATTTCTCCTGCAAGGGAAAGGGAGAGACATTACCAGGCGCGCTCGAATTGAAGGCGCTGCACAAACCTACCAGCAGCTAGCTTCTACACACAGCGCTACTCACCCTCAAAAATACAGGCAAACAAAGACAATACAGATAATTTTGGACACTCAACATTCTCCGCGCAACGTTCACTTGTAGGAAGGACTTTCTAGCCAGTTAAGAAACTGGCACCTTGAACTCTCGGCCTCGCTGTGGAGGCATAAAACAGCGTTTGGCATCTGAACTCAGCCTACAGACATTGGCACCAATCACATGAGTGAATCACGGCCCTGGAAATGCAGGATGGAGTGCCCACCCTACTAAAGATCAAGGTAAGCCCATAGGGGGACATCACAGCACACAGTGAAGGGAAGGGCCCAGGGGAATCAGGTGAATTCAGGTCTCAGTGTACACCTTGTATTTGACAGGTATTCCTCCGGGTGAAACAGGGGAAGTGAAGACTCTGGGTCAAGGGAGGCTCGTCCATCGCTCCTGCAGAGAGACAGGTGAGTGTGACACTAACTCTAAGCATATCGCCTCCACTGGCACACACTGAGGGAGTGTCATGGGCGCTACTCCCGAGGGGCCAGGACTGGCCCAGCGCCCTCGGAAGCAGACCCGTCTTCCACTACTCCGGACCCAGCAGACCCCTACAGGGGCCCTTTGGACCGTGTCCTGGCGTTTTTGGCGCCAGGCTCATGAAGGGTTTCAGTCCCGGCGCCATAGGCACCGGGCTCATATTGATAAACAGTGTAATAATGCTTGGGTGGACTTACCTGAGGCAGACCATGCTGCATATTTACCCAGAATAATCCAGTCTGGTTGAAGTCCCCAGCCATCAGGGCTGGGAGGAACTATTCCCTCCATTCAGGAACTCTTTTCTTACCTGGGTGGAACCGGTGGAAGAACACACACTGGAAGCACTTCTCTGCTATTTAAACCACGCCCGATGGAAAACACGTGCTTCGCGTTATTCTGCAGCAGCAGCAGGACGCTCACCGAGTCGGCTCCTGCATTCCAGGTCCAGAGTCATCTTCAGCTTCCGCGCAGCAACCTGTGGATGAAGAAATACACAGAGCAATACTTACCAGATCCCGGAATCCAGTCACCGGCAAAACCTGCAAAGGATAAACATAAGGTTAGAAAAGTGAAACTCGCTCGCAGCCGCGCCCGCTTACCTGATCCATCCGTGATTGCAACGGAGCTAACCGCGGCCTTCTCTTCGGCAGCTTCTCTGCACCTGAAAGGCAAAGGACATAATTAAAAAGGGGTTTGGGTGAAGGCAGTCGCATTCATCTTAACTTACCAGTTTTTGCACGCGCAGAAGCGGCCGCATCAACCGCAGCATCCTGGCACCTGAAAACTAGAAAAAGGACATTATTAGAGGTGCCATTAAAAGCGGCCAACAAACATTATACTTACGTGCAGCGGCAACGGAAAACTACGCCCACAGCATCCCGAGGCCTGAAACAAAGGAAAAGGGACATTATTGAGGTGCACATCTTTTAAAGCCTAAAGACTACAGTATACTTACAGGCATCCGCTCGTGCAGTAACGGCGGCATCGCTCTTCGGGAACCCAGCACCAGTGCCACAACTAAAGCCGCAAAAGACTTGAGCCTCAACACTGAACTCATCCAGTGACGTAACTGGAATCCACGCACCCCTGCACCAGACGCAGGATGGAGAGCTCAGCATTTATACGCCTAAGGTGAGAGCTCGCCGAGACAAGTAGAAAGCTAGGCTGTGGGAGAAACTGGCGATTGGTGGGAGAAGGAATCCCATCAAACGGTGATTAACCCTTTTTCTTCCACCTGCAGAAAACTTACCCTGCAAGTCAGACATTCGATAAGAGGAAGCCCAGTCCTGAGAGTCATCCGAGCTCTACGCTTCTCAATTGAAGAAACGATAGCAGCTCAGCCGGGATCAGCGCCTCCGTGGGAATCAGGTGAGCGTTACAGAACGCGAAGCCCACCAATAACCTCCTACCCAGGTGCTATGGAAACTTCCGACACAGACCAACTGGCCCAGTTATTAGGGGAATTAAGAGCTAAAGTTCATGCTGCCCGCCAGGAAACTAATGCCCTTAGGAGGGAATTGATAATATCAAAAGAACGAACTGATGATCTTGCCAGACAGTTATTACAGACACAAGCGGGGCAAACCCCGATACCTAATTCAGGAGGGAGCTATATCCCAGAGGCTTCAGCCAATCCTGTTCAAATCAACCTACCCTGAAATGTGCCATTGGCACCGCCTGAACGCTTCTCTGGTGACCCTAAAAGGTTTGCGGTGTTTATAAATCAATGCCGATTGCACTTTCTTTGTAGACCTGCAGCCTTTCCGACTGACCAGACTAAGGTAGCCTTTGTGCTTTCGTATCTTAGCGGCTGTGCCGCTGATTGGTCGATCCCTCTGGTTACACAGGATGACCCGATCCTTCGTGATTTCCCGACCTTCCAGGCAAATATGGAAAGACTTTTTGCAAGGCATTCCCAGGGGCAGGCCCTGGCCAACAAACTCCTTTCCCTACGACAGGGCAATCAAGATCTTTTGGCCTACATTGCATCATTCAATAGGCTAATCGTGGAAACCAGATGGCCTGAGGACAAAAGAATCACGCTTTTTCACAGGGGTTTGCATGGCGAACTCAAAGACGTCCTTGCCCAGCTAGTGAATCCTCCTCAGGATTGTTCAGAGTACATTGATTTGGTGGTCCAATTGGATCACAGACTACAAAACAGAAAGGCGGATCGATCCAGGTTTGAAACACGAGTGTTCCCTAAGCCTCAAAGTCACACCAAAGGAGTTGAAGCCGTCGAACCTATGCAAATTGGGGCTGTAAAGGGTCCCCTAACCCAGAAAGAACGCGACAGGAGACGACAAATGCAACTATGTCTCTATTGTGGAAATTCAGGACATTTTCTTCGAGATTGCCCGGTGAAACCACCTAAGAAGACAGTGGAAGCTTCTGATAAGAGTTCTGAAAAGCCTGAGCCGGGAAACGACCTCGCCCGACAAGTGTAGAGGTCCGCTTGCCGAGCGTAAAAACCAGTTCTTTGACCTCGCACTTCATAATGCCAATGGTCCTCGTAAACCCAGAGCAACCGGATCGTTTGCATGCAATTAAGGCATACATTGATAGCGGAGCAGTTGGAAATTATGTGGACCGCAAATTGGCTTCCAGGATGAACTTACCTCTTTGTCCAAAGGTGGTTAAAGACGTCATTACCACGGTGGATGGGACGGAAATCGCCTCCAGACCAGTGACCCATACCACTACTGAAGTGACGATACTAGGCCAAGACGGGCATCAGGAGGTAATTGTGTTCGACGTGATCAAGGCTCCTCAATTCCAAGTAATTCTAGGGATTCCTTGGTTGGAGAAACACAATCCTCAGATTGATTGGCGAGCAAAGACGATAAAGTTTCCAGAGTGCACACCAACTTGTTATCCACGACCCAACATTGGCCTAGCGTCAGTAATGGCTGACGGTCCACAATTACCTCTAGAGTATCGAGAGTTCCAAGATGTTTTTCAAAAGGAACAGGCTAACACCTTGCCACCCCACAGATCATACGATTGTCAGATAGATTTGCTACCCGGTGCAACTCCCCCTTGCAGTAGAATTTACGCCCTTACCGAGCCTGAGAACCTTCATCTGCGACAGTATTTAGACCAGTACCTGGCCAATGGCTTTATCCGTCCGTCGAAGTCCCCTGCATCCTCGGCTCTGTTCTTCGTACCAAAAAAAGGTGACCTCAGAACCTGTATAGATTATCGTGCTCTGAACCAGATAACAGTACAAAAACGGTACCCCTTACCTCTGATCCCGGAACTCCTTGACCAGGTAAAAAACGCCTGTATTTATACTAAGCTTGATCTCCGGGGAGCTTATCACTTGGTACGGGTCAAGGAAGGAGATGAATGGAAGACGGCCTTTCGCACTAAGTATGGGCTATTTGAATACCAAGTGATGCCCTTTGGACTATGCAATGCACCGGCCGCCTTCCAATATTTTATGAATGATGTCCTCAGAGAGCTCATTGATGTCTGCGTTGTCGTCTACATAAATGACATTCTTGTGTACTCATCTTCAGAAGCTGACCATCGAAATCATGTTAGGGCGGTCCTTGAAAAACTTCGCCAACATAAACTTTTTGCCAAGCTCGAAAAATGTGTTTTTCATGTCACTGAGGTCGAATTTTTGGGATTTATTCTGACACCCAAAGGAGTCCACATGGACTCGAGAAAAGTAGACGCTATCCTCAAATGGCCGTCTCCTACTTCCGTGAAAGGCGTTCAAAGCATGCTAGGCTTTGCCAATTTTTACCGTAGATTTATTCCAGAGTTTTCACGAGTGGTACAACCCATCACCGCCCTCTTAAGAAAAAATAAACACTTTGAATGGTCCGCAGAAGCAGAACAAGCCTTCCAAGAGCTAAAGGCTAAATTCACCTCGGCGCCAATACTGAAACACCCACGCCCGGACCTCCCTTACATCGTTGAAACCGACACCTCCAGCTTAGCAATGGGAGCAGTCCTATCACAAAGAGATCCAGAGACTAACCAACTGCATTCTGTGGCATTCTGGTCTCGGAAGTTCTCGGCGCCTGAGATCAACTACACCATCACAGACAAAGAGCTTCTAGCGATTAAATCAGCCTTTAAGGCATGGCGGCATTATCTCCTCGGGGCCAGACACACCGTCACAGTGATCACCGATCATCGAAATCTGCAGTATCTGAAAACCGCCAAGGCTCAATCCTCCAGACAGCTTCGCTGGGCTCTATTCTTTGCTGAATTTGACTTCGTGATCACTTATCGCCCCGGCAACAAGAACGGCAAAGCGGATGCTCTTTCCCGAATTGGAATGGGAGATAACGTTGCCAATCCAGAACCTGTACCAATAATTCCTGAACAAAGGATCGTGGGTCTGATTTCTTCACAATCCATTGAGGATATTGAAGAAAAAACTAAACAACTTGTAACCTCACCAGACTTACTGAACTGGTTACAAAAAGGAAAAGATTTCACCGTAAGCAATGACTTGCCTTATTTCCAAGGACGATTGTTCCTACCACACGCCGATTTACAAAGACAGGTAATCTCCTGCTATCATGATTCATTAATTGAGGGTCACCCTGGCATTGCCAAAACCACAGAAAAGGTGAAGAGACACTTCTGGTGGCCTTCGTGGAGAAAAGACAAAGGAATTTGTGATGTCCTGCGGTGTGTGCGCTCAAAACAAGGGTCAGAAGAAGAAGCCGGCTGGTCTTCTGCAACCATTAGACATCCCACCGTGTCCCTGGCATACCCTTTCCATGGACTTCATCACAGACATACCCTCCTGTTCCGGGTACAACACCATTCTTGTTATTGTGGACCTGTTTTCTAAAATGGCCCACCCACTTCATTCCGCTAAAAGGCTTACCTTCAGCATCAGTCCTAGCCAAAGTATTTCTTGAAAACATCGTCCGGCTACACGGCTTCCCGTCAGTACTAATCTCAGATAGGGGGAGCCAGTTTATTTCCCACTTTTGGCGTAGCTGTTGTCGATTAGCTCAAATCGATGTAAGACTTTCGACCAGCCACCATCCGCAGACCGACGGGCAAACCGAGAGAACAAACCAGACTCTCGAGCAATATTTACGATGCATGCTACAACAGTCGGAGAGTAACTGGAAGGACATCCTTTGGATAGCTGAATATGCTTACAACAATTCAGTTCATTCGGGTACCGGGAAGAGTCCCTTCTAGATCTTGTATGGGATTCATCCTCAAACCTCCAACCTTGATCCACCTCAAGATCTTGGAACACCCGCCGTGGATCAATTGCACACCGTTATTACCCAAGGAAGCGACTGCACATCTACAACAAGCTAAAGAGAGGTACAAAAAAGGAGCAGATCAACACCGAAGCAATGCCCCTCAATACCAGGTTGGGGATCAAGTCTGGCTGTCCACCAAACATTTATCGCTTAAAGGGCCTCGCACCTTCAACCCCAAATACCTGGGACCATATCCAATTACGGCCATAATTAATCCAGTGCCCGTTAAATTAGAATTGCCAACCCATATGAGAATACATCCTGTATTTCACGTATCTCTTTTGAAACCCATGCAACCTGGAACCAGATTGACCAATCCTCCAGAGCCCATTCAAGTGAATGGGGAGCCCGAATTTGAAGTAAAAGACATTTTGGACTCTAAAATCATCAGATCGAAGCTATTCTACCTAATCGACTGGAAAGGCTACGGACCTCAGGAAAGGTCATGGGAACCCTATGACCACGTCCATGCTCCTCCTCTAGTCCAGAAATTTCACCGAACCTTTCCCGATAAACCAAAACCCCCGGGGAGGACAAGTTTGGGAGGGGCCTTGAGGGGGGTTGCTGTCATGGGCGCTACTCCCGAGGGGCCAGAACTGGCCCAGCGCCCTCGGAAGCAGACCCGTCTTCCACTACTCCGGACCCAGCAGACCCCTACAGGGGCCCTTTGGGCCGTGTCCTGGCGCCTTTGGCGCCAGGCTCATGAAGGGTTTCAGTCCCGGCGCCACAGGCGCCGGGCTCATATTGATAAACAGTGTAATAATGCTTGGGTGGACTTACCTGAGGCAGACCATGCTGCATATTTACCCAGAACAATCCAGTCTGGTTGAAGTCCCCAGCCATCAGGGCTGGGAAGAACTATTCCCTCCATTCAGAAACTCTTTTCTTACCTGGGTGGAACCGGTGGAAGAACACACACTGGAAGCACTTCTCTGCTATTTAAACCACGCCCGATGGAAAACACGTGCTTCGCGTTATTCTGCAGCAGCAGCAGGACGCTCACCGAGTCGGCTCCTGCATTCCAGGTCCAGAGTCATCTTCAGCTTCTGCGCAGCAACCTGTGGATGAAGAAAGACACAGAACAATCCTTACCAGATCCCGGAATCCAGTCACCGGCAAAACCTGCAAACAATAAACATAAGGTTAGAAAAGTGCAACTCGCTCGCAGCCGCGCCCGCTTACCTGATCCATCCGTGATTGCAACGGAGCTAACCGCGGCCTTCTCTTCGGCAGCTTCTCTGCACCTGAAAGGCAAAGGACATAATTAAAAAGGGGTTCGGGTGAAGGCAGTCGCATTCATCTTAACTTACCAGTTTTTGCACGCACAGAAGCGGCCGCATCAACCGCAGCATCCCGGCACCTGAAAACTAGAAAAAGGACATTATTAGAGGTGCCATTAAAAGCGGCCAACGATCATTATACTTACGTGCATCGGCACGTGCAGTGGCAACGGATATAAAGCCCGCAGCATCCCGGCACCTGAAAACTAGAAAAAGGACATTATTAGAGGTGCCATTAAAAGCGGCCAACGAACATTATACTTGCGTGCATCGGCACGTGCAGTGGCAACGGAAAACTATGCCCACAGCATCCCGAGGCCTGAAACAAAGGAAAAGGGACATTATTGAGGTGCCCATCTTTTAAAGCCTAAAGACTACAGTATACTTACAGGCATCCGCTCGTGCAGTAACGGCGGCATCGGTCTTCGGCATCCCAGCACCAGTGCCAGAATTAAGGCCGCAAAAGACTTGAGCCTCAACACTGAACTCATCCAGTGACGTAACTGGAATCCACGCACCCCTGCACCAGACGCAGGATGGAGAGCTCAGCATTTATATGCCTAAGGTGAGAGCTCGCCGAGACAAGTAGAAAGCTAGGCTGTGGGAGAAACTGGCGATTGGTGGGAGAAGGAATCCCATCAAACGGTGATTAACCCTTTTTCTTCCACCTGCAGAAAACTTACCCTGCAAGTCAGACATTCGATAAGAGGAAGCCCAGTCCTGAGAGTCGTCCGAGCTCTACGCTTCTCAATTGAAGAAACGATAGCAGCCCAGCCGGGATCAGCGCCTCCGTGGGAATCAGGTGAGCGTTACAGGGAGAGCCAAGGCACTCCTCCAGAGTTTCCCTTCTAATTGCTTTAGCCAATCAGTCTCTTTGGCAGAGAATACTTCAGACCATAAAGTACACTTGGAATTATACAGGTGTTATATACTTTCAGGAGACTCTCTGCAGAGTACCCACCAGATTTGGAGATAAAAGATCTGGTTGCCTTAAACTTTGTAGGAGTTTTACAATGTTTTTAGAAAGTGTCTCCTTATTTAAATTATTTGTAATAAGCATGCTAAGGTATAGATTACTTGCCACTTCTTCCAGAGTATTGTTATCGATAGTCCATCTAAATCTCTTTGTTTTACGATTTGATTTAATCATCATGATTTTAGATTTGGACAAGTTAATAACTAAACAATGCTGCTCAGAGTATTGCGCCAAATTATTCAAGCTATTTTGTAGACCTATCGTAGTCTGATCAAAGATTACAGTATCATCTGCACAGGAAAGCCAGGCAATGGGATGAACACATATGCGGGGAGGATGATTATTGCAATTATTAAAGGCTCTTTCAAGATCTGCAATATATATGTTAAAAGATATTGGGGCAAATGTACACCCTTGTTTTAAGCCAATGTTTACAGGGATCTGTTCCCTCACCCGCCCTCTTGATCTACTCCGAGCTGAACAGTGCTGTCAGCGTACAGGGATTTAGCAAAATATAGAATTTGAGAGTGTAATCTGCCTTTCTCCATCTTTTCCCAGAGCATCTGATGATCAACAATATCCAATGCTTTACTATACTCAATATAACAGATATAATACTTTGGTTTAGATAGTAGGGTACTGCATATAAGGTGTATTAACACCCAGATGTCAGACAGGGTGCTATATCCCTTGTGGAAGCCAGATTGTTGATTACTGAGGATATTTTCTTCAGCTATCCACACATTTATGTAATTTAATAGCAATTTGCTAAAGATTTTGGCACTAGAGTCGATCATGGCCAGAATTCTATAATTAGACTGACAATCTAGAGCCTTTTTTGTAAACAGGTATTAGGACAGGACATCTCCAGGATTTAGGCATTTGTCCCGTTTATACAATTTTACTGAAGATGATTTGTAGAATTGATGCCCATACTTTTGCGTTTTCCTTCTAAAACAAATTAGGGAGGCCGTCAGGGCCAGGTCCCTAGATGGCTTTAGATCTATTATTTTTTCAATTTCAGCCCCAGAAAACATGAAGTATTCTTTATCCCCTATAATCCGATATTTGATATTCATTTCAGAAAGCTGTACTCGATAATACAAGGATAATATGTACATTCTCCAGATATCATTAGATATGGGATTAATCTCTTGAATACCAAGCATAGCAGAGTTGTATTTTTTGTAGATGTGCTAAAATCTTTGCTCATCATGTTTTTATTTTTATTTTTTTAAATTGATTCGGCTGAAATTCTCTACCTTTCAACCGAATATACACAAAATAATAACTCATTTACAATTATTACAATAAAAAGAACAAAACTAAAATTGAAAGGGAACAAAAAGGAGGAATCACATATTCAAGTCATTTCCTTCCAAACTGATTGTTGCATTATGCTCGATCATTCATATGTCTTCAATGCCATCTGTTTCGAGATTTAATTCAAACAAAAAATGTGCTGTTGCATAACCAATTGATTTCAAATGTATGTGGTAAACATGACTCCATAAATCCTTGGCATCCATACATATCGAGGAATTAAATAGATCTTTAAAATATTTGAGGCGTAGGAACAACAGGTTTACACACTCAGTAATATGTTGTAGTGTTTCTGTTGCTTTCCCGCAAAATCGGCACATATTTTTTGTTTGATCTTGCAGGTACCACCTTGTTGGGATTTCCCTGGTTTGCCATAAATTGAGTCTAAGACGCAAGAGATTTGAGCAATGCTGCGGATTGGGGGACTTCATAAGATATTGTTCAACTAATCCATAATGTTTTAACGCAAAACGATTTGCAATGAATGTTTCATATTTCCACACGATTCTCTGGTGGCAATCCAATCGGTTTGCCATAACTTTATTTTGGCTCGGTCAGGATTCTGTAAGAGCAATTCTTCCGTTATATCAGCAGCACTCAAAAACTCATGTGCCCCAGATCTCCAACATTTCATGAATGTGTTGTTTGAGGATTGCATATAGTTTAACAGTATGCTTAATAAACCATTATTATTTCTCCCTAACAAACACTTTCTATACAAGCCACGCACTTTCCATTTATACCCAGCATATAATGAGATCAGACCTAGTTCGTGTCTAATATTGGTACAGAAGATGGCAACTTCAGCAGAGCTCTCCAAAACTTGGCTTCCATTGCATTCCAAAATTTGGATGGCCTCCCTTTTTTTGTCTCAGCACCATACAATAAGATTGGTAAGACTTTCTGTTTGTAGAAGACCAGCCGTGGTTGAATAGTAAACTTGCAGAATCTTCCATTTATAATTTGAGCTTGAGAAATAAGTGTGTTTACTTTTCTTTGCAAGCTTATTTCAGATGCAATATCTTTGATGTTGTTGTTAACGTTTACACCAAGGTAGATGTAACTTGTTACTACTTCGACTCTATTTTTATCTATTATCCAAGCCATAGAACGATTGCGATGTTTCTTTTTGCCAAATTTTATTCAGAATTGCAGCCCAAGTTTCTGGATGCTCTTTCAACATTTGATTATCCAAGCCCTCTGGCCCAAGGGCTCGGGACATGCTTAATTTTGTAATATAGAAAAGCAAATCCTCATGTGTAAATCGTACTAAATGAAAACAATCATCCCTTTTAGTGGGAAGGCCCAGGCCAGATAGCGGGGTTTGGTAAATGTTCTGCAAGTATTCGCACCATTTGTGTTCTGAGATGGAGTTTATTTGTACCGCTGCCTGCCCTTTATATGTAGCTTCATTCAGGAGACCCCATATTTCAGCAGATTATTTCCCCACAATGCTCTGCAACATATGCTCACTATCCTGTTGGAAGCAGAGTGATTTCCTCCCCCTTTGCTCATTCTTAAAGGCTGTCTTGAGACACTTTATTTTGGGGACCCTTTCACATAGGGGCAGATGTTTAACTTGCCGTATTTGCTACCGTAATTCAGTTTTTTTGGCCTTAACTGCTACATCAAAGACATGCGGATGTTTATAATTATGCCCCTGTGATGCCGATTTCACTTGTACACGATACATAACACTTTCCATCCTCACCTGTTAAAGCTTTATCTAGTTCCCATAGGGTTCTATCAGACCACCTAAGATGGTTTCTAGCATTATTTGCTTCAACATGACCTGCATACCTCTCTTTTTAGGCAGATTTCGCAATAAATTCCACTCCCAAGTCAAGCACAACTGACTATGATCACTTTTATCACTAGTCTGAACCTCCAATGATTTCATTATGTTCACAAAGGTATGATTTTTTTATAAATGTAGTCAATAATGGCACGTAGTTGGCCTCTTTCCCATGTGTGCCTTGCCGGGATATCCCCTTCAATTACACCATTCGCCATAAAATAATGTCTTTCATCCATTATCGAGCACCATTGTTGTTCTTCCAAGTTAAACCTCCTACCTGTTTCTGGAAATAAATGCAGATTTAAGTCACCCATGATAAGAACAAAATCAATATTACAATCCATAGCCAAGTTGTCAAGTACTATATCCATGTAATTAAAAAATAATTTCGGCTTTAGATAAGATCGCACCCAGTATATATTGATGATCATCAAAACATATAGATCTTTTAGTAATTTGACAACTTGAATATAGGGACTAGCAGAAAAGCATGGGATAGCCACAACGTTTTTAGTCTTCCTAATGGCCATCATTAATCCCGCCATAGGTCGTCCTCTTTTTTGGGATAAGGCGGTCGTGGACAGAATTTCAAAACCATCCCAAATGGGAGGCTCAATTAGCCAAGTTTCCTGGAGTACTATTATGTCAAACTCATGAAGCACATTTTCATTGGAGTTTACAAAATGATGGAACCCACAAGTACTCCAGGAAACTAGCCAAATTATTTCTGATTCTGCGGGTTGTTATACTTGGCGGGAGCTGTCAAAGCTATTCCCTTGTTCTCCAATGCCTGCGCTTGTACTACCAACACCATAAATTCATAAACTCTTCTTAGATGATTTTTTAACTCCACCTGAACCCATCATGTTGGTTTCTCGACAGAGATTAAATCCGATTTCATATAAAGCGGATTTTCCAGTCCATAACATTTCAGCCAACACTATCGAGTGGACATATAGACAGGATTTAGAGAGATCAAGATAATCCAAGAATTCAACCCTATCCACGTCTGCTGACTCGATATTACGCAGTTGAGGAAGTTATTTGCAGATATTCAAGATACTAGATCGATTCAAGTAGAATTCCGTGAAAGGGTGTGGGCGACATGCAATAATAAATTGGTGATGGCATGGTTGGTTCTGTTGTGTATTTAGTATTGACTTTTTTTATCGCCAAGTTCCTTTTTCTGACCCTGCTTTGTTGTCCATGGATTACTTTGGCTTACATGTGAGTACAGCGGCGTATTTACTTTAAGTGCACTAGTTTCAAGTCTAGGACCATCCACTATAGGCAATGTCAAAGTTGGCACTGGCTGTGCAGCAGCAGGATTCCCACTCTGGCCCTCAGATGCCATTGACATGTAGCGTGCTACTGCTTTATTTATTTCAATTTGCATTTGATCAGATAGTGCATTTGTGGGTGCATTAGTTGCAATTAGTAGATTCCC
This sequence comes from Ambystoma mexicanum, assembly GCF_040938575.1. Taxonomy (NCBI): domain Eukaryota; kingdom Metazoa; phylum Chordata; class Amphibia; order Caudata; family Ambystomatidae; genus Ambystoma; species Ambystoma mexicanum. The sequence goes on from NC_090935.1 coordinate 625,394,273, forward strand.
ATTAGGCACTTTTGTCACTTCCTTCGTAACTAGTGTAACGTGTGGTACAGTTTCTTCTTGCATGTTAATCAGAATGGAGGCTACGACCAGATCATCTAGTGGTTTGTATGCCATAGGCGTAGGCACTTCCCCTTGCATAATAGTAGTTGGTGACTTCTTACAATTATTCTGTTTAGATTGCGCCTCAAGTCTTTTATGCGACGCAGTTAGAATTTTTAGAAACCGTCTGGACTTCGACCCTTCTTTTGATTTATTCTGGATTGCCAACACTTTTTTCGTTTTCACCTTTGGTTTAACAAGGCAATCAGTTGTTTCCCCATTTGCTGTCTTTTCTTTGGAGAACATGTTCAATGCATTTGGTTGAGACACTTCAATCTTTCCCCCTCAACAAGACACTGTTTCTGACTGAATTATCAGTACCATTTGTATTCTCGTTCACTGCTAACATTTTTAGAGGTGCCGATTCTAGATTCCTGTCAGTAAGTGAACCAGCATTCACATCTTCATTGGGTTGCGACACTGATTCATCCCCAATATAAACCATTGTAACAGTTTGTGTGCCGATATTATTTGGTTTACAATGTCAGAAAATGTCATATGCTTGCTCCATAGCAGGTGTGGTTTCTGCAGATATAACACTCCGATTCGACAATTGAGATAATAAAATTGTTTGGTGATTAATTTTTTGATCTAATGTCTCATATAATTTGGCCAGGGATAGTAGAGCCACGTTCATAGTCATTAGAGTGTTCCTGTCTTGTGACATATCTGATTGGGAGCCCTTATCAGGTTGTAGAGTTATGGGGGCAACATTTGCTAGTGGAGACATTGCATCAGTAGCCACTCGATGCATAGTGGGGGAATAAATGACAAAGAATTCACTGACCCCTCACGCCCCAGGTCATCAAATGACTCTGAATTAGATATTAAATAATTCCCAGCCCGCAATTGGGCCTCAATATCACACTCATTAGGCCTAGATGAGCCTGGGCCATTTGGGCTATTAATTGGAGATAGATGGTCAACTTGCATCAAATCGCACTTGTTCAAATGGACAAAAATTATTTCTTCATTTATGCATGAATTGCTGCTTTGATTCATGAACGATAATGTTTCTTCATCGATCTGCCCCACAATGCGCATTTTATGATACGCTTTCCACAGTTTGTATTGTGCTGCAACTGAACATAGCATTAGGGTATGGTGGGGGGCGCTGTTGTGTGCCCAACAAGATGGCCGCCTAATCTGTGAGCCCTGTGGCTGGTAATATCCTGTACCTGTAAATCCTGCTGAAGACTGCAACTGTCGAGTGCCCAGATACGGCAAACATCCAGCTGAAGACTCCGGGACCACACTGTCCCAATCCTGGGTGAAATCGGATCCCAGATCCTAGATAACGGACAGCTGCACTGCCGAGATCCCTCTCTAACGGCGGCGAAGTGTGCCAAAACCACTCCTTGGTTGGTGTGCTCGCATTGGACGGAGGGAGGAGTGCGCTAAGCCCGACCACCAGAAGCATACCAGCCTAAGAGCAGTCCGGAACACCTGTGACGGTGAGGACCGCGGCAAGGTCTGAGCCCCCTCCAGCTACCAAGTCACTGTGCACTCAGACACATCGGCGCATCCTGAGTGGCCGAGCACTGGCTGCGGTTGTGCGAGAGATGGAGAACTGCTCTGGGTGGAGACCACGGCACAGCCCGTGGGGGCGCAAGGGCTGCATGTGTGCCACCTCGCTGCCCACTGGGTAGAAGCGACTGGGGAGAAGGCACAGACAAGACCCCCAGCTAGACAACATCCAGACGGGGGGGGGTGAAGGAGTGGCCCGGAGGGTCCGCTGCGGGCCGCCCCCCCACCTGCTCCTACAATTGAGTGAAATCTGCACAGGTGGGTGGAACTGTGATTTCCCCCCCGCTGGCGAGACACAGCAACACCTTGGGAGGGGTAAAAGCAGAGACACGGCACGGCAAAGAGCAGAGGTCATGCTCACGGTGCCCCGCTCCCCGACAGCAGGGATCACGACACAGCCAGCCTGACACCAGCAAGGTACATGTAGGGGCAGAGGGCCACCCCCATAAATTTGCCCCCAGTGAAACACAAAGCAGTCCCACACTCCCGCCAAAGCCCACACAACCTGCGGTACAGGCGCATCCCCTCACCCCTAAGGTAGACTGAAAGAAAGTGCTGGACAATACCTGGCTCCTGGTGCTTATTTACCACGCTGCTAAAAAAAGGGGATTCGCGGATTGCGGGCCCCTACTCTTTATCTACCACCAGGAGCACCCCTGAACACCAGAGCCCTGGAATTCCATTGCGTGGACCTGGAAAAACACCCCATTCCCTCATGGCAGGGAAGCCCGCCATTGACATATCAAGGAACATATACCTAAGCGAGTATAACAGACCCCCCTACACCGTGCTCCATAACATCCTCCCCTCCCCCCCGGAGGTACAGAAGACCAAGGAATGAACACACACATTGATGGGAGGATCAAAAAAAAAAAAAAGCGGGGACCCATGGACGCATTTGCTAATACCACCACGCTGGACCCAGATCTCGACCCAGCACCCCTCCCCAGGGGCTCCACACCAGACCCTCCAGAACTAAACATGACCCCCTACATGGCAGCGATGGAGAAAGGGTTTTCGGCAATCAACACCAAACTGGAGGACATAGGCAATAACATCACGTCCATCTGAGCAGACATCAGGAAGGTCAACTCCAGAGTCACAGAGGCTGAGGAAAGGGTGTCCACTCTCGAAGACACGTCCGTCACACAGAGCAAAACTATAGAACAAATCCAAAAAGACATCAAAACTATCCAGAGCAAATTCAAGGACCTAGAATCCCGCTCACGCTGCAACATAAGGGTGGTCGGGGTGGCGGAGCGAAAACTTACCACTCTCATGGAACACTTCCTCAAGGATATACTTCACTCTTTGTTCCCGGAGGCACAGTTCTCGGAACAATTTCTGGTCGAAAGAGCACACAGAGCACTTGCTCCTCCACCTAAACCAGGAGCTTCACCCAGAACAATTATAGCAAGAATACTTAATTACTGAGACCGCAATCTCATCCTCAGACTGGCACGTGAACAAGCCCCTCTGTCCTACGACTCCAACCGCATCCACATATATCCAGACTTTTCATCAGGGGTTCAGGCAATGAGGCGCTCCTTTGACACAGTAAAGAAGGCACTCAAGGAAAGGAAAATAGTATACACAATGCTATTTCCGGCTAAACTACGCATATAACACGCCGGCAGGACACAATTCTTTGAGACACCTGACGAGGCCATGTCATACCTGGAACAACACTTTCCGACAGTGCAGAATGGAACCTGAAATCAGAAACCCGTACGAGCAAAGATCAAATCAGAAACAGAACAACAATGCACCAATACGATAGTCTAATACAGCCACGACTCCGAAGAGGGAAGCGGGCCACCCAGAACCCCTCACTTTGCAATGTTGCATATAGTTCACAGGGACACACCACCCGATTGGGGGGATGGTGAGGCTGAGAGTGGGTTGAGTTACAGGCCTGTAGCCTGGTTAGGACTGGTTTCCCGATGCTACACATACTTACACCCAGGAACGCAAACGAAGGATCCAGTCGGGGAGAAGTTTCTACAGTTACGGTTTTTTGTTATAAAGTGGAAAAACTGACACTATGTTCTGTTATATATAAATCCTGGCACAGCGAAACCCGAGAAACTTGCATCTGGGCGTCACAGACCTTGCATACATTTCACAGAGCAGAATGAATGGCAACACAAGATAAGATGGTGAGCACTAGGCTTTTGTCCTGGAATATAAGAGGCCTGTCTAACCCAATCAAAACTAGAAAAGTCATGGCTTACGCTACAAGACACCATAGCGACATCCTGTTTCTGCAAGAGACTCATGCAACTGAAAAGGCGTGAGCATCCCTAAGCCGCACCTGGGGTCAACAAGTGATTACTACTGTCTATTCCTCACATCCAGAGTGGTGGCGATAATTATTCACTGAAGAACAGGCCTTGTTATAACCAAAACCATATGTGATCCCAAAGGCAGATACATAATTATATGGGGAACACTTCGGGGGCAGAATACAATACTGACAAGGCCATGTCATACCTGGAACAACACTTTCCGACAGTGCAGAATGGAACCTGAAATCAGAAACCCGTACGACCAAACATCAAATCAGAAACAGAACAACAATGCACCAATACGATAGTCTAATACAGCTCCGGGGTGCCCCAAAGTTGACACCCCGGAGTTCTACCACCAAATACTTTCGTTGATATTGCCTATAGGAGAGGTGAAGGTGATTGGGGCGGAGACTTCAATACCATCCTAGACCCAGAGATGGGCAGAACAACCACAAGCGGTAGAAAGGAGACAAAGACGGCTTCAACCATCAAATATGCCATGCGCCTCCTACCGTTGGCCGATACATGGAGGGAACTCCATCCACGCAAAAAGAAGTTTACATTTAATTCATACGTTCATGGGTCAAGCTCCCGGATAGACTACTGGCTCTGCTCCACGGAATGTATTCAAGAGACTAAGGAGTGTACCATACTACCCTGCACCCTCTCAGATCACTCCCCGGTCATACTAGACATCCTACTTGGCTACACACCCCGAAAACCCGAATGTGGAAGATGCTGCCACAACTCCTACGGGATGAAACACTGGTGGAATCACTCCGCATAGAACTGACCGACTTCTTTGAGCGCAACGAGGGCTATATATCGACATACACCACAATATGGGAAACCTTCAAGGTATGGCTAAGAGGGCAGCTGATCGCCACAGTGCATGGCAGACTGCAAGAGATCCGCTCAAATTTGTCCCAAACCGAAGCCCGCATAAAAGAGGGAGCATATACCAGAGCACAGGGGCAAAACACCCTGGCCCCCCTACAGGAAGCCACCGAAACATTCAATACACTGGCAGACCAAGAAGTGCACTACATGATACAACCCATGAGAGCCAAGAGATATGGAGAGGGAAATAAATCAGGAAAGATCCTGACCAACCTTGTCAGGTCAGAATTAGGCCAAGGACAAATCACCAGCATCACAGATGAACAGGGAGTAACCCTTACGAGTCAGAAAGGTATGAACGAAGTGTTTCTCCGATACTACTCCGAATTATACCAAAACGGGGACCAGAAGTCACCAGAAGAACTGCAGCAACACTTAGATTCATACTAACTTCCACAGCTCACGGAGGAGGACAGAGTAATCCTGGACACCCCGCTATCGGAAGAGGACATAACACAAGCAATTAAAGACTTAAAGATGGGCAAAGCACCAGGAGCAGACAGCATTACGACAGACCTATATAGACCTATGAGCTGGCCCCACGACTTCTTAAAATATGGGAGGAGTTACTGGAGAAAGGAACATTGCCACCATCTCTACGCGAGGCCATAATCTCTGTCCTATTGAAGCCGCACAAACCGCCTCACGACCCCTCCTCTTACAGGCCCCTATCTCTCATCAATGTAGATGCGAAAATCATGGCCAAAGCCATCGCCAACAAACTAAACCCACACATGAATAAACTGATACATCCGGACCAATCCAGCTTTATACCATCCCGCTCCACTGTCCTAAATGTCTGCAAATTCTTTGTAATCTCGTCTCAAATGTACCCTGAGAAGAAAACTATTGCAGTAACATTGGATGCCGAAAAGGCATTTGATTCCATCTCTTGGAGGTTCAAGTACGCCATCCTCCAAAAAATGGGATTCGGCCCGGGATTCATCAGGAGCATACAGACATTATATTGTAACCCCACAGCCAGAGTAAGGACCAATGCGACCATCTCCGATAGCTTTGAACTACAAAGAGGTACGAGGCAGGCATGCCCCCTCTCTCCACTGATATTTGCGCTCACCATAGAGGGAATGGCAGCATTCTTACAGACCAAACATACATGGAGAGGGATACACATCATGGGTAGACCTCAATTCATCTCACTATAGGCCGACGACACTATGTTATACATCAGAGACCCAGATTTACATCTCCCCCCGATAATGCAAGACATAGCAGAATTTACAAAGCATTCCGGATATAAAATCAACCAACTCAAATCCGAAATAATACCTCTAACCAAGGCTGCCTCACAATCAGAGGCTACAGCCCAGTTCTGCTGGTCTACTGCCAGATACCTGGGGATTATTATGGCAACGGATAAGAACACGTATTCCAAAAACTATGGTCCATTCCTAACAGCTGGAAACCAAGCTCAACCTCTGGGCGAAACTACTGCTATCCATGTATGGCTGGATATACCTACTAAAAATGGTGATCGTCCCCAAATTGTTATACTTCTTCAGTGGCATCCCCATTTGGCCGGGCTGTAGATTCTTCGAGACTTTACAGAGGAGCAGCACACACTTTGTATGGGGAGGAAGTACACCCAGGATCAGCTGGAACAAGATGTGCGAACATTACGAAACAGGGGGCTGGCTGCGCCGGACTACTTGCTATATTATTATGCGGCCTATGCGGCCCAAGCCCAGTTTGCCACATATTGGTCCCAAGACACAGAACAGTATGCACACATACACGCTGAAGAGTTTGCAGCGGCCCCGAAGGACCTGCGAGGTATGATGTTTACCAAAGTAAAGGAAGAGAGGGTGGGGGGCGGACCCAGTGCCAACCACGGTCCGAGCATGGACGCAGATCCTGAAGAGCGTTCAATGCGATACACCTTACTCACCACATGCCCCATTATGGGCATACCCAGACCTCGGACCAACCTTTGAACGCACTCTGCAGAACCGTTGGGACCCGGAGCGCGGAGCCAGATTGGGTGACCTTTTCCCTGAAGGGCGTTTCATTACGATGGTTGTACTACAGGAAAGAATAGGCAAAGGCCTGACTCTGACACTACAATACCAACGCCTAAATGCGTCCTGCAGAGCATCTGGCCGTTGTTCCCTGAGGAACCTCCAGTACATAAGTTCCTTGCTGATATCCTAACACCGGAGGGGTTCAAGTAGATACACTAAAACCATCTCTCTCAATGCCAATTTCCACCTCATTCAGTTAAAAATCCTAAATCAGTTACATATTACCCCAAAAAAGATTGACTTCTCCAAACAATCAGCATGTCCCAAACGCGGAGCAATTGAGGTGGATGCGATACATATGTACTGGTATTGCCCACCGATTTGTCAGTTTTGGGAAGATGTGGCAGAAAAGATGAGTGACATACTGGACATTCATATCCTGGTGACCCCGCTGAAATACTTACTAGGAGACATTGGAAAGGCCTCAGTTAAGGTCCGTAGACTGTTTGCAGTGGCGGGAGCAGTAGCCAAGAGACATATACTCCTGAAATGGAAGTCTAGATCACCCCCCATGGCCCAAACATGGCTCAGACACCTGGCTCTCACGGGGGAAACCGAGGAGGTGTATGTGCAGGGTATACAAGCCCACTCAAGACCCAAGGACATATGGCCCCCACCGAGGGCATACCTAAAAGCCCCGACGGTCAGCTCGGACAAAGAAGAGAGATAGAGACAATTAGTGATAAACTGTGTAATTTACAAGTTGTGAAATGGATAAGAATGCACTTCTCCCAAATGTTTGAAATAACATGTCTGTTTATTGCCAAAATGCCATGCCAGAATTAAATAAAGGCTTAAAAATAAAAAAAAGAACATATCATTGGTGGTAGTAAACTCTTCTGATTGCTAACTTCAGATGCATGGGGATTGTCTTTATCGCAGCGCTTACCCTCCATTTCCATTGTAACCGGATAAAACGTGATGGTGCTGGTGTTTCCACGTCCACCTGCAGGCGGGCGGTGTTAAACCCGCCAGGTCAGACCTGGCGGGAACGCCACCTCCCACCTGCAGGACTCGAGATCGGGCGGTCCGGAATTAACAGTGGCGGCGGGTTTACCGCCACTGTTATTTCCGGACCGCCCGACCCGTAGTGAGGCCCATTGTTTTTCATTTTGTGAGCTAGGTATTCATTTTTTGGGTGGGCGTGTGCATTATTGAAAAATCGAGTTGCATGCTTGGATTTGCGCATGCATTTGCTAGCAAGGTTAAATTTGCCGGCATGCCCGACTTTAGAGTATACCGACTCATGATCTTTCCTAACAAGACAGAACTCACTCTGTTAATGGGTGTCTACAACACGCGGCACGCAGGGCTTTTGAAGAAGAATACAGTACTGGGAAACACTTCTATGTAAATGCTTCTTACACCTGAATTCAGCGTCCTGTGAATGCACTTCAAACCAAACAGGTTTCCAACACACGCTGTATTGCAATGACAGACTCACAAGTGCTATGAAGTCTGTTTAACCTTAGCACGCCTAGAAGCAATTAAATATCAAGCAGTTCGGTCCCAAACAAATAGTTTTACAACTTTTCCAGTTTTACAAAGCGGGAAGTGAGCAAAAGAACGAGGGAGGAGGCATTTGCCTTGCAAGCAATATAAACGAACTTCCCCACCACGGTGACAAGACTTACTTTTCAAAATGCAGTGAGTGCTTAATGCACCCCACCAACCCCGCCCAAGACAGCAACAGACAGCCATTCCACACAGGACTTACTCACAAGGCGCGCAAAGAAATGTTGAAATAGCCTTGCGGGCAGGGCTGGACTGGCCCTATCGGCCGATCGGCTGCTGGCCGATGGACCTTGAGGTCTGTGGGGGCTGGTTTTTCTGAAGCCACGGGTGGGCCGGATTTTAAAATAATTATATTGTTTTTTAATGGTTTTTTTATTAGAGTCTGTCAGTCTGAGTCTCACTCGTGTGCGGGCGGCATGCTGATGCCGAGCCGCGCTGCGAGCGGCCTGACTGAGCAGCAGCAGTCCAGTCACAGTGACAGTGTTGTTATGTCAGTAGGCTGGCCGCGGGCAGGTTTATTTTTTTGTTTTTGTGATGAATCTGAGGTTGTCTGCCTGCTGCCGTGCCGAGCCGCTGGCGGCGCTGTGGTCGCTAGCGGGCCGGCCCAAGCAGAAGCAGCAGGGAGCTCCCTGAGGCTGAGCGGCTGAGCTGGCTGCCTCGCTAATGGATTGGCGCCGGTCGTCGCGGAAGGAAACTTGCACGCACTCATTAGTAGGGCGGGCCGGGGCTTGGAGCATATTCATCAAAGCAAGGTAACACATACATGTTGTATTACCTTGCTTTGATGTGATGATTTGATTTGCATGCAGCATGGATTCATGCATAACTATGTGCATTTTGCATCATGCATGCATCTCCTCCTCAGCCTTGGGCGCCGCAGTGGCGGCAGCCGTGCAGCCACTTGGTGATTCGCAGCTCGCCTCCAGCTCTGTGCTCGCCGGGGCCTGCCCCCTGGCCCCGGCTTGCTCTGTGATTAAGTAAAGTCACTCTCTGAAGTGCTAATATTATAGCACCTGCTGCAGGCTGGCCTGGCTGGACTCCTGCAGGGAGGCTGCTGGGGGCGGGCTCAGCCGGGCTGGCCTGGCCCGGGCCCCCCTATGCGAGTGTGCGGCCGCCGGCACATCAAGTTGCTTTCAACTTTGCAGGAATGTGTTACTTTGCAAAGTTGAAACAAAGCAACTTAGTTGTGCCTGGGGCTGGGCCTGGGCCGCTGACAGACTCTGTGCCTCCATGGATGTGACGTGACTGCTCGGATAGCCTCTGACTTTGAGGATATAAGTTAGCCTCCTCTCCTGACCTGGGCATGAGGATTTTGGCCACTGCCAGCCCGGCCCACGACTGTCACCGGCGTGCAGCAGCACAGCTCAGCAGCAGCAGACCAGCAGTCAGCAGCAGACCAGTCTGCCGCGTGACGACGTTGTCACTAGTGCACTGCCAACTTGCCGCACAGTCACACTGCAGTGCTGTGCTAGCACTAGCAATGGCAGACAGTGCCACTGCCGTCTGCCAGCCCCACCACCCCCCAGGCACCAGCGGGTGGCGGACCCGGCCCGAAGAAGTCCAAAAGAGGACCGAAGAAGAGAATCATCGTAGACTGTGTCTGTGGAGACTCCTGGGCTGAGGACAGGTACGAATTTGGGAGTGGTGGGTGGTCAGTCTGTGTGTGTGAACCTGGCCTTCCTGCCTGGTCCGGATGATTTGTTTCCAGTCCCACTCCAGAGCAGAATGTCAATAATAGAGAACGGGAGAATGCTGACCGTGTTTATTTATTTTGCTTTTCCTGGACTGGAATGGTTTGGTTACAGCTATTAACTTGGTGCAACTAAGTTGGTGAAACAAGACATACACGTGTCTGTATGCTCTTTGTGCCTGGAATCAATATCGCTAAAATATTTAATTATGGCCACTGTACAATGTGTGTTTTTATTATGTCCACCCTTGTTTCTGTTATGCGGCGTGATTGTGGAAGGAACTGTGACCCAGCAGTCTGTACAGCCCCGCATTTATGCATCATGGCATCATGTACAAGAGGACAACGTTTATCTATCTGAAAAAGATGGGTGGGGTTCTCGGCCAGCGCCAGCTACACTACATTTATGACAAATGGCTTATGCTTGTTGTTGTTATTATAGCAGATGTATTTTGGGGTTCATTATATGAATGCTTTGCTCGCTTGTTATGACGACACTCAGACGCTGGGTGCTGTCACTGCTGTGCAAGTGCAGGCTGCATGTGCAGAGCCAGTGTCTGTGTTGTCGGCTGGCTTTTCTCTGCGAACAAACTCAAATTCCAGACATACAGCGCCTCCGTTACTAAATGCAAAATCTGGAGCGGGTGTTGTTAGACAGCCATCCGAATCCTTCTTTGTTGAAAGCCTGCGTGTGAAACTGGCCTGCCGCCTGCCTGGTCCGGATGATTTGTTTCCAGAGCAGCAGAATGTCAATAATAGAGAACGGGTGGAGTACCGAATGCTTTATTTATTATTTTTTGTTATATTTATTATTTATTATTTTTTGTATTTATTTTGCATTTTTAAAGCACTCACAACTGGCAATTAATTCAAATCCCTACCCAGATCCTTAGTGCATGTGTACTCTTGGTGCAAATAATGCTGTGCCTCCAAGCGGAAGCAGATAAGCGTGCGTCATGCGCAGTGCAAGCAGAAGGTAAACGCAGAACTGATGAAATGCTGACCCTTCCAGCTGGGATGGAGTGGGGGAGCTGGGACACGTTGGTATTTGACAAAGGTTTGGCAGAGGGCGTGCCAAACAGAACATAACTGGTCTGCTGTTTAATCTCAGTTACCAGTTTAATGGTATCCACTACGTAATAATTGCTCATTTTACTATAGCTGATAGGATAGCTCAGTGGGTTGAGTGCTCGCTGCTGTGATGTGTGTGCGTGATCTGCAGGTTGCAGCTTCAAATCCCCAGCAAGGCCATCTCAGCCTTTCATCCTTCTGAGGTCGATAAATGAGTACCAACACAGGTTGGGTGATATTGTATGCATATTTGTTCTATAAAAAAGATCTTAAGTGTAAGTGCTATACAATAACATATTATCATTTGGCCTTGGATGTCTGCTTGCATTCACAGTAATTTGACAAAATGGATATATACACACAGATATTAATGATACATATGGTGATCCATTCTTGCATGCAAAGTTATGTTATTTTATGAGTTGTGTTGTAATGTAACAGACACATGAACCCTCCATAAGTAGCATTTTCTGTAGAGTCGTGAATTGACGCGATTCACAGGTGATGGTTTGAGGGCCACTATTTTTGATGCGAGGGGCGGGCCACTTTTTTGAGGCGAGGGATGGGCCACTTTTTTTGGGGTGTCCGGGCCTGTTTCTTGTCCCAGTCCGACCCTGCTTGCGGGTAAAGTGGGCGGAGACAGTGGCACTTAGAAAATGTTCACCTAAAACGGCAAACAACAACAGTTGTTAACTACAACCACACTTGTGGACACTTGTAAGTCTGTTCAAGTTTGCAGGTTTGCACCTAGTCAGTCTTGGCGTACCAGTGGAATCCAAATTAATTCTCCCGAAAAAAGCCTCAGAAAGCCTTGGGACAGCCCTTCCACACAGGGTTTACTCACAACGCTCTTTATCTTTTAACGCCAAGTACATTAGCTTCCATTGTGCTGAGGCGATACAGGCCCTACGCATCCTATACCAATTTTTTGTTGCATTTTCAGTTTCTCTCTCAATGATCTTGTCTCAGGATCCTGAATGTTTCTTGTTATCCATCGGATCTTGCTGTTCAATTCTTTTTTCTTAGTTGCTACAGACTGATCATAGGTATTTTTATGGAGACAGCTAAGGGAGGTGATTTTTAGTTGGTAATTCAAGACCTCCTGTATCGAGTTCTGTACAGTAAAGCAAAAGGCCTCCATAGCACCAAATGTAGGAAGGGTGTCATCAGTCAATGCCGCTAATAGCATTTCACTAGTTTTACAGATTTCATTTCTATTCCAGTCTATGCGGTTAGCCTTGTAGTTAATACAGTAATCACCCTTCAAATTCCCCTGGTCAATGTTAGAAGCGATTTTCAGGGAAAATTCTGTTAGAACATGATCACTGAGATTGTTGGCTATAAGCTTGTAGTCGGTTATAAACACAAACCTGGATAGTATAAAGTCAATCCAAAAGAATTGTCGATCATATGACCAATTAGAACACCCTAAAGGGTGTTTGACGGCGTGATTGGTCAATCTGCGGGCTACACAAACTGGTATAGCCCACAGATTGATTACAGCCCGCAATTACTGTGGTAATTGCTTATCTGTGCCAGCACCCACTGAAGGCTGGAAAGTTTGCATGTTGGTCTCTCTGTGATTTCACAAAGGAAAGAGTTAACTTTCCGTTCCGAATTACACGTTGCAAAACCAACGTGTGCAAAGGAGCCCAGCCCACTGGCAGCAAGGAAACACTTTCACTTCGTATGTTTCTTTTTTCACCGAAATTAAGACATGGGGATCCTTGCTCTCACCTCCTCGTGTTGTTAGATGCACAGGAGTATGGGAAGGATAATGGGAAACCAGAGCATACAAAAGGTAAGTGGATAGCACGCAAAGTTAATTTATATGCAGAGTGACCTTGCTAATGTTGTGCTACTATGTTTAAGTGTGCAATCATTTGAAAGGTATGTTTGTGCAGGGGGAAAAAATAAAACACCTGAAATGACCTTAATTGAAACACTGGGCAGGCATACACACACCTGATTTCTGTTTGATATCATACTCCTCCCACCCAATAACCTTCCAACACCCTATAAAATAAATGAGACCCGTTTAATTGAAGTACAAGAAATTGCAAAATTGTAAATAAATGTCTGCAACATTTACCATTTTGCAATTTTTTGCACTTCAATTGAACATGTTTCATTTATTCTACTTTAATTAAACACTGAGGGTGTTCTAATAGCTTTATAGACCTGCAGCTCGGGCCGTACAGGGCGTTATGGTCCCTCATACCTCATTAACTCTGTCCTCAGGGCCCATAACGCCCGGTACGACCCGTGCTGCAGGTCTATAAAGCTATTAGAACACCCTCAGTGTTTAATTAAAGTAGAATAAATGAAACATGTTCAATTGAAGTGCAAAAAATTGCTAAATGGTAAATAAATGTTGCAGACATACCTCATACCTCGTTAAAGGCCCTCGCTTGGCTTGATCCATTAACTCTGTCCTCAGGGCCCATAACGCCCAGTACGACCCGAGCTGCAGGTCTATGAAGTTATAGTGTAAAACAGGTCTTCATGTGTACCTAATTCGCATACCGTTGTCTGTTCTGAAAATGTGGTAAACTAGGGTTTTTCTCCCCCGCAGGACTCTCAAACTTAGGTGGCCCCACCACTGTGTACCTAATTCGCATACCGTTGTCTGTTCTGAAAATGTGGTAACCTGTGCTTGCCGCTCTCTTCCTGTCTGCGTGCTCTCGCATCGTCTGTCCTCCCCCCCACCCCCTCCTACTCCATGGTGCTCTCTATCTCACCTATCTTCTCTAACTGTAACTGCTTCTCTATTGACTATCCTGCTCTCCTCACTAAATCTGGTAGGAAAAAGTTTAAAAAGGACATCCTGGTCTCCAACCCAGGCCTCCCTATTGCTGACACCTACACTAGTGCCTGCTCTAAGGAAACTCTCACTGACATCCTCTTTTTCGTGCCTTCGCCTGACCTATGGACCCTTCATATGGTCTCCGTGCTCTCTCCTTTTTCCTCTTCTCCCATTAATGGTGGCACCCGTTGGGATGTCCTCTTGGCCTCCTTCCACTCCTCTAAGGCCATCATTAATGTCTACGCTAATGGGACCGTCTTGGTCCAAGGCCCTCAGGCCAACCTTCACCTCTTTGATAGACGCTTCCCACTCCTCATCAACTTCCTTTCCTCTCCTGCTGTCCCCCCTCCTCTGTCCTAGTCTACCTTGCCTCTACCCCCCCTCCCTGCCCTCTCTCATGCTCCTTCTTCACCTCCTTCCTTCTACACCTCCGCAGGGCGTACCTCTGATCTGTACCCCTCCCCGGAAGTCCTTCAAGGTTGGCAACCTTCTCCACATTGCCACTCTTAACTCTCGCTCTGCAATCAAGCATTCTTCTGATATCTGTCGCCTTCTTGAGGAACGGGACCTTGACGTCCTCGGTCTCACTGAGACATGGTTCACAGCCAGCTCTGTCACTAGCTTTGACACACTCCTACCTGATGGTTACAAGATCCTCTCCGTTCCCAGGCCTAACTGTGCTGGGGAGGGTGTTGCCCTTATCTTCCCTGAGTGGATTCCTGCCACTGTCATTCCTACGCAGACCTACTCCTCTTTTGAATGTCTTGTCTGCCGACTCTCTCTCTCTCCCAGCCATTCCCTTACCGTGGCTACTATCTATCGGCCACCTGGTCAAATTTCCTCCTTCCTCTCCGAGTGGGCTGACCTCTCCTCCTCACTCCTGTCCGCTACCACTCAACTCCTCTTTCTTGGTGACTTCAACATCCAGCTGGATGCCTCCTGTCCCCCCCACTGGACTCTTTCGTGACCTCTGCGACTCTCTCTCACTCTCTATTCTCCCGTCTGGGCCTACTCATTCTGCAGGGCACACTCTTGATGCTCTGATCCCTTCTGACCTTCCCCTCTCCGTCCCTCTCTCCATTCCTCTCTCCTGGAGTGATCACTTTCTCCTACCCTCCCTACCCCTCAGGCAAAGCCACCCTCATCATCGCCACCCACCTTCTCGGCCATCCGACCCATGAAGCGCGTGTCAGTTGAGGCTTTCGCTGCCACCTTCTCGCCCCCCCCCCCCCCTTCGGCCGACTCCCACCCTGACACAGCCCTCTCAATGCTCCACTCTGCTATATCTGATACTCTTGATATCCTTGCCCCTGTCATGAGGATCCGCCTGAAGCCCAATGCCAAATGTAACTCCTGGTATGACTCGGATCTCGTCACCCTTAAACGCAAGTGCAGGGTGGCAGAGAGGAAATGGCGTGCTTCGTGTTCATCCTCTGCAAAACTGGCCTGCCGCCTGCACCAAAGGCAATACCATCTCTCTGTTCTCATCAAGAAGAGAGCCCTTATCCAAGCCCGCATCTCTGCGGCATCTAACAACTCGGCTGAACTCTTTAAAATCTGCAAGGAGCTTGCGAACCCTGCTGCAGTCTCTACCTCTCCTGTCCCCTCCCAGGCCCTCTGCACAGCGCTGGCCTCTCACTTCATCTCTAAAACTCAGGACATCCTGTCCTCACTCTCCTCCTATCACCTCCCTCCCTCTCTTCCCGGCTCTTCCTCTGGCCCTTCTGCAGCCACCCCTCCTCCCTCCTTCCTTCTCTGCCTTTCCCCTTTTTTCTGCTGACGAGGTCTCCAGACAAGTCTGATCTATGAAAGTCTCGTCTAAACAGGTTCACCCCTGTTCCTCCAAAACTATCAAGGACCACATCGACTCCCTGGCCCCGCCCTGGCTGACTTTTGCAACCACTCCTTCGCCTCTGGAGTCTTCCCATCCCCCCTCAAGCACTCCCTTGTGCACCCTCTTCTTAAGAAACCCTCTTCCGACCCCTCCTGCCCGGCTAACTATCGCCCAATCTCCATCACTCCCTTCCTGGGCAAGCTCCTGGAGAAACTGGCCATCTCCCAGCTTAACCTCCATGCTAAATCTGTTGGTAGCCTTCATGACCATCAGTCTGGCTTCAGAGCTGCCAGAAGCACGGAAACTGCTCTCCTGAACATCCGTGAAGACTTGCTCTCCAACCTTGACTCTAACACTCCTTGTGTTCTCATTTTGCTCGATCTCTCTTCTGCCTTTGATACTGTCAACCATGCCATCCTGCTCAACCGTCTCCGTGATAACCTGGGTATTACTGGTCAGGCTCTGGCGTGGCTGACTTGTTTCCTTTCCAATCGACCCTCCCAGGTCCAACTTGGCTCCTTCCTCTCTGACGTCTTCTTCTCCACCTGTGGTGTTCCCCAGGGATCTAATCTCTCTCCCTGGCTTTTCAACCAGTATCTGTCACTCCTTGCCCACTGCATCACCGCCCTCTGCCCCAACTTTCAGTGCTATGCGGACGATACCCAGCTCATTTTCAGGCTACCCTCGGCCTCCTCCTCTCCTTCCCTCATCTCTGACTGTATGTCTGCTATCCAGGAATGGTGTGCCGCCAATGACCTCTTCCTTAATGCCAGTAAGACTGAGATTCTACTCATCGGCACACCCACTCCCTCCTTCCCTGCAGCTCTCTGGCCGGCCTCTTTTGGCCCTCTTCCTGCTCCTACCTGCCAGGCTAAAAACCTCGGGGTCATCTTCGACTCTACACTCTCCTTCTCTCCTCACATATCAGACGTCTCTAAGAAGTCACACTACCAGCTGCACCTCCTCAGAGGTATTCTTCCCTTCCTCTCCTTCCCCCAGAAGCTCACTGTCTCCCGAGCCCTGGTTCTCTCAAAGCTGGACTACTGTAACAGCCTCTATCTTAATCTGCCTGCCTCCACTCTCCGCCCTCTGCAACTCATCCAGAACAGAACTACGAGACTTGTCCTTGGCCTCAAGCCCAGGGACCGTATCTCTCCAGGACTGAAATCTCTACACTGGCTCCCAGTGGCTGCGAGGATTAAGTTCAAAACCCTCTGCATTATCCACAAGGCCTTCTGGGGCCTGGGGCCAAAATACCTTCAACTCTCTCTTCCTAAATATCTTCCTTCCCGAGCCCTTCGCTCATCCGTCTCCAACTCCCTCAGGGTCAGCCGCTTCTCAAAGCAACGAGCTGGGGTTAGATATCTCTCCGCGGCAGGGGCCTCCCTCTGGAACAGCCTTCCTGCCTCCCAGAAACTTGAGGAGAACCATCTCCGGTTCCGGAAGCACCTCAAAACCTTCCTCTTTGCTTCTGCTTTCTCTGTCCCTCTCCCCTGCTAAATTCTACACTGAAATTGCACTGAATCTGCAACTGGGCCACTCTCACCAACCTCGGTCCTGGGCCCAGCCACTCTCCACTTGCACTGCCTCCCTGGCATCCCCTGCACTGCGGGACTGTCTCTGTATCCCTACAGCCCCCCCTTCCCAGCACTTGTCTGCACTTACCTTGCACTTGCCACCAGATGGCCCTTTTCATTTATTTATTTTTATTCTACTTACTTGTACTGCACTTACCCCCCCTTCCCCTTTTCCCTTCCCCTACCCCTGCACTTGCGCGGTCTGAATGATACCTGGCCTAGTAGGATCGTTGTCTGTCTTCCCCTTGTTCCCCCCTCCCTGCCTCGTCGCGCCTTGAAACACTTGTGTATAGGCGCGTTACAAATGCCATATCATAACATTGATCAGCTGGTATAATTGGCATTTTCTAATAAATGACATCCAGAGACCTTCATTCATAGAACTATCATTTTCTTCTGGGCCAATGGCCCACACCTCAAACTTGTTACTGATATTGGTGTAGAATTCCAAAACCCTGACCAATTTATCCAGATAGTGCGTACGCTGGAAATAATTCAGATCTCCTATGACACATTATCGCCCTTTCAAATGTTTCATTTCCCAGGACTCTACCAATAGTTCTATCTGATTTGTTATAATTTCAGTGTAACCATTTCCTGGTGAGGTATATACATTTATCAGTAGAATTTCATAATTTCACCCCATCCGTGGGATGTCTATCGTAATGGCTAAAACGTGGTCAGATCTACTGTCCAATACCTGTTTGATGCCTTCAGATAATTCGATGCTGCTGTAATAAGGCCCCCAAAAGGCCTGCCTAACTTGTTTTTTCATGCAGGGATCGGATAGGTTGTGTATCTATCTATAGAGCGATTTTCCCTCAACCGGGTCTCTTGCAATAGAATGTCAGCCGCAAGTAATAATTGAATACCTTCAGAGTTAGACATAAAGGAGCGCTATCCCCCAGTGTTCCAGGGCCGGATCTTCATATAATTAGTCGTAGGGGCCTTAATCCACTTCTTCCCAGTTCTTAGCTTTCAGGGAATTGTTGTATTGTCTCACTAGTGAATTACACTTGGATTGGAGCTCAAGGCATACCCTGGAGACTGTCTTTTATCATGTTGTCTGATGGGTGGGAATTTGTCCCCTCCAAAGTATATCGATTATCTAGACACACCTTAGGGATCGGCACCCTTGCAAATTCATAGCCATGGTGAAGGAAAAAGGAAGCCTGTGTCATAATTAGCTCAATGATGATAGGAGATACCCAATGTAAAGCAGCCCAATTAGACCCCCAAAGTGACCAACGGATCTCAACTCTCTTCAGCTCATAGAAAGAATCTTACTTGGTGCCGGGAGTTGATGTAATAGTTCTAGGATATTAAAGCGGTTTAAAAATTGACTGGCAGTAGTAGCATAGAGGTCAGTGACCAAGATTTTCTCGGAGCTCATGTTCTTTAGAATGTCAAGATCCACCATAGTGCTTTTCAAGTATGTAGGTTTCCCCAAGGTATGCATCGCATTACCATCCCCCATCTGTAAGGAGTCATTTCTCAAAGTGTGCGGATGTACACCTATTTCCCTGTGTATAATTCCACTAGAGAAATACCTGTCATTTTGCAATCTAGTATTTGTACTGACTGAAAGACATTCTCTCGTATCTGAGCGTTACCACACATTAAGTCATTGCCAGATGATTTGTCAGAAACTAACTTTAGGCCAGGGATAAATCTCTGGCCTTTTTTTGGTTTAGTATTTCCCACCCCTTAGAGGTTTCTGTGCAAGACATACTCTTGGGGAAAACAGAAGACCGGGCCTGTGAGTCCGACTTAGTATTAATGTTATTGGGAATGCCAGGATTGGCAGTTAGTGCACTATGCTTAGTCTTCTTAGTATGCTTCCTGCCAGGGATGGAGTTTGTTTGTAGTCCACTATATGCCTCTATCCTGGGCCGATTTACTATATCAATGGTGTGAGTAGGGGACCTTGCTAGGTCCTGTGTATCCTGTATAGTTATAATAGGACCAACTATATTCTCACCATCCGATAAAGGTTTCCCCGATTCTTGTATACCCACAGATGAATTTACTACTTTAGCAAGTTCAGGTTTTAAAAACAGTTGTCCCGTATAAATGTTTTTACACAAATCAAGCAAAGAATTCATTATGATTAATAATTCTGTCTCTATGCTCAAAGTTCCTGAGCCAGGAGAGTCCGGAGAAAAAGGACTCTCATGGTTTTGCGCCAGTGTTGCAAATGCGTTCATGGCAATCACTGTTAAATTAGGAGAACATGTCAGTTTTGTAGTGGTGTGGTTAGAGGCCGTGGTTTGGTGAGAATGGGGAGGCATAGTATAATCCATGTTCGAGTCAGCCTCTAGGCTCATAGCTATGGCCATCAACAAACTGTCTTGAAGAGGTGGATTAGTTTGGTTTACAGTAAGTTCTGGAACAACCGCTGTCTTGGGGGGAGAGTTGGGGCTTACCGATAGGATAACAATTTGGTTTTAAAAAGGGTGTCATTTTCCCTCGTTGACATGCCTCAATGCCATTCAGGTCACAAATAGAATTGGTGATGCCCGCCATGGTAGACTTTGCCTGCTTTAAAAGTCTCTTGGCTGCCTGCTTTTTTAGGTAGCGAGCAGCTTTTAGTGGCCGATGCATACTGCGCTATCGCCAGTGTATAGTGGCCGACTCCTAGTGACTGCAGGCATATCCGTGATGTAAAGTGAAACTGACACACATGTATTTACTGTAACCTATGTTTCACGCCTACTTGTACTGCTTGCGCCCAGTTACCTTCGGGTTCGGTGCGCAATATCAAATAAACAAACAGATGCGTAGGCTTGGCTTGTATTCAACTAATATTCCCAATGGGGGAATACGCACGTGAAACTATTTAGTTGAAGGCTCCAAGGTACACAATACCCCGCAGTCACCTTCTCCCGTTCAGAAGAAACCAAAGTAGCAGTTTAATTGAAGGCTCCAAGGTATAAATACCCGCGGTCACTTTCTCCAGACAGAAACGCAGGAAATGGCTATGTGCACACGGCTATACTGGTTATATTAATCCAATATTTCAGATATAAATGCACAGATGGCTGTATTATATGGACACCAAGGATTACGTGGTCGCAATCACCTCTTCAATCGAGGTAGTGGGAGGTGCCTGTGTACGCAGCTTGGGAGTTTAAACCCAATGTGGAGGCAAGCACAGGTATTGTCTAGAGGCTCCAAGGTTACAAAACCCAGCGGTCACCTCTTAAGTCAATATAACGGAGGTATGGCGGCGGAAGCAACTGTTGGTAAAACTCTGCTTACAGCAAACATCTGTTGATAATATGAATAGTAGAGCTCCAAGTTAACCAAACCCTGCAGTTGACTCCTCAATCAGAATAACAGGATACGATAGCGAGGTCAAAGAAAATAATTCTGCTTATCAGCAGTCACTCGTCATAGCAACCAACCTGCATGGGCAGTTCTTGTTCCACAGGGTTCCCACAGTGACCACAGTAACCACTTCTACTTCCGTCCCTTCCACACTGGACTGGAAGTAATATAGCAGCACAGCAAGGCTCAGCAGAAGCAGGCTCCACCTCTTCAATAGACACAGCAGAGGTACTGCAGGGGTACTACATCAAAGTAACCACTTCTTCCACTTTCACTTGTGATAGTTTTGATACGTGAGGTGCAAGATCCTCCAGAGATATGGCGTTTAAGCGACAAGTATGCTGATATTCTGTTTGAGGCTGCTTTGTAGGTGATGCAATGCAGTTTTCAATATAATCCTGATGGGGAGGGAGAGCCAGGGAAGCGTGCACCACTGTTGAAGAAATATGGTAAAATTTGGGGGCACCTGCAATGAGGCAGGCTGCAGCGTGGTGTTCTGCTTTGAGGGGGGACAGGTATGGGGCAGGAAGACCAGTAAGGAGAACATTGCCACCATCGATGTGTGATATTACGAGGGCTTGACCACCATATGGAATTAGTTTGGGCGATGGAAGGGTTTAGAGCTTGCAGCGTGTGTGGATCTGCAACCATGCATTTTGTGCCTTTTTGGCTATGTGCTTTTGAAAAGAAAGGCTACTGTCAACAATGATGCCCAGGAATTTTGCTCATTTTGATAGCTGAGGTCTGTATCTTTCCAGGCACATGTCATCCAGCCATTGTTGCACACGTTGTTTGGTGGGAGGACCGATGAGGACAAATCGGTCTTGGTCTAGTTCATTTATTTTTTTGTTGTAAATTGAAATGTATTGGTTTTAAACACAGTCAAACATTGGGTACACAAAACAACTTGAGGGGTGAACCCTCCAAGATCACTTCAAATTTCATCACTCGTTCCCCTATTAACAGCTTCACAACCCCCCAATGTGTCAGTTGAACTATCCCTTCAGAGGCAAAAGAACATAACTGTCCGCTGATATTTCAGTCCGAGTGAGTTCACAACACTCAGTACACATTTTATAGGGTGCCATGGCGCACCCTACATGCTCCATGTTGGTTTGGGCCAGGTCTGTTCTCTCTTTGTAGACCATCTGCCCTTTTACCCCTCACCCAAATGTGTTTTGCGAAACTGTAAACATTCACTTTCCACTGATGCGCTCCCCCGTGGAAAGTTGCAGTGATTTTTTCCATTAAATAAATGTCTCTCGCCCTGTTTTGACCACTCTTTCACTGTAGGGAGGGCACAACAAGCTCCCGCCTCCCGCTACGGTCCATCTCATTATCTGCCCACATGTTGAAGTCCCCACCTACTAGGAGAAAGCCCTTTGTCCTTTCAAGTATCTCCCCATAGCTTCCTGTAGAAACTGCATTTGGCCCACATTCCGGCAGGATATCGATGCAATGGTCAGCCTTGAACCCTCTATGGTCCCTGAAACCACCAGTGCCCTCCCATCCGCTCTATGCCAAACCACTGGGTCCTCCATCCTCATCCTCCGGTTGAGGAGGATCCCTACACCTCCCTTTTTGATGTGACCCGAGGCCCAGAAGATCTGCCCAACATGTGCCCCGGGGATGCGCCTCTCTTCCCGATGTACTGTCCATGTCTCCTGTACCAGGAACACGTCCAGATTGCAGCTCCGCATCTCTCTCCCCAGCAATGATCGTTTCGTCAGCGAGTTAAGGTCTTTGACTTTCAAAGATCCCATCTTGAGAACCTCAGCCCGGCCCCCCCCCGTCTCAGGGTGCGCCATTTGGTGACTTCCCCCCTTTACCCACCCACTCGGTCTCATATAGTGCAGAACTCATGATATATACTTTACAACTGCCTTTTTCCTCAAAAGCTTCTGTGACCTCCTGTTAGGCAGAAACCTGTGCAGTTCCCTCTGGGACCACTGCAAAAGATTTAAGGCTATCAGTGGTTGGCAGTAAACCCAATTGGTAGCAGTCTGTACCACCCAGATTTACCTAGTAGCTGTGGCTGAGCAGTCAGACTTCTCTCAAGAAGAGTTAGGCAATATACAGAGTATTCACAATAGGTCAAAAGAACACAGTAGAACAAGCAAACACTGACCAGAGCTTGGTGTAAAAGAGATATAATTATTTATTTAAAAACACATCTAGTTAAACACACTGGCACCAATATTAAGCAGTTCAAAAACACGGTCACTAAAAGATATACACTCCCTTCAATGATTATTAGACAAGTCTTAAGTAAAGCAACACTTATTTTCAGACAGCGGTGAGCGCTTAACGAAGATGGCACTCTAATCAATCAGTTAAAAAGGGAGAGAAAGGCAGAGCAAAGATAGAAACAGATCCCAACACTTTCGGAAGAACACAGTAGGAGAAGGAGGCAGATTAAAACCGTAAAGTCAAAGTTAACAAGGCCGGACCCTTTTTAAGAGGCTGCGGACGAAATGTGTCCAAGGTCACACGATTGAAAGTGCCCAAAAGTCGCGCACAAGGTTCAGAAAGAGTTGGACCAACAGAAAGGGACCAGTTAGATGGTCAAGGCGGCCAGCCCAGTCCAGAAGGTTAGGGGATTATTGTTACCTTGTAGCAATCTTTAGAAAGGAAGGCCTGGCGGACACAGTACCTTAAATGGTGAGAACGCTCCAGCGGGGGCAGTTGTTCCTGGCAGCGGGTGCAAGTCGGTGCTTCGTCCGGGGGAAGACAGGATCTCGTCGTGGAGGAAAACAGGAGTCCGTTGCACTGCCAGGGAAGAAACCAGCCACGGAGTTCTCAATTAAAAGGAGCGGTCCTTTTATTCGCGGTCCAGTGGTAAGTGGCTATCCAGTTGCCGGGGCACGGGCAATTCGACCACAAGACATCCTGAGATGCGAGAAAAGAAGGTAAACTGGTTGTGCCCACGAGTCAAGGGAAGAAGACTCTCCAGCAGGGAGATCTCCTCTGTTGTTGGGAAGTGGTGAGTCGGTTCAGCAGGGCTCCACCGTTGGTGTCGTAGCAGGTCAGCTCAGCTTCTCCCTCATCGGATTTTCAGGTCCTGTGGCGACTTCTGAAGTTCCAGTCCCAAAAGCCCTGCTTTTATGCAAGAAACCCCCATTCATTCAGCCTAGCTGTCAATCAAACATGCTAAGTGGTGAGCGGGGTGGCTCACCACTTGGGCCAATCACGCAAGAGTGCGACCTGAGTTGGCAAGGCAACTTAGTCCAAGGTGCCTAAAACCCCTGCCACACCCCCTGTGGTACCCAGACAGTGTGGCACCTCTTTGGAGGGCTTCTGTGTAGAAGCCCGCCAAAAGTGGAACAAAGGGCTCGACCTTTGGTTTGGAGTTACAGAGGCGAACACAAACGCCATTTTAAAACCGAGTTCTGGCAGAAAATACCAACCAGTGAATTAATATTAAATAAATAAACAGGCGGTACGTTAGAGGCTATGTTAAAAGAGTATTAGCCTCGAACAATGGGAAAATCCCATAGAGATATTCGCGGTTGAATATAAAAAGTAGTATCCACTGCCACCAGCCAAAACTCGACGAGGGGGTACGGGACAGTGCCCCCTCGAACAATAGACCCAGGGGCAATCGAATTGCCCCTACCAGTACGCCCACAATATGATGGTTTGTACTGGTTCTGTTAGTAATTTGGGACTAGTAAAGCCAATGGTGACTTTACATGCCCTGCAAGGCAGTAGTCAGTCCCAGGGTATGGAGTCTATGGTGGGGGGTCACTATCACACCCCGGTGTTACTGCACGGATGCTGTGTAACACACCTACGAAAATACATATGAGACCCTATGGAGTAAAAGACCCCATAGCCTATGAAACACATTAACATTCAAAGGAACACCACAAATCAGGTCCAAGAGTGGGAGAAAAAGAGTCTCACTCTTGACAGGAGAAAAAAACAAACTCCAGAAATCCAGCAAAGCTGCTGGGGGACTCACTAGGTTAGGAAATTCAGCCTAATCATAGAATTCTCCCTAACACCTCCCCACCCCCACCCCCTGCCCCTTGAGAATACTCATTTCCGAGACGCCCGCCAAAGGTGTGCCACTAGGGATGAGAGACCGCTTCTCCCGTGATTCCCATTATCAGCCCCCACGGTGTGATCATTGCACCTGTGACCTCTCATGTTCTTCATCTGTCCTGTGTCCGTTTTCTTCAGTCACTTGTCTCCAGACCCCTTCTGCGGAGGGATGTTCAGTTTCTTAAATGTCCTGCCACCCTGCATTTTCTTTTTGAGCTCTGCGGACCTGGGGACCCCCGTAGTTCCAGGGATGTCTTCTCTATTCCTTCCCGGCCCTCTGTCATATCTTCTCCCTTGAGGACCTGAAGTACCTGCTGCGCCTCCTTCCCACTAGTCACACGGTAGTCCAACTCTCCAAGTTCAAATGACAAGCACGAAGGGGTAAGACCAGTGGTACCGGATGCCCTTGTCGGTCAGCCAATGTGTGAGCAGGTGGTAGTCCCTGCGGCGTGCCAATGTCAGTCCTGAAAGATCCTGAACGCTTTGATTGTGTCGCCCTCATACTGGAAGCTCCCCAAGCGCTTTGCCTTGTCCAGTACCTCCATCTTCTCCCTATATCTGTGGAAGCACACAACTATGGACCTCGGGCCTTTGCCTCCCCCACCTCCGCCTCTGTGGGCTCTTTCTAGCTGCACCTCCTTACCCCCACCAGGGCGAACAGTTGGTTAATCAACCCTTGAGCCTTTCTCCCCACCTCGGCTACTGACTCTCCCCCTTCTGCTCTCTGACTCCAAGGATGCGTAGGTTGTTACGCCACTCCGTATTTTCTAAATCGTCCAGCTTCAGCAGATTTCTTCTTCCTGCATCTCCAGGTCAGAGAGTCGTACTTCATATTTCATGTCAAGGTGGTCTACTTGCAGGTGGTTACTCCCCATTCCTTCTATCTTGTCCTCGAGTTTATCGACCCTGCCCCTGAAGTTGCAGATGGATGCCTCTATGACGGTCCTGATTGCTTCGATCTCTAAATATTTTCCTCAGGTCTTCCCTTGTGAGATTTGGTGCAGGTGCGTTCTCTCCCGCCACCATTTCTTGATTGCGTGAAGAGTTCCCTCCCAGGCACTCACTGAACTTGTCTGGAAGCGTTGTAGGGACAGGACCCCTGCTGGGACCGCCCTAGCCTGCTCGATCTGTTCCCGTGACTCCCCGAGTGTGTCCACAGGACCAACCAGTTGGACGTGGCCCACTTTCCTCAGGCTTTGGGGTGATGCAGCCTATCTGGTCCCTTCGACTGCTTTCCGGGTCCCTGATCCACTTTTGTCTTCTCGGGTTGTTCCCCCATGGTCCGGTGCATCTGCCCCCAATCTGCTCTGAGCCCCGGAGTCAAACTGTGGGACCCAATATGAGCCTAGCACCACTTTTCAATATGCCTTTCCCTTATTTTGGCTATGTGCCGGAACACCCGGGCCCCTCCACCCGCACCTCTGCAGTGTTTGTGTCCTTCAGGGTTAGCCCTGGTGGCTGATCTGAGCTGTTTTGTCTCCACAAGGTAGTTTCCCCGTGAAGGCTTCACCCCTCCGGCCCAGGTTACTTCCAGGCCTTTTTTCATTTGGGACTTTTTGTGTGGTGGTATCAGCCCCCACATGCTCCCCTCATGAGGCGCTGTGTCCCGCGCTGTCCCTGGGGTGCCTCTGGCTCTAGTTTTCACCCTTTAGATCCGGGTTTAATACATTTGTGACTCCACTCTCCTTCCCCTCATCCCAACGTTTCAACTTCTGCCGGGGCCTCTCACCTCTTTACGCAATGTTGGTTCTCGCTTGGGGCTGACGCGCATGCCTCCACACTGCTGCACCCAGGACTGCTTTCCACTCACCACCTCTGCCTCGCTTTCCTTTTTCCATTCGGGGGGGCAGGGGAGGAGTTGCCAGGATTCACTTGCTTCTCCTAGGGTCTGCACCACCTGTTCTCCCCGAAACTTCAGACTGCACTGCCGGTAACAGTCAACTGCAGGCTCCAATCCACGTGGGACTACGTAGTGGTCGCTCACCGCCTTGCTCTTCCGTGCTACGCTGGAGATCCTCCAGTTGACAGGCTCCAGCTACCCGCCTCTCCGCTATGGGCCATGCAGGTTGTCGCTGCTGATCTTGAGGGTCTCGGGTGCTCCCTCCAGTCCTCCTTGTAGCGCTCGCTCCCCTCACCTGTCGGCAGCGAGGGGATGGGGCACCGGGGCTCTACGCGCCTTTTCCCACGGGGCTTGGCACTTCTCCCTCGCAGCGCTCTCCAGGTCACTGCAGCTTCTGATAATGCCAGAGGCTAGGGCCAGGGCCGGGAGCTTCCTCGGTATCTCCTGGGTTAGGATAGTTTAGTTCTCCACCGGAGGGAAAATCCGTAGCACAGGCCCAACGGCTCGAGACAGAGCTCCTGCCTCACTTGACCATCATGGTCCGCGCACCCTAGCGGTCTCTCATTTTAAAGTAAGCGTTTAATATCCGTGTTTGGATAGTAGCCAGGCATTCGCGGAGACAAGTATTTTCCTGGGGGCCACTGACCTTAAAGTACAGCGGAGTGTCAGCGTACTGATAGATGACTCTGTTGGGGTAATTTAGGAGAGTTCACAAGGGTTCCATGTATAGATTGAAGAGGATTGGGGAGGGATTGGAACCTTGGGGGGTTGGATTTGAATGAGTCCATCTGTACGACCTGGTGCCTACCGGATAAATAGGATGCAAACCGTTTTAGGATAGTTCCTGAGAAGCCCATGCTGTCAGCGAGGGAGAGGAGTATTTGGTGGTTGACTGTTTCGAAGGCAGCTGAGAAGTTTAAGAGGACCAGGATACACAAGTCCCTCAGTGTCGGTGAATGAAGCACATCGTCCACCACTTGGATGGTTGCTGTCCCAGTGCTGCATTCGGGGCAGACTGGTAAACGATGAGGGGGCTCAAGCTGGTTGATTTTGTCAAGTAGTTGGGTCACAACTGCTTGCTCGATAAGCTTCCAGATGAACGAGAGGATTGTGATGGGCCTGTGGTTGGTTAGGTCCCCTGGGTGAAGCAAGAGTTTTTTGAGAAGGTGTCATATGAGACCGGTCATCAACATGTCTGGGAATGCACCTTCACTGAGGGAGCTCCTGCACTTACCTTGCCCATGTAACACAATTGACTAGTATAGATCCAGGCGACATGGGGGAAGATGACAAACACAACACAGGATGTACCCTGAAGGTGGCAATGAAGATGACTACATTATGGTGTCTCCTGATGAAGATCCTCCAGTTACCCTACAATCGCTGTATCAGATCCCATGAAAAGCGATGGCACAAGGACTGCAGCCTACAGTACGTCTCATACCTCAAATCCCTGCATACCCAACATAGACATGATCTCTGAGGCTAAGTCGGCTTAATAGACTTTCACCATTGAGGCAGCTTGTAACAGGAACAGAGCCTTATTGCAAGTAGTCCAGCGCTGCTCCAAGCCCACACCTGTCCGGAGGTGCCGGTTTCAGAAGAGAAGTGCATCGAATAAACACTTTCTTCACATTGCTTTGCCTGCTGCCACGCCAGCACGTCACTCTTCATAGTAGCTGTAGATCTTGGTAACTGAAAAAGCTTGATTTTTGAGAGACTGCATCAGAGAGCTGATCTCGCCCTGAGCCGATTGTTTGCATAGTATATGCCGCCCAGCATTTTTGTAGGCGCTCCCTAAGGGTTTTAGGACAGAATTTCTAGCACAGACCCTCGGCGTGAACCCTTGGCCTACAATTATTGCACACTGTGCATGTATTTCCAAGGTAATTTAGAGTTGCACCCAGGACAGAATTTAAACAGGATTTTCTCCATTCAGAGAAAAGGGAAGAGAATAGAGGCCTTTTGAAGGCCCCAAACAATAATGCTAATTATCTCCACCCACTCTCTCTCCCTACTGTATACATGTATGCCTGTGTGGTGATATGATATGATAGGTAATTTATAACGCGCTTAATACCCAGAGGTTTCTAAGCGCAGAACTGGGGATCGAACCTGTGGTGCTTTGTGTGTTCATCAAACGCAGTTGAAAATATTTGCTATCGCCTAGTGTTGATCGGCTGTGATTAGGCTCTGAAAGAGCAGGCGGGCATAGAGCAACAATAATGTTCTCTTCCACTTCTCGAAGTTGCAGCCAAACGATGGCGGAAACAAAACAACCTGTGGACATCAATGAATGAATGTTCATGGGCCCTGAACGCTTAGGATAGGGATAGTGTTACAGGAAAGGCCCCATTGGGGGGTGGATGGGGCACTCGAGAGCCTGAGGAAGATGGCCACCGGGTGACAGAGCTTTCAGGGAGACTGGGCATACCGTATGAAAACATCCTGTCCACGGTGGAGGAACCAGAGGCAAACTCATGCCGACAGCCACAGGAATATGCAAGGAGGAGGAGCTGGTGATAGGCTCATGCAGCTGCACCTGGAGCGGGTTTCCTGGGTGGAATCCCTGCCAGCCAGCAAGAGCGGCACACCTTCCCACCATCACACAGCCGGTACGTCTGAGGTTCAGCGACTTTAACAGGCGAACACCTACGCAGCCTCAAATCATCGCAGTCTACAGAAATATTCCAAGGACTGTGGCGAGGCAACCATACCGCCGTTACAGACGAGGAGGTAAGCAGCCCGGGTGAGCTTTCACCCACGTTGTTGCTAGCTGCTGACGACCTCCTGCATGGAGTGGTGGTCCTGCTGAGAGACAGACAGCTGCGAGGAGTGAGGTTGAAGCGACCACCATGCGCTCAGTGGGGAGCGGGTGCTGACATCCCCCCCACATCTCCAGAGGGCAGCAGCTAGCTCTACAGGCATCTGGTCCTGGCGTGGGAGGGGCCGCTCAGTGCCACGGTAGAACTCACTCCAATCTCCTAAGCCGAAGGCTTGCAGAGGCCACAGTGTCCATGGGGACTCAAGTCCAGTGGCACACCACTGCAAGGTACAGCGGTCAGCAGGCATTCATTGGCTGTCACCCTGCTGGGGTATATCCAGGAGAGCAGACGACCACTACTTCACCCAGGGTGAAGGGTTGTTCAATCCCAGCTCCTGTGCATGTGGCGGTTTGCGCTCCATTCTGAAGAACTGATGCACAGATCCTAAAAGTGAAATTATACAACTAGAAGAACTCATTACCAGTTGGCATAGGTAGGGACTAATCACAGATGACGAGAAATCCTTTTTGCAAGTAAAGCAGCCCATCTTACCAACGATATACTTCCTTCCCAAGGGACACAAAACGTTTGAAATTATTCCAGAAGGGCACCCTATACTCAGTGGCATAGGATGGGCCACTGAGAAATTATCAGAATACATTGGGCCTCATTACGAGGTTGGAGGTAGCCTTGCCGGTAAGAGCGGCAAGGCTACCTCCATACCAACATGAATGTCCGGCACCTGCAAATGGGCAATTACTGGGGTATTCCGACCCCGCCGGACTGGGTAATTGCCCTTTCACGGGTGCCGGTAGATCCCCATTTCAGCCCATAGTGCTCAATGGGAATGGGATGCCTATAACGGTGCCGGTGCTACAGGCATGCTGTGCTCGTGGTTGCCTTTCTTTCCGCCAGGGCAGACCTGGTGGAATGAAAGGCACCCGCGAACACAACTTGGAGTTTGACGGTCCGGTAACAACAGTACCGGCAAGCATACCGGTACCGTTGTTACCAGACCGGCACCCTCGTAATGAGGCCCATTGATAATTACTTATGCCCCACGGTGCCCCAATTCAAGGCATACGTAAAAGACACAACAGATACAATAAGGATCACTGAGAAAATTGATTGGAAACCGACATATCTTCTAGCCACCTGGGATGTTCGCTCACTGTATACTATAATCAAACACGATTCAGCAGTACAAACCATCGATTACTGTCACGATCCATGCCCCTGACCTCCTCAGGTATAACAGCCCCCTGGCAGCAGTGGGGCTAAAGCCCTTCACACTGGCCCCAAGGGCCTTAAAACTCCAACAGAAACATAAATGGAGTCAGTCCTGGCGCCTTTGGTGCCAGGCTCATTATCAGGAATAAAGCAATACCAGTTTTGGACCTTAATCCAACATGGAGGCCTATTACACAGCTCAGTTCTTTAGAACCAAGCCATGTGGTCTAGTGTTTTGGGTGTGGCTGGGCCTGGAACTACTTGGCCTGGAACTACTTTACCTGGGCTATTTAAACCACACCCAAACAGCAGAACACTCTTCGCGTTATTCTGCACTCCTGCAGCGTAACGCTCACCGTGTTCAGCTCCTGCTCATCTGCTTCTCCAGCGGCCCAATCCTGAAGCCCTAGATCCAGATTCCATTAATATCCTGGAAGAACAAGAACAGCATTAGCGAGCAAGAACACTTACCTGTGAAGTAACCAGTCTTGAATCCATCCTGCGCTTCGCTTACCTCGCCCATCTCCGGAGTTCGTCGCAACCTGCAAAGGTAAAGAAACAAGGACAGCATTAATAACAATTCTTAACTGGGAAAGCAGCGAGTCCTGGCAGCACCCTGTGCTTCTCTTACCTCACCCATCTCCGGGTTTCACCGCAGCCTGCAAGAGAGAAGGAACAAGGTCAGCATTAACAAAGCACTTACCTGGGCAAGCAGCGCTTCGATCGCTCATCACTCCGGAACATCACCGCAACCTGTAAAAAGAGAAGAGAAAACAGGTTAGCAATTAACACCAACAAACAGCGCAGCGCTCCGTGCATCAATAACTCACTGTGGTCTGCGCCATAGGCGTGGCAACTCCGAGATCACAACCATCCCTGTGAAAACAAAAAGGGACATTGTTAGGGAACAGCGTAGTGGAGCAAGATGCCGAGAAGACAGAGAAAACGGAGGGAAAGAAAGAGACAGAATAAAGACAGAAAAGACATCATAACTTACCCGGAAGACAGCAAGCAGATTAAGAGTCACAGCTGGTCTGGACCCGACATAAGGGCACACGGACCAGTGAAGCAACTAGGTCCACGGAACGCCCGCACCAACCACGTGCCCCTGCACAGAGACACAGGACGGAGAGTTCCACACACAAAAACCTAAGGTGAGCAATAACCCCAAGGGAGGGGATTTGGACCAGAGGGAGGTGGGAGTCCACCCATCACAGAACCAGTATCTTAACCCTCCATTCTCCTGTTATAGGTGCTAGCCAACGTCTGGCACATAACCAAGCAGAGAGGGGTCTGGGATAGAGCTTAGACCTCCATCCAGTATCGTGTGGTGCCCCCATGGATACCAGGAGAGCGTAACAATTACGTATTCAGAGAAGAATCTGCTTCCCATTAACATTATGTTCAAATGCTGAAAGAAATGCTTACAGCAACACTGGAACACAATGTATTTATCTTCAACAACAAGTATTATCGCCAAAAAAGAGGGGTAGCCATGGGTAACAAGTATGCCCCTGTACTTGCGAATTTCTTTATGGGAATGTATGAGGAGGAACAAGTCTACAAAGAGGATGCATTCAAGACACAAGTAGTGTTATGGGCCCGTTACATAGATGATGTGCTTCTAATTTGGAATGGCACGGCAGATGAACTGGAACATTTCAGATTAAGTATAAATCAAAATAATCTGGGCATAACATTTTTGGGACAGAACAGTAAATCCAGGATTAATTTCATTAATTTCCTTGATTTAACAATTTTTTCGTAAGGAGACAGAAGTAAACTCAGCATTACACGCTACAAGCTGCCATCATAAACCGGTCAAATAGAGTGTACCTACAGGGGAGTTTATCAGAGCAAGAAGGAATTGTAAGGACTCAACAATATTTTCTAAAGAGTGTTACTTATTACAGAACCGATTTAAACAAAGGGGGTACTCGACCGAATGTATTGATGCAGCACGTAATAAAGTGACCCAAATGACAAGGGAACAAACCCTAAAGCCCAAAATCAACAGCGATGACGAGGATATTGAAAAAGTATGATTTATAACTACATACTGTTCTAACAATTTTGAGCTGGTAAAAATCTTGCGGAAGAATTGGCATCTGCTCAAACTAGATCCTCACTTATCAAAGTTCATTGAGGAACAACCGAGGATAATCTTTAGAAAAGCAAGGACTCTCAAAATGAATCTCAGCCCATCGCTACTCCCTGGAGCACCAAAGAAAACAGAAACCTGGCTAAAAACAGATTTCAGGATTCAGGAAGTGTGGAATATGCACTATGTGTAAATATGCACAAGCGAGTACAATGACATTCCAAGACACAAAAGGAACTAAAATGAAAATCAAGGAGAACATAAATTGCAGATCAAAGTATACATTATATGCAATAATATGTATATGCAAGCGCATATACATTGGAAATACCATAAGGGAAGTAAGAACACAAATTGAAGAACATATCTCAACAATTGGGAGCCAGGACGTATCACTTCCACTGGCACAGCATTGGCAACAAAGCCATCAAATGGAGAATAAACAAGAACTGAAGTTTATAGGACTACAGAAAGTCAAACTGGGGAGAAGAGGAGGCAATCAAGAGACACTATTGAGACAAGCGGAAGCAAGATTAATCTGTAAATTCAGAACAATAGAATATGGACTAAATAAAGATAAGGAGATGGTGCTCTTCCTGTGAGAATTAACCCAATATCACAGGAAATGTTGACAGGGATCTCTGATTGGAAACTATACATTTGTAGAGATGGCTGTTAACCACACACAGGATAATAGGAATGGTGCTTATGAGAAAGTGACATTGATCTATAATGACACAATAAGGGAATTAGGTAGATATTAATAGTTGTATGCCATTATAAGTATGAGAAAGTTGAACTTGCATGTAATTGGGTATTTGATGTCAGAGCACACTGTATATTCACATTTACAATGTGGTTAATAATTAATGCAAGCATGAATGATAGAAAATAATGAAAGTCTGAGAAGAGCAGTCGACTAATCAACTGTGACTTAATATTCTCCAGGGGCTACAATGTTCCAAGCATAAGAAACATTGGGACTTTGAAATGTATATTCAACTAACATCTCACAATATGTTAGTAACAATCATAGGCCACAAAAGTGATGTTATGGGCAGTGGAAAACTCCTGAATCAGCACATATTCAAACAACTAAATCCTGAAAAATTGTCATGCGTGGAATTATGCAAGCCTTCAAGGACACTTATCAGTAGATAGAGGACTTTTCAGAAAACCGTTTCATTATTAATCATAATATTGGGTATACTACAACTGCACAACATAACAGTACGCCCTTAAGTAGCCCAAAAGATGGCGCATGTTACGTTAACGAGTGGACAGTGAGGAAGGACTTCCTCCATAACCATAATAACCAGATGGAATATAATATGCGGTAGCCGCAGCAGCGTTCAGAACTCTGAAGCCGATGCGCGGGACTGGAGTGAGGAATTTTGAGGTAAGGCCTTATCAAAATGCAGCTTGATTAACCCTGCACCGCAATATGACACGTAACAATTAGTCTAACGAACGATCGCTCAAGCAATGCGTACTGAAGTAAGTGAAGGCGATCGGTTATTGACATTGAAGTTTCTATAACCAGCGTTTTGACATGTATCAATTAGGTCAACAAACGATCATTAGATTTATGCACACTGTAGTAAGTGAAGGCGATGGTCCTTGACATTGAAGTTGTTTAAAACTAGTGTTCTGACCAATTAGTAAATGGCAATTTTTATTCCTGAAGCGCCGTCGGATCGGTGACAGTGACTGGCGGTTCAAAAATGAATATAGTACATAAAATTAAGGCTAACGATAAAACATGTCACTCCAAGAATTAAATGTCTAACCAAGTATTGGGATTTCTAGTTAGAGAAATGCGTGCAAGTAAACCTGAGCATGGACCTAGTAGAGATTGAGGTGACCCGTTGAATCGAGGACTATGGGATTATGCCATAACCTTCATTACTCTATGAAGAAATGGGCTCATTAGATTTGAATGACAGTGGCACCAAATAATAATAACCCTTTTAACATAGTCAAAACGAACAGGGAGTGAGGAATGATATATGAAAGAGTGCAGTGGTCAAGAATGACAGAATGATCAGTATGCATTACAATTAACAATACTTTACAGGTGGGATTCTAATCCGGGACCTGTAGGGATCAAGACTTCACCTAACAACGAATGAATTACAAATGGACACTTGGTAAAATAAATCCATCCAATACGGATTACCACTTTATGTGCACTGATTAATGTACTAGGAGAATATGGAATTATCATATTGTACTGATTTTGCAAACAATATTGAATCACCAATGGTAGAATTAATATGAAGGGATATGAACCTGATTAACCTTACTTATGTAGATATGCTTTCATGGCTATGGCATTACCAGGTGGAATGTATTAAGTTGTCGACTAGTGTTTATTAAGCAAACATAAGCTCTCATATAGACAATAATCAATGCGTAATTCAACAAATGTGTGACTTAAAATCAGAATTCAAGATTGTTCTACTTACTTTCACTGACATTGTTTGCATTTTATTTATTTTTTGTGAACCCTATTACCCTACCTTCCACCCCTCCCTTCTCTGTCTTTACACTTGACACAACATGTATGTATGCACTATTGTATAAATGAAGTGAATGAGATATATGCCCTGATTTGAGAAAGGCTTGTGAGGAGCCAAAACACGTGTCATCATAAAAGGGCTCTCCTTCGGGAGAATGTAATACAAAAACTCTTTGAACCATAAATCAATAATTTAAAATCAAAACAAAAACGTGTGGCACAGTTCTTGTGACCTCTGCAACAGCACAATATCCTAGCACGTGCTGCTGGGATCTTGCATTGCGCCCACGGGCCTACAGGACTAATTCAAACGCGAGCTGGGCATGCCACGACCCTCAGTAGCCTTCAACCCAAATAGCAAGGTAGACAGCCATCCTGAAGGCACACAACTACGCCGCTCATCCAGACACTGCCCCACAATGGGCAAGATCTGATATGGCATTTATAACGCCTATACATAAGTGATTCAAGGCGCGACGAGGCAAGGGAGGGGAGGGGAAACAGCAGGAAGACAGACAGAGATCCTGTTAGTCTAGAAAATAACCTACCATAGCATAGACAGAGTTAAAGGATAGTTCCGGGACTTTTTTTTTATTGTCCCTACGGTTCGGCCATGTGTTTTTAAGCATAAATTGGTAGATCGTAGAAAACTTTCCTATGGACCTTACCCGACTTTTCGTCCATTAACGCACTCGAAATCAGCCGCCATTTTGTGATAATCCTATCATTTCCCCCCATCGACCTGGCTCACCTGCGTTTGCGGCACTAAATCAAATCCCCCGCCCCTGAGCCTGACATCAGCAGACGCGTACCGCCCATTTCCCAACGCCAAAGCACGTTTCGTGTCAACAATCGCTGCGCCTCAGCTAATGAAGTGTCGCCATGGAAATGGCAGGACGCCTCTTTCCTCAATAAGTATAAACACACCGTTTCATAACACACAGCAGCAGATTTTCGATTCCATTCCTCTCTCTGTGTTACTTTGAGTATTCTGTGACTCGTTTCTGTGCTCTGGTCAGCTACCTTCGCCTCTTCTAGGCCTTGTGAACACCTGTACCATCTCTGTAAATTATTTTACTTTCTTTACCACACAATGGCTACAATAATGCCGTATATGTACGAGCCCGAGTACACCGAGGAGGAACTACTGGAAAGGCAAGCACGCGAAAACGATGGGGATTCGGACGGCAGTTGGGAGGACCAGTCAACGGATGAAGAGCCTGGACCATGTCGCATGGACGGCGTCTCCACCTGGTGCACGTGCAATCGGTGCGAGCTAATGCCAACTGAGGAGGAGAATTGCTGCTGCCGTGAAAATTCCGGGTGCTTGGCCTACATTTCGGAAGGCGAGCCAAGTCCGCAATGCATCACCTAGCTGCCAGAGTTCAGGGAAGCCTGCCTCTCACGGACCGTGTTGAGGATGATGATGGTGCTTATGCACGAACTTCGCGGCACTGCTCGTCCGCGTAATCCGAGTAACGAGTAAGTATACTCTGGTTGTGATGTCAGCAATGCCACTACTATTTCATGGTCGTCTCCCACATATAAAATTACATCTACATATCATTCGAACGCATGTAAATTGGTTCCATATTGTGCATTTTCTAGATAGAATTTTTTTCAAAGCAGAATGACATTTTTTACCTGAATCGACATTGATAATAAAGTTTTGTCATTTTAATACAGTTTGCATCTTTCTTTTTCACAGGTGGTACAGGCTGGTGGCCTATCGTTGCTTCACTTGGTGGCTTCACGGGAGGCTCGGACACCGCGTTCGGAGAGTAATACCTGCCTGTGCGGTACTTGCCATTAGACAACATTTCCCCAGCG
The DNA here is from genome assembly GCF_040938575.1 of Ambystoma mexicanum. Classification (NCBI taxonomy): domain Eukaryota; kingdom Metazoa; phylum Chordata; class Amphibia; order Caudata; family Ambystomatidae; genus Ambystoma; species Ambystoma mexicanum. Next base: position 625,431,289 of record NC_090935.1, read on the forward strand.
ACAGTGGACAATACCGCGGATTTTCCCTGGATGTGCTGCAACCGGAACTTTACAATGTGTAATGTTTATTATTTATGTTCAATTGAAATTAAGATCTAAAATAAAACCCAACATATATTTTAACAATGGTTGTTTTGATTTTTTAAATGAATCTAGTGTGTCTCCATTGAATAGTCTTCCTGTGCCTTGTCTTGTCACACCACATGTCTCCGGCCAGCATCCTCCCTCACGCTGGCCGCCCACCTTCAATCCACATAAGTGTGTCTCCATTCACGAGTCTTCCTGTGTCTTGTCTGCACGACCACCGCCCCAATCCACCCCCGCCCTATCAAAGGCAGTTCGCACCGGGGTACTTGCGCTGGCAAGTGGAGCTGTCAGGGAGCAATAAAGGCCAAGAGGTGCCAAAGACCATGTACACTTCAAAGTGGTCTATAGAGCATGGGTTGTTGTACCCATGTCTACCTCCAGACCCCGTGTCTCCTGCCAAGCATCCCCGCTCACGCTGGACGCCCCCCTGCAAACCGCATAATGCCACGACATATACACGTCATTCATTCACAAACACACCCCTGTTTCGAATTCTTTATAACCCACTTCATATTTCTAATGAGAACTTCTTTGCGCTTTGCTAGTCAACCCGTGAAGGTGCTGGTTATCTGCTCTTCGTCTCTGTGAACTTCCGTGACCACTTCGAGCAAACTCGTCAGTTTGCAACCTGTGAACTGCTCCCTGTTCTACGACAAGAAACTACTCTGATCCCTGCATCTAACTGTTTGTTCGTCAAGGTAAGGCCATGTACCATAATCATTTTGCGTCCAATTTTTTAATTTATATCTATTTGCTAGTAGTCATCAAATTGCATCCATGTTTTCTTTTCGTTCAAGACAGTACATGCAAGGAACTAGTCACATGTTCTGAGTTTAGTCAAATTATTTTTCTATTTTTTTAAAGTTATTCAAATACTTATCCGCATGTGAATAACGTGTATAGTTCCAAGAACCAAAACGAACCTTGCATTGGACCTTTTATGTATCATTTAATTTTTTAACACATTGGTATTCATTGAGAATTGTTGATCTTTACTTTTCAGAACTTTCCACAATGCCTGCCTGTTCCATTGGCGGTTGCCCTTCGAAGACCCATAATAAATCTGAAGGTACTATAATGCATGTTTTCCCTAAGACAATAGATCAGATAAGAGAATGGGTCCGATATTGCGGATATCCACCGTCTGAGCTTGAAAGTAGAGTCCTAGAAGTCTTTGCAGACAAGAGGGGTGATCGATACCGCATCTGCAGCAGGCACTTTAGCTCAGACATGTACTCCACATCATTGCTAATAAAGAAGAAAACACAGCGAGCGACGCGAAAATTGCTCTCAACCGCTATTCCCACTCTATTCGTCCACATCCCTCCACTGGTGAGTCAAGTTTACGGATTTAGCTCTCGGCCTTGCGGTAGTGTGTAGCATTAGCTAACAATAATTTCCCCATTTATGTATCCACTCAATATGAAGGCGGAAGATTCTCCATCCGTGTCGTTATTGCAGTCATCAGCCACTTCAAGCGCCTATCGGGTAATCTTACTTAGCTATTCTGCCACTGACTTGTTTTAGGCATGTAAATCAATAGTTTTAATTTATCGTGTAATTATTTTACCTAATGGTACACCCTAGTACTCGTCCTCTAGTCTTTGTTTTCAGTTATAATTATTGTTATCCAAAATAATGCAAGTACTGTCTTTCAGGGAGATGCTGAGGAGTCCAACGCATTGACGACAACCGTTGATGTCACTCAGATGCTCGAGGTACGTTTCCGGACAGTTCCATCGATGGAGATCATCAGATCTTGCATTCTTGTAGCGTGATTGTTACACACAATGTTTCTTTCGTTTTTAGCCATTGATATGTCCTTCTGTCGTCGCCCTCCTATGTGTCTTCTTTTTTCAATATTGTGTTCATTACTAATGAAAGTCCTATGTTTCAGGGAGTCGATGGAGCATTAGTCCAAGAAGAAGGAGGAGCATGCAGTTACGGGTCGGCGCAACAGCTTGCAGAAGTGTGCACCGCAGTTACAGCGTCCCTTGATGTTCTTATGCATTTCGAGGTATGGATACTGACAGTTCGATCAAGCAAGATCATATGACGTGATTACATCCGCTATACTTCCTTCTTTATTAACGCAAGTACTATGTTTCAGGGAGATGACGGAGCTTCTTCTACAAGAACATCACCCCTAGTAGTTGATGCAGATCTCTGGGTGGTGACACTTCCAACGATCGAGCAAATCGAATCATATTTAGATATCCATTATTTATTTTAGACAACTGATCATTTGTGCAGGTCTATTTAGATGAGCCGTTGACGCCTGCACAAAGTTTATCTTCTTTTTAACAAAATAGAAAACCATACTAATGCAATTACTGTGTTTCAGGGAGTTGCTGAAGCGTCATCTTCAATAATATCATCAATGGAAGTCTATGCGGAGCCCGAGGTATGGATCTTGACAGTTCCATCTAACTAGATCAACAATGTGCGAATAATTGTCGTTTGTATGTTCTACACAATGCGTTCATTCGTGTTTTGCTATTGAGATGTACGTGGGTATTGGTCCCCAAGTACATTTTGTGTTTTCAATATTATTATACATACTAATGAAAGTTCTATGTTTCAGGGAGTCGATGGAGCGTCAGTGCGTGATGGATGTGCTTATCATGAAAATATAGTCGTTGCAGCGCAAGAGGAAGTGGAGACATGCACACACGAGTCGGAGCAACAGCGTCCAGATGTTGAAGTTCGAGGCAAGAAAGTTTCAAAGAAAAGAAAGCAAAAGAAGGTTAGTGTCCTGGTCACTATATTATGTTGTTTTTCACTGTTAATAGTTCAATACTGTAAGTTGTGTTTAAACTGAACATCCCTTTTCCAATCTGTCCTCTAGTTGCGAGTGGGTGTACGAACTAGATCTACACAGACAGTGAAGTGAACGAGAGATGTTGCTTGTCAAACCTTTTGGCAGGGACTTGAGACTGGAGATGCATCGTGCCAATGGGAAGAATATGAAGTGATTGACAACGGAGCTATACCACCACCAGCCATTGATAGTGAATGTCCTCCTGGTAGTTCGGATGCAGTCGGAGATCAATTCACAGAATCCACACCCGCAAAAACTAAGACCGCGAGAAAGTTGAAGAAATTGTTTTATTCTCCCATCGAACAGATGTTGCAATGGAAGAGAATGAAATGGACGACAATGAAACACCATCAATATCACTGAACATAGCGGAAGACAATATCATAGATTGTACCTTTAATGTGAGTGACATGTCCTCAACGTTACAGGCCGAACCAGCTGGGATGCAGAGTGACAGTATAAGGAAAGAGGCCAAATTCATTGTATTCGATAGTTGTTTGATATTATTATTATGATGAAATGTGGGCATTCGGTTGGTGGGGAAGTATGTGGGGAGCCATTGATTAATGTGACTCGTGCAATTCGAGGCACTAACCTTAAAATACATGCCACCTGTACACAATATCATCCGTTCTCATGGTCTGCACAACCCATGCTGGGGCAACTGCCATCAGGCAATCTACTTTGTGCAGCGGCCGCACTTTTTAGTGGTTCAAGTTTTAAAAAGTTAGAGTATTTCTTTCAGTTTGTGGGAATCCATTTCATTGCGAAAACTCAGTTCTACAAATACCAAACCGATTATCTATTTCCAGCCATTAGCGAAGCTTGGAGAATGGAAAAAATGTCTATTGAAAGTACATTCGCGGGCAAACGGTTCAGGCTAGCCGGTGATGGACAGTGCGACAGCCCAGGATTTTCAGCCAAGTACTGCACCTACCACTTTCAGGACATGGAAAGTAAGAAAATTGTGAGTCCCGTGGTCGTGAAGGTGTCACAAAGTACATCCTCAGTGGCCATGGAGAAAGTTGGCTTTGTAGCATCATTGCAAGAACTACAATCGCGGGGAATGGTGATCGACCTGATAGCCACGGACAGACACGTTTCAATCGCCAAGACAATGAGAGAAGAGTACAAAAATATAAATCACCAATTTCAAGTATGGCATCTTGCAAAAACAATCAATAAAAAAATGTCGGCTGCAGGTAAAAAAAAAGATATGCAAGGTATTTCACAGTGGTCCAAGTCAATCAGCAACCATCTTTGGTGGAGCTCAAAAACATGTGAAGGGTCGTTGGAAATTCTACTGGAAAAATGGCGGTCAGTAATGCTACACTGTAGCAACGTTCACCGCTGGACCACAAACCAACATTTCCACAATTGTGAACATGGCCATTTGTCCACAGAGGAGGCACGGAAGAAGAAGTGGTTGATTCCTTCATCACCCACTCACAAAGCCATTGAAAAGATTGTATTTGATAAAACTATAACAAGAGATTTGAGGGGACTCACGGAATTCTGCCACACAGGAGATTTGGAGGTGTTCCACAATATGTGCCTAAAGTACAGGCCAAAACGATTGCATTTTGGCATGGAGGGCATGATAAATCGGACTCTTCTAGCGGTCTTGGCACATAACCATAATGTTGGCCGTCAACAAAGTAGGACGACCGGAACTTTAGGGACGCTTCGCTACAATAAGGCCTTCACTAAAAGAAGTAAACAATGGGTGATCAAACCAGTGTTTGAGGATACGCAATATGAGTTTATTCAGAGACTTATTGTTGATGTCCTAGATAGGCACATACATGGAGTTGTGAACGAACCTGTGCAGGGGACAACTGCATTGCCACCCAACATTGCCTCTGTTCCATGTCCACCTAAAGCAGAGCTCATTGAGAAATACACATCACGGTTTAAATGATTGTAATTTGATTGTCTGTTCTCTCGAGTCTCCTCATGTCGCAGGCCCATTGAATATGTGTAGCTATGTATTGTGTAAATAAAAGTGATTGCTCAGTGTACATGCAATGTGTCTATCCAACCTTGTTCATTTGCGCATTAAATTAAACCAAACAGTAATATAAATCATTTTTCAAAAAATATAGAATGTCTCCGTATTTATGGTTCTCTGGGGCTGCAAAGCACGCAGACAAAATGCAAAGATGGAGTGTAAATTTCAAGTCCTGTGAGATGGCCTTACACTGAATGTAGCTAACTAGGAATGTGTGCTCGTTCAAAGTGAAGGTCAGCTGCTTTGATTTTTTGCTCGGGTGCCGGAATGGCCCACGACTCAGTATAAGGTTCTATTGTTATTTGACCTTGACAGGCCGGGACCATCCCGAAAGACTTCTTTTTGGGGGTGTGGTGCAATAACGTAAGAAACGATAATGAATAAAATTTCAGAAACGATAGCCATTTAATGTTCGTTCATTAGAAGAAATAACGTCGGCATAGAAGGAGTGGTATTTCGGGGCTGCCCTACGCACAGACACAATGGAAAATGCAAATATAATGTAAGTAACTCTTTAGATGAGTTTATACCGCAATTTAATTACTATACAGTAGCTTTAAAGATGGGTTAAGTTGTACTTGTTCGTTCTATGTGGCATATTGTTTTGTACCGCGCACTATCTTGAGGAGAACCATCTCCTTTTACGGAAGCACCTCAAAACCTTCCTCTTTGCTTCTGCTTTCTCTCTCCCTCTCCCCTGCTACAACTGGTCCACTGTCTGCGACCTCGGTCCTGGGCCCTTCCACTCTCCACCTGCACTGCCTCCCTGTCAACCCCTGCACTGGGGGACTGTCTCAGTATCCTACAGCCCCCCCTTCCCAGCACTTGTTCTGCACTTACCTTGCACTCGCCACCAGCTGGCCCTATGTATTTATTATTTTATGCTACTTACCTTGTACTCCACTTCCCCCCTCCCCTTGCACTTTTACCTTCCCCCTACCCCTGCACTTGCGCGATCTGAATGACACCTGGCCTAGTAGGATCGCTGTCTGTCTTCTCCTTGTTCCCCCCCCCTCCCTGCCTCGCCACGCCTTGAAACACTTGTGTATAGGCACGTTGCAAATGCCATATTATATCATATCAGTGACGAAGTGGTCCACTGGCGCTCAGGCGGCTCTGAAAAAGGCGGAGGAGAGGGGGTGGGTTACTGGAAATGACATATAATACCCAGTTGCACTGTCCTAGCTATGAAATAATTTCCCGACCTAATATATAAAATGAATAATTTTAATAAAGATCTGATTGGTGAGACTAATTTCATTTTTTATGTTTTTAAAACAGGTACATCCTTCATTATTGTCTGGGTCACGAGTACCAGACACCGGCGGATGGCTTTTACAACCGCCAGTTGCTTCTCCGCGTGAACAACGTTACCACCCTGACCATTTTATGGGACGATCGCCAAGTACAAGTATGCCCTTACGCGGTACTAATGGCTAGATGCAACATACATACCGTTGTGGTGGCCTAGTGCCTTGTTGTTGGAACAGCCATGCGATTATCAGTGCGACCGAAGAGCTTATTTTATCGTAAACCAACACCCTGTGTACTGCACACGAACATCGCTTGCCTCAAGACGAACTATTTTGGATCGAGAGCAAAGAAAAATGCAAATCGCTGAATATTCTCTAAACATTTGACGTCCAATAAATGTACTTTGCCAAATGTACAATCTTGCGGTTTGATTTAAAAGTACAGTTTCATATTCCGAATTGTGGCGCGCTGTGTTGTGAGCTGATCTGTGTTGGTTTCCGGGTTTTGTGTGGAGTCGCGTAGAAGACGCCTGGGCGCGTTTGCCTACGCAGCACAGTCACGTCACGGATAGAGGCGGGGAATATGAATGTTTTGATAAAGTCTGTTTCAGGGGCGGGGGATATGATATAGTGCCGCAAACGCAGGTGAGCCAGGTCGATGGGGGAAAATGATAGGACTATCACAAAATGGCGGCTGATTTCGAGTGCGTTAATGGACGAAAAGTCGGGTAAGGTCCATGGGAAAGTTTTCTGCGATCTACCGATTTATGCTTAAAAACACATGGCCGAACCGTAGGGACAATAAAAAAAAAGTCCCGGAACTATCCTTTAATGGCTTGAATTGTACTCTCCTCCATGGCCCCCCTTTTCCTGGGCCCCTTTAGATCGAGCTGACCTCTAGCTCACAAATAGAAACCAAGAGATAGTAAGGCTTGGAATGTGCCTCTCCTGCGAACACAGCTTGCTTGCAGAACAAGAGCACTATGTCTATGTTCCTTATAACAAAGAATAGTGTATGCACCTTTGCAGATTGCAACTGTTGCTGAATAAATGTCTGAAGGGTGTCATATTAGTCATAATTGTCAATCACCAAACCCTTGCTAAAGAAGATACATTATGGGCGGTTTTTGATGTGTCACGTCCGATAATATGATGTTCTTTTTGTATATATGTAACTGTTGTAAAATGTTCGCTCTCTTGCGTCCCACGAGGTCTGGGTAACACACGTTGCGGGACGTGAGATCCGGTCTGCCGACAGACTATTTGCTTTGCAATAAACCCTAGATTTTGGGAATTGAACCTCGTGTCTGTAACGCTCACCTGATTCCCGTAATAAAGTTGCGCCGGTCTTGACTGGGTGAATGCCGTATCTTCAAAGGTGATGTGTAACACACGGTTGGCTCTTTGGGCTGGACCTCTGTGCACTGTATGTCTGACTCGAAGAGTAAGATGTCTGCAGATAGAAAATATGGGATTAATGAACTGGGGTTATTGGGTGCCTCTCTCCTCTTCCCTTTCTCTTCTCCTGTAGAACCCCAAAGGTTAACACCCTCACCTTAGGTAAGTGAACGCCGAGCTCTTCATCTGCCTCAGGGCAGGGTGCCGTAACCAGTTTCTTCACTGGATAAGGGTGCAGGCCTCTTGACCTCAGAGGACTGCTGTCCGTCGTTAACTGCACGAACGGTAAGTTCTGGGCACTTCAAATGTCTTAAAAGTCTTTTGTAATGATATCTCTTGTTTTGCAGGGTTCCGGCGATGGCGGATGGCGGGCTGATGAGAGTTGAGGATCGAACCCGCGTGAGGAATAGAAGCGCCTGGAAGCACGTAAGTAAGCGCTTGTAGCCTGCTTCACGATGCGCACTAACTGTCCCTTTTATCTTGCAGGTACAAGTTCGGAGCTTTAGAGAAGCTGAAGGGTGCTGGAATACCCACTGGATTCGGCGTGGGAAGGAGTAATGGCACGTGAGTAATAAAGTTGCCCAATGTCTTTAAACGCACCTTCTTTTGTCTTTCAGATGCGGGATGCAGCGCCGAAGCCCTCCGGAGCGTGCGAAGAGCTGGTAAGCTTTTGTCTTTCAGATGCCGGAATGCAGCGCGAGGCGTTGGTGACAGCCGATGGACCAGGTAAGAGATGCGCTGCCACTGAAGACCATAGTGCTAACCTGTTCTTTCTTTGCCTTTACAGGTGCTGCTGAAGACTGGATTCCAGGATGGTAAGCCTTTGTTCCCTTAGGCCCAGGATCAGAAGCAGAAGACACGATGAGCGTTCTGCTGCAGAGAATGCAGAATAACGCAAAGCAAGATTCATCCATCGGGTGTGGTTTAAATAGCCTCCTGTAGTGCTTAGGTGTCTCCTTCCACAGCCACGCCTAAGAAAAGAGTTCCTGCTTTCCAGAAGAGTTCCAGTGTTCTGAACCTAGGGAGTGGCTCCTGCCCCACCCAACAGGAAAAGTAGTCCCAAACAGAAGAGGATCAGGGGTTCACAACTGGCAGGTAAGTAAGCAGCATGGTCTGCTGCAGGTAAGTCCACCCAAGCATTATGAGCCCGGCGCTTCCAGCGCTGGGACTGGGCATCTTTATGAGCCTGGTGCCACTGGCACCAGGACAGGGTCCAAAAGGTCCCAATTGGGACTGGCTGGCACTCGGAACCGGGGTTATGGGTCTGCTTCCAAGGGAGTCGGGCAAGTCCTGATCTTTTGGAAGCAGAGATCATGACAGCACCCCCCCTCACGGCCCCTCCCAAACCGGGCTTCTCCGGGGGTTTGGGCTTGTTAGGAAATGTTCGATGAAATCTTTTGATTAGACGAGGCGCGTGGACATATTCTGCAGGTTTCCAGGATCTTTCTTGGGGACCGTAGCCTTTCCAGTCAATCAGGTAAAATAGTTTAGATTTGGAGATCTTGGAATCCAGGATGCTTTTGACTTCTAACTCGAGTTCTCCATCAACTAGAATAGGTTTTGGAGATGTAGTTAGTCGGGTTTGAGGTTGCACAGGTTTTAATAGAGAGACGTGGAAGACCGGATGTATCTTCATGTGAGGGGGCAAGTCCAACTTGACCGCTACTGGATTTACTATGGTAGTGATGGAATAGGGACCAAGGTATCTTGGGTTGAATGTGCGTGGTCCTTTTAGAGGTAGATATTTGGTGGATAACCAGACTTGATCTCCTACTTGATATTGGGGGGCTTCCTTCCGATGTTGGTCTGCTCCTTTCTTGTATTGTTCTTTAGCCCTTTGAAGGTGAGAAACGGCTTCCTTAAACACTTGGGTGATTGTAGAATGTAGGTGGTCTACTGCTGGTGTTCCAAGATCTTGGAGTGGATCCAACTCCGAGGTTCGAGGGTGACTACCGTATAAAAGAAAAAACGGGGTCTTCCCAGTTCCCGAGTGGACAGAGTTATTGTAGGCATATTCGGCTATCCAAAGGATATCTTTCCAAGTTTGTTCAGTTTGTTGTAGCATGCAGCGCAAATACTGTTCCAGAGTTTGATTGGTCCTCTCGGTTTGTCCGTCGGTTTGAGGGTGGTGGCTGGTCGAAAGTCTCACATCAATTTGAGCCGACCGACAGCAACTTCACCAAAAATGAGAAATAAATTGACTACCTCGATCCGAAATTAGAACTGAAGGAAAACCGTGCAGTCGGACGATGTTTTCGAGAAATTCTCGGGCCAGAGTTGCTGCTGTTGGTAAGCCTTTGAGTGGAATGAAATGCGCCATCTTGGAGAATAGGTCCACGATTACTAGGATCGTATTGTATCCGGAGCATGGAGGTAGATCAGTGATGAAGTCCATAGAAAGCGTATGCCAAGGGCGAGGCGGGATGTCAATAGGGCGTAAGAGGCGGGCTGGTTTTTCCTTTTGACTCTTGTTTTGGGCGCATACTCCACAGGACATTATAAAGTCTCTGATATCTTTTTTCCAAGACGGCCACCAGAAGTAGCGCTTGATCTTTTCCGAGGTCTTGGTCATACCGGGATGTCCTTCCATTAAAGAATCGTGATAACAAGAGATTACCTTTTTCTGTAAATCTGTGCTGGGCAGGTATAACCGTTCTTGGAAATATAATAGGTTGTCCTTCACCGTAAAGTCCTTTCCCTGCAGATGCCAATTCTGTATGTCTGCTGGAGTTACCAGTAGCCTGGCTTTATCCTTAACTTCCTCTATGGATTGTGTGGCGATTACACCTAGAATTCTTTGTTCGGGAATAATAGGTACAGGTTTAGGATTGATCAAATGTTCTTCCACTGCCATCCGAGAAAGGGCATCAGCTTTACCGTTTTTTGTACCAGGTCGATAGGTAATTATGAAGTCAAACTCGGCAAAGAATAGTGCCCAACGGAGTTGCCTAGAGGATTGAGCTTTTGCGGTTTTCAAATATTGCAGGTTTCGGTGATCTGTAATCACAGTAACGGTGTGTCGGGGCCCCCAGAAGATAATGCCACCAAGCCTTAAAGGTGGACTTGATAGCTAGAAGTTCCTTATCAGTAATAGTGTAATTGATTTCAGGAGGCGAGAATTTGCGGGACCAAAATGCCACGGGATGCAACTGATTGGTTACTGGGTCCTTTTGTGATAGAACTGCCCCCATGGCAAGGCTCGAAGCATCAGTTTCAACGATGTAGGGGAGTTCTGGGCGAGGATGTTTTAAGATCGGTGCAGAGATAAATCTAGTCTTCAAATTCTGGAAAGCTTGTTCCGCCTCGGTAGACCATTCAAAACGTTTGTTTTTCTTTAACAAGGCGGTGATGGGCTGGACTATTCGAGAGAATTCGGGGATAAACCTGCGGTAAAAGTTAGCAAAGCCTAACATGCTTTGAACACCTTTTACGGAGGATGGCGATGGCCATTTGAGAATTGCATCGACCTTCTTTGAATCCATACGCACTCCGCTAGGTGATAATATGAATCCCAAGAATTCAACTTCAGTCACGTTGAAAACACATTTTTCCAACTTAGCGAAAAGTTTGTGTTGACGCAATCTCTCGAGGACCATTTTCACGTGTTTCCGATGTTCAGTTTCCGATGAAGAATAAACGAGGATGTCGTCAATGTAAACAACAACACACACATCTATGAGCTCTCTGAGGACATCGTTCATAAAATATTGAAAGGCGGCCGGGGCATTGCAAAGTCCGAAGGGCATGACCTGATATTCAAATAGCCCATACTTGGTGCGGAAGGCCGTCTTCCATTCATCGCCCTCTTTTACTCGTACCAAGTGGTAGGCTCCTCTAAGATCCAGCTTTGTATATATGCATGCTTTTCTGACTTGGTCCAGGAGTTCAGGGATCAAAGGTAATGGATATCTATTCTTAACGGTGATCTGGTTCAGGGCGCGATAATCTATACAAGTTCTAAGGTCCCCTTCTTTTTTTGGAACGAAGAACAAAGCTGAGGAAGCAGGGGACTTGGAAGGACGAATAAACCCATTTGCTAGGTATTGATCCAGGTATTGTCGGAGGTGAAGATTCTCAGGCTCGGTGAGGGCATAAATTCTACTACAAGGAGGAGTAGATCCAGGTATCAGGTCTATCTGGCAGTCATAAGACCTATGAGGAGGTAGAGAGTTAGCCTGATCCTTCCGGAAAACATCTTGGAATTCTAGGTATTCAGGAGGTAACTGAGGAGCCTCCGAGGAAATTGCTGCCAGTGCAACACCAGGTCGAGGGTGACAAGTGGAGACACATTCTGGAAACTGAACCGTTCTTGCTCGCCAATCGATCTGAGGATTGTGCTTCTCTAACCAAGGAATTCCTAGAATAATCTGGAACTGGGGGGCCTTGATCACATCGAACACGATCTTCTCATGGTGTCCATCTTGACTTACTAGCGTCACTTCTTGGGTGGTATGCGTTACTGGTCCGGAGGCTATCTCCGTACCATCCACCGTAGTAATGACGTCCTTTACAGCCTTTGGACAAAGAGTCAGATTCATCCTCAAAACCATTTCATGATCCACATAATTGCCGATGGCACCGCTGTCGACGTAAGCTTCAATCGCATGTAATCGATCCGGATGTTCAGGGCTAATGAGGACCATAGGTATCACGAAATGCGAGGTCACGGAACTGGTTTTAACGCTCGGCAAGAGGACCTCTATTCTTGTCGGGCGAGGTCGTTTCCCTGCTCAGAGTTTGTGACCCTGGTAACTGCAGCTCCTACTGCCTTCTTGGCTGGTTTCACCGGACAGTCTCGAAGAAAGTGCCCCGAGTTTCCGCAATAGAGGCATAATTGCAGCTGTTTTCTCCTTTCCCGCTCCTTTTGTGTTAGTGGTCCTTTCAGGCCCCCTATTTGCATGGGTTCCCCGGAGTCTACTCCTTTAGTAGGAGTTGGTGGTTTGGAAAATACTCGAGCATCAAACTTGGAACGATCGGCCTTCCTGTTCTGCAGTCTGTGGTCAATTTGAACGACTAAGTCAATATAGTCCGAACAGTCTTGCGGGGGATTCACTACTTGGGCTAACACATCTTTGAGCTCTCCACGGAGACCTCTATAAAACAGCGTAATCCTTTTGTCCTCAGGCCATCGAGTTTCCACTATCAGTCTGTTGAAAGACGCAATATAAGCCAAAAGGTCTTGATTACCCTGTCGCAATGAAAGGAGCTCATTGTCCAAGGCCTGCCCCTGTGAATGTCTTGCAAACAGTTTTTCCATACTGAGCTGAAAAGCTCGAAAATCATGGAGAACCGGATCATCTTGATTAACTAGAGGGATCGACCAGTCTGCCGCATTGCCACTAAGGTACGAAAGCACGAAAGCTACCTTAGCTTGATCAGTTGGAAAGGCTGCTGGCCGGCATAAGAAGTGCAACCGGCACTGATTAATAAATACTGCAAACCTCTTTGGGTCACCAGAAAATCGTTCGGGCGGAGCCAGAGGTACATTCCCAGGTAGGTTGATCTGCACTGGGTTCGTAGAGGATGTTGAAGGAAGATTTGCCCCTGATGCGGGTAACGGAGTTTGTCCGGCTTGTGACTGTAACAATTGTCTAGCGAGATCGTCTGTTCGCTCCTTGGAAATAATCAGTTCCCTTCTTAGAGCATTCGTTTCCTGACGGGCTGCATGCACTTCTGCTCTTAGTTCCCCAAGTAACTGGGCTAGCTGGTCGGTATCCGAGGTTTCCATAGCGCCTGGGTGGGAGTTTTGCGATAGGCTTTGCGTTCTGTAACGCTCACCTGATTCCCGCAGAGGCGCCGTTCTTGACTGGGTGAATGCCGTATCTTCAAAGGTGATGTGTAACACACGGTTGGCTCTTTGGGCTGGACCTCTGTGCACTGTATGTCTGACTCGAAGAGTAAGATGTCTGCAGATAGAAAACATGGGATTAATGAACTGGGGTTATTGGGTGCCTCTCCCCTCTTCCCTTTCTCTTCTCCTGTAGAACCCCAAAGGTTAACACCCTCACCTTAGGTAAGTGAACGCCGAGCTCTTCATCTGCCTCAGGGCAGGGTGCCGTAACCAGTTTCTTCACTGGATAAGGGTGCAGGCCTCTTGACCTCAGAGGACTGCTGTCCGTCGTTAACTGCACGAACGGTAAATTCTGGGCACTTCAAATGTCTTAAAAGTCTTTTGTAATGATATCTCTTGTTTTGCAGGGTTCCGGCGATGGCGGATGGCGGGCTGATGAGAGTTGAGGATCGAACCCGCGTGAGGAATAGAAGCGCCTGGAAGCACGTAAGTAAGCGCTTGTAGCCTGCTTCACGATGCGCACTAACTGTCCCTTTTATCTTGCAGGTACAAGTTCGGAGCTTTAGAAAAGCTGAAGGGTGCTGGAATACCCACTGGATTCGGCGTGGGAAGGAGTAATGGCACGTGAGTAATAAAGTTGCCCAATGTCTTTAAACGCACCTTCTTTTGTCTTTCGGATGCGGGATGCAGCGCCGAAGGCCTCCGGAGCGTGCGAAGAGCTGGTAAGCTTTTGTCTTTCAGATGCCGGAATGAAGCGCGAGGCGTTGGTGACAGCTGATGGACCAGGTAAGAGATGCGCTGCCACTGAAGACCATAGTGCTAACCTGTTCTTTCTTTGTCTTTACAGGTGCTGCTGAAGACTGGATTCCAGGATGGTAAGCCTTTGTTCCCTTAGGCCCAGGATCAGAAGCAGAAGACACGATGAGCGTTCTGCTGCAGAGAATGCAGAATAACGCAAAGCAAGATTCATCCATCGGGTGTGGTTTAAATAGCCTCCTGTAGTGCTTAGGTGTCTCCTTCCACAGCCACGCCTAAGAAAAGAGTTCCTGCTTTCCAGAAGAGTTCCAGTGTTCTGAACCTAGGGAGTGGCTCCTGCCCCACCCAACAGGAAAAGTAGTCCCAAACAGAAGAGGATCAGGGGTTCTACTGGCAGGTAAGTAAGCAGCATGGTCTGCTGCAGGTAAGTCCACCCAAGCATTATGAGCCCGGCGCGTCCAGCGCTGGGACTGGGCATCTTTATGAGCCTGGTGCCACTGGCGCCAGGACAGGGTCCAAAAGGTCCCAATTGGGACTGGCTGGCACTCGGAACCGGGGTTATGGGTCTGCTTCCAAGGGACTCGGGCAAGTCCTGATCTTTTGGAAGCAGAGATCATGACAGTGTCTGGCGTGTCAGTTTGTGTGTGGGGATTGTGCCTTTTTTCCATGCATGAGGGTCCCCCAGGGGCCCGTCAAAAGATGGCGCCCGAAGAGGGACCCTCCCCCATTTGCTCCATCATGTACGTTGTAATTTGAAGAAGGTGGAAAAAATGAATCGAGGACAAGGCCATCGAGCCGGGATCGAGAGGTGTTCGGGGCGCCACTGTGAAAGTGATGAGACTCCTTTGCAGATCTGTACACAACCGGTCCCTGATCCACGAGTCCGGCCAGAGAGCAAGAAGGCGAGGGTCCCAAAACGAGGCAGATTGAGCCAGATATGCAGACACGACGATCAATGGTTGCATCACTATACGGACAAATTTCGTCTTCTTGAGAGACGAATTGATTGATCAGGTGAGTCGTGCCCCGATTCTAATAGTCCTGATATTGGTTGAGAGTTGCTCTGGCAAGATCAAACGCCCAGGGTAAGGTACGAATAAGATCAAACATGCCTGGGAAATTGTCTTCCTGTCTAGTGAGATTTTTCCACTGCGGTAGACAATCTTTGGAAACTAGTGAGGATGTGCCGGTAGCATTTGAAATGTATGTGAAATATGGAATAGGGGCAATAATGTTTTGTGAAATTTGGCATAGGCAGACCAGACACGTAGAAGATTTGCAATGGCCTAAAAATGGGAGTTATGAGATGGCGCGCATAGATCATTTGGAGTCAGTATTGCTGCGCAAGAAAACACCTCCTGCGACATTTGACGTCATTAGAGACTGGAGAAAGGAAGCTAACCTCCGCTTGAGATGCAGAGAGAAACATGCGCATAGGTACAAATCTAATGCAGATAGAGCGCTAGTACAGGAAGAAACAGAATGGGATGAGCAAATTAGAAAGGCAGACAGAAGTCTCCAAATGGGAATAGATAAAATATATCCTCAACAAGAATTGCATGCATCAGATGAATTAATCAATAAGATTTTAAATGAGAAGAACGTCCTTAAAGTAAGACTGACATAATTGCACCAGTGCCCATTGTTCAGCTTCAGCCCCAGCCCATCCCCGCTACTCAGCTTCCATTACAGCTTCAGATACCACTCCCCCTTCCAGTTCCATCTGCACCACCCCCTCCTATACACGTGATCCCACTTCCCCCTCCGCCTACCGAGCTTGAATCCACAGTAATCAGAGAAGACAGCATGGGATGAACGGGGCCTGCACAAAGCGTGTATGCTAGAATAACCCGTAGTGCAGTCAGCAAGGAGAGGAGGAAGGATTTGAAAGAACAGGCAGAAATATATATCGAAGGAAATGAGGCCTCGGCGCTAGGGTCGATGTACGATTATAGGAAGCTCAGTAAAAAACAGGTATTGTTGGAATGCATGCGAGAATATCTTATGGAAAGATGGAAGCAATTAATTGGTATGGTGCTGCCGCAGAAATTGCGGGACTTGAATGCCTTTGCACGTATAAGAGAAAGTGATTCAGAGATCAAGGAGCATGTGGACAGGCTCTTTGAGTTTAAAAATGAACTCAATGAATTGTATTCAGAAATGTTTTCCGTGCCTGGGTTTCGGAACAAAGAGGTAAGGAGAGGGAGACAAGAGGCGGTACCATATGTACAACAGCGATTTTTTTCCGCCGTCAAAGCAGGCTAGTGAAGAAATGAAAATATGCACACGAGAGGTGCTTAGATGGATTACAGATGCTAGCATCCCTACAATGGAGGTACATGAGACATTTGATCAGTATACATTAGGAATGCAAAGGAAGGCATTACAGGTAATGGTTGGAATATTTACAAGATAAATATGTAGATAATAAGCAAAGTTGTCCACCTGAAATAATGGCAGTGTATAAGAGAGCATTTTCACGAGATACAGGAGAGACTGCCTTATCCCTTGATTTAGCAATAGTGCTGCATAAGAGAGAGGGTGAAGGAAGAGCGAGTGCGATATTTCCCATGAGGGAGGTCCCACCCACTTTTGTGCCGAAAGTAGAAATTCCTGTTATTAATGGACTACCAGCGTAGGTAACAGAAGCACATTGTACAGCACAATATGTACATGTCCCTTACTCCAGACAAGAGGTGAATAATATAAAACAAACAATCCCTAATTTGAGAAAAAATCTGGCGGGATTCTATAAAGAAATTGAGTCCTATTTGAAATCGTCCATTTTTACTATGAACGATATTGACCTATTATTTCCAGTAAGTCTACCAGCAGATATAAGGAAACATAAGGAAAGTAGATCAGGATAGTTTTGGTGATACGTGGGAGAATTTAATAAAAGAGGATGTGGCCAGAAAAGCAGGCGAAAAGCCAACGTCAAATATGTCAGCATTGCCGACACGAATAATACAGAAATTGAAGATTATAGTTCCAGAAAAGAGAATTGTATGGGACAAACTAACTGCATGCGTGCAAGGCAAAGACTACGGACTATTTTAACAGATTTGAAGAAGTATATACAGATTTTAGTGGACAGGATTTAAGCACTGAGCCTGAGAAAAGACTATTTGTTGACAAATACGTAAGAGGATTGTTACCTCTGATCCAAAATTTGATAATGACATCTGAAAGTGCATGGCAAGCAAAGTCACAGAGTGAGGTATTACACATGGCCCAGTATTATGAAAATAGAGTGAATACAGAAAATGAAAAAAGTAAAAGACAGAGCGAATCTAAAAACAAGAGTGTTACTACAATAGGTAGCGAGTCATAATAGAGGTAGAGGAAATGCACAAGGGAGAGGAAATTATTCGAACATGCATGGAGGTCCACTTGGACTAAACCAATGTGCATACTGTAGGGAAGAGGGTCATTGGCGAGCACAGTGTCCACATTTGCAAAATAGGAATGGGAATGGCCAGAGAAGACAAAATAGAGGTCGCCCGGGAGCACAGGGGCAGAATACAAATAATAATACACAGCAAAATCAGAACAATCAAGGAAATAGCAACCAGAATCAGAAACAAAATCAGAATCAGCACAATGGTGGTGGGGACGGGAATGTTTTCGATACTCAATTAAGTACATACTATTCTGGTGACTATACATCTGATTATGTATTGTTCCGCTAGGTCAGCCCAAGACCGGGGTCAGAACCAGTGTCTATTCCCGTTGACCAGAAAGGACCCTACGTAGAAATGAAAGTCAGGAATAAGGAGCACATTTTTCTCGTGGACACAGGTGCACAGAAGTTCTCAATAGACCTTCACTTGGTTCCAGAAATACCACTGTCAGGGCAAAAGAACGTTTCAGTAGGGTTCGCAGGCACCCCAGTAATTAGTCACGTGTCCTAGTCAGTACCAATAACACTAGGACCATTCACTGAGTCTTGCCCGTTCTTGTTGATGCAAAATTGTGGCGAGACTCTATTAGGTTTCAACTTGTTAAAGAAACAAAGTGCGGTTATTCATTGTTCTCCTGACGGAGTGTTTTTGACAATATCACTACAAAATATACCAGTGTCCGAATTCCTGTCCAAACCCCTGCCAACAGAGTAAGGTACCGGCTTGCATATGGGCAATGAATGATTATGATGTTGGTTGTTTGAAAATAGAGCCGGTGAGAATTGTTTTGAAAGAGGGAGTAACATTACCACGTATTCCCCAATATAAAATTTCGGTTCAAGGTGAAAAAGCATTAAAATGTATTGTCTCAGATTTGGTTAAAAGAAACGTGATTGAAGAGATTACTGGTAGCACTTGTAACAGTCCCATTCTTCCAGTTTATAAGAAAGGAGGGAATAAAATACTGTTCCGTTTCATAATTGATTTACGCGCATTGAATAAAGTAGTGGATCCCCAGTTTCCGTTGGTCCCAGACGTCACTACCATTTTGACAATGATTCCTGCCTCAGCTTCATATTTTAGTGTAGTCAACTTTAAAAATACATTTTTTTAGCATTCCAGTACACCAAGATTGCAGATACCCATTTGCTTTAACATTAGGAGGGCGTTCATTCACATTCACACAAATTCCACAAGGTTACACCGAGAGCCCTAGTATTTATAGCAGAGCATTAAAAGAGCAACTAGACATGCTAGAACTACCAGCGGGTTGTGTACTATTTCAGTACATATATGACCTGTTAATTGCTGCCGAAACAGAAGAAATATGTAAAGAGGGAACTGTTTTGTTGCGGTCACATTTAGCAGAACATGGACATAAAGCTTCTTTAAAAAAATTCCAGTATTGTCGAAAGGAGGTGGCCTATTTGGGCTACCTACTTTCGAAAGAGGGAAGAAGACTGACACCAGGAAGAATAGAGAGTATCTCTGGTATGCCTAAAACACAGGAAGGAGTCAGAGTCATTATAGGCATGGCTTCCTATTGCCGCCAATGGATAGCAAATTTTGCGATGATTGTAAAGCCAATGGTGGCATTGACAAAGAAGGATGTTGCTTTGTCTTTGCCATGGAGTGAGGAATATCGGAATGCATTTGATCTGCTCAAAGTTGCTTTGTGCTCAGCTCCAGTTTTGGGCGCACCAAATTATGAAAACGTTTTCAAATTATTTGTGCCTGGAAATGAAGGCTGCGCGCTGGCTGTTTTGACACATTAACAAAGAGGAAGAAATAGACCATGCAGTTATTTTTCTTTCGTGCTGGACCCTGTAGCATGCGCTTTGCTGCATTGTTTGGGAGCTGTTGCTGCAGCTGCCGCGTCAGTGAAACAAACCGAAGGGATGGTGTTGGTGCACACCTTAATTTTGATGGTGCCACACACAATAGACATTCTCTTAAACAGAAAGCAGATGCAACACCTCACATCAGCTAGATTGACTAGATATGAAATTGTCCTGTTTGCACAACACATTCAAATTCAGGTGTTGCGCTTTGAATCCTGCAGAATTAATGCCCCTTCCTAGCGAAGAAATAGGTGAGAATGAATCACCTCCCCATGATTGTTTAATGGTTACTGAAGAAACAAAAGGAAGTATTGACTTAACAGACACTCCACAGAAAGAGCCAGATGGAAAACTGTTTTGTGACAGTTCCTGTTTTAAATTACCTGATGGCACGTCAACTGCTATGCCATCACAACACTAAAGAATATTCTAGAGAGCAAAAGGATCCCATACAATTCAGCACAGGCAGCAGAAATAATACGCATTGACAAGAACATGTGATATTTCTGAAAATCTAAATGTAAATATATATACTGACAGTTAGTATGCATTTGGGGTGGTGCACAATTTTGTCCGACTCTGGGCTGAGAGGGGTTTCCTAACATCACATGGAACCAGAATCCAACCAGAATCCAACATGGCCCTTTGATAGCGCGATTGCTGTCTGCACTGACGTGTCCAAAGCGACTGGCAATAATGAAATGTGAAGCGCATAAGAAAATAACATGTAAGGTGGGAGAAGGAAACGCATTTGCAGACAAAATTGCAAAACAAACTGCCACTGATTAAGGCACTAAAATGTTGGTAGTGCAGTCAGAAGAAGTGCCCTGCATGATAGAGAATGGGATTGCCACAGTCAAAGAAATGCAGGCGGATGCAATAAATGGGTGGGCTAAGGGCTCTGCAGAATTAGACTTGGAAGGTTGCTGGGTGGACAAGGAGAGTAGAAAGTGGATACTGCCCAACTCCTACGTAACTGCAATGGTCACCATGGCCCACAGTTCCACGCACATCTGTGCAAAAAAAATGGTTCAGCATTTGGCTACAGTATGGCAGAACACACAAGATAAAATGTGGAAAGACTAGTTCAGAATTGTATAACATGTCTGCAACACAATATTGGAAAAGGAACAGCTACTCCAACAGGCAGTTTTGCCCCCCCCTCTATGCCCTTTGAGGTGATCCATTTTGATTTCATAGAAATGGAACGATGTCAGAACCTAAAATATATCCTGTTGATAGTGTGTGCATTCAGTAAATGGGTGGAAGCATATCTGCTGAAGGACTGCACAGCCATGAGCACTGCTAAAATAATGTTGAAAGAATACTTTTCCCGATTCGGCCTGCCACGGGTCATATGGTCAGATAACGGCCCGCATTTTGTTGCTGCCGTAATATTACAGATTTGTGCAGGCCTTCAGATTGATAAACGATTCCATTGCGCCAGACACCCGATGAGTGCTGGGCTTGTTGAGCGCCAGAATGGCATACTAAAGAATAAAATTAGCAAAATCTGCGCAGGGAGCAAGCTGAGATGGACAGATGCATTACCTCTAGCTTTATTGTGCATGCGCACATCTGTGCAAGCAAGGAATGGACTCTCCCCATACGAGATTGTGATGGGGAGACCTGCTAATGTTTGGTGTGCGCCGCAGCCCAGGCGCTTGAGTGAAGTCAAATACCCTGTGCTTAGTACATCTTGTAACATTTTAATACAGAAGCTTTGTTTGATTCATCAGCAGGTGCAGGAGGCTCGTCCGCGGCATTGTCTGTAGCCAGGAAACTGGATCCTCATTAAAAACTTTGAAAGGAAATTATTGCTTGCACCAAGATGGCGTGGACCCTATCAGGTTCTCCTGGCAACACAAACAGCAGTCCGTGTGGATGGTCGTAAGGCATGGATACATGCCACTCACACTAAGAGAATTCCATCGCCATTGAAGAGCTGCCTGATCCAGACGACAAGGAAGAAACAGCTTTCTCCGACTCGAAGGTCACCATAGCCAGCTCTGTGCTGCAGATTCTGCCTGAGCCAGAGACAAAGCCTAAGAAGATTGCTAAAAAGGAGAAAGGGCTAAGTGTGCCCCAACTTTACCCAGCTGAATCTGCATCGCCACAGGTTGACACGAAACCTGCATCAACACTTTGGCACCCACCATCACTTACTGCGCCACAGGCTAACTCTGAGCCTAAATCTGGAAGTGCACCTGCACTATTCATCAATCACAAAGTACCTAGAGCAATACGGTACAACCTACGTTCTCAAAATAAATCGAAAGTGATCTGATCTTCGTGTTCATTTGTTGCCTCTATTTCCCATCACGGATGAAGTGGGAATCGGAGGCCTAGGGGAGTGGAGTGTGGGGGTTGTACCAATCTGACAGCTCTGGAACGCGGCTTCCCGGTTCTATCTTTGAAAATAAAAATCAATGTGTTGATCACCCCGTGTGAACGAGCTGGGCTCATATGGTACAAAGGCAATTGATGTTTGCTCTGGAGTCTTTTGAGCAATGTGCAGGAGCACGATAATCTTGCCTTACGTTTAGCAATCCAGGCTGCTGAGAACTGGCCTAAAACACTTTGTTAACATTTCTCGAACTTGCTGGTATTTCAACGAGTGCAGCGGTGAGAATTATTCACGCCGACATTGCTGGAGGAGAAGAATCAAGAAGATGCCTATACCTGCTTCTGCCCCCTCCTGCACCAATGCTAATGATGTAGTAAATATAGAGACTATAAAATTACTGAGAAAGAGTTGCCGTAAAAGATGTATGCTAATTATCACAATATTCATGTGCATTATGAGTATACTTGCACCCATATCAGTAGTCCTGGTATTATGGTATTTAGAGGAAATACATCCATTAGGTGTATTTTTGCCTATTAGTAATGCTTCTGTCACTGAAAGCCAAGTCGATGTAATCTCTTATACTTTGTCCCCAATGGAAGAAAGACACAGGGAAGGTTATGGAAATAACATGTTACTTTTGATAATGAACATGACATACTCAATCCTGAGAAAAAACAATTGTTGGGTGTGCACACATATACCACAACATGGTGGAAAGGGAATAGGTTGGTATGTGCAGCCATTGCCGCCAAGTTCAGCATGTTATGCATCATTAAGTGCACTATATTATGGGAAATGGAATAAGAGTCAAACGGGACGATTAGATAGGACAAACATGGATGAATTTGAAAAAGTGGTAATGAAACCTGTAGGTTGCTCAATATTTAACAGAGCAAGAACGATAACACCAGTAGTAATGCCACAAGACAGATTGTATGTGCCCTATAAATCATCTGTAATAATGATGTTTCACATGAACCCACTAGGGAACAAAGATGCAGTGCCCCCCTCGTATACAATAAATTACAGTCTTCGTACTGTTCCATTTTGCTTGCAAAAGAAAGGCTCCTATTCAGTAGGAACATTCAATGGGTGCATGAATATTGCAATCCGAGAGAGAGGGAGAGAGAGAGAAAGAACCAGTATATGTAGGTGATCCTGTCTATTTCATATGTGGGGAAAAAGCTTATCCCTGGTTGCCTAGAAATTGGGGAGGTACTCGTTACTTAGGGATTCTATTCCCAGGGGTATTCCTTTCAAAAACGTCAGACATAGCAAAATTATCCAGGTCAAGGTCATAACGAGATGAGGAAAGAGGATTCATTGCAGAAGATATAGCAAAATCATTTATACCATTTTGGGGTCAAGCAATAAATTCATATAATATAAGACGATTGTCCCGAATTTTAGAATTTTAGAAAAAAACAATACAACGTATGGAAAATTCTCCATGGTTCCAGTGGTTCGTTTCTACAGAAACAAAATACTTCCTGCACTGACCTATGGAGCTGAGACTCTATTTGGAATCATTCAAGAGTTCTGGACATGATGCGAGCATGTAATATGGCGAAGAGTCCTCAAGCTACCCAAAGGCTTTCCAACTGCCTGTACGAGATACAAGCTAAGTTTATCATCAATGCATGTTAATGTCACATGGAATGCTCTAAACTTATACAGGAAAATTGTAGATGATAACAGCTCTCCACAATTTGATATTCTAAAACAAAAGAAAGAGGAAAAAAGAGATGACCTCTTTAAAACCTGGAAAGGATTTTGTGAAACCATCTTAAAGCAAGTGAACACTAACACACAAACGTTAGTGCAGAATCCGGAGGCAGTCAAAAAAAGACTTCTAATATCTGACTGGATTGAGACACAAGGCAAAAGGAGGCAACACAAAAGAATGAAAAATGCCCCCTATCAAACAAAGAAACTAAACGAAATCCGGAAATACCTGTCAAAATTCCCGTGCAACAGGAGGAGACAAACCTTCATGCTATTCAGGCTAAATGAATGGGAAACGTTGGAAACCTCCTACCAAAGAAGAGAATGCCTAGAAGAAGATCCTAGATGTCGACTCTGCAACACTGGGGAAGACACATTGAAGCACTTGGTGCTAGCATGCCCGACACTACAAGAGGATAGAATGAGATGCATGGGACAAGACAAACAAATACTCTACATATACTGTTGAAGAATGGCGGAGGGCCATTCACATCGTAGATAATAATAAACTAATCTTTGCGCTGACTGCATTTTTAGAAGTAATAGCAAGATATCTGAAAGTAAAAACTGATGCATTGTGATAAAAGACTAAAAACTATACACTAAGAAAGAGAAAGATATGTAGAGTTAAGTATGAAATTGACTTGCTGTACATTTTTTAAAGTTTGTAATAAACTAATAAATAAATAAATGGGACAACGGATATATTGTATAATATGACTCTGGAAGAAAAGGCAATCAGATTAATGACACTACAAAATAGAATGGCTCTTGATATAGTTTTGGCTGACCGTGGAGGAGTATGCAAAATCGTGGGTCATCATGCTGCGTATTTGTAAGTGACTCCTCCCCTACGATCTTTGAGGCAATAAAAAAGTTACACGTCCTGAGCTCTGACCTCCATCCCCCAACAGGTAGTTGGGAACTGAACATAAGCTCCTGGTTTTGGGAATTATTACGCTCACGGGGATGGAAATTAGTTGCAATTTTAGCAGCAGTCTTTGGTATCTTCCTTACATGTTGTTGTTGCATACACTGGCCCCTATTACAACTCAGGCGTTAAGGGTTTAACGGCGCCGTTGGCGCCGTTAACCCTTAACGCCTGATTACAAGTGTCCCTTTGCGGGTTGGTGTTTAACGCCTGCTTTTAGCAGGCGTTAAAAATCCAACCCGCAAAGGGACTTTGGAGCTAATTACGGCACCGTAATTTACGGTGCCGTAATTAGCGCCTTCCCCATTCCCATTATGCCCTATGGGGGCAAAAATGGGAATGGGGAAGGGCAAATGGTGAATGGGGAATTACCGCCCCACTCACCTTGGAATGGGGCGGTAATTCCGCCATCCACCATGGCGGAATCGTAACCTTAGCGGCATGGACCATGGTGCTAATAGCACCATGGTCCTCCGCCAAGGTTGTAATGAGGGCCACTGTCTACCAATAATTTGCACTGAAGTAAGTGATGAATGCGTACACATGGTGACACAAAAGAGAACTATCAAAGTGAATACAATCATGAACCACGAAATGCACCCTGTCAAAGAATTCATGTCTATTAATATTGATGATGACGATTATAGCAGTATGCAGAGTTCAGAATCAGATACATGGTCAGAGGAAGACGCAATGTATGGTTGATGCGTTTGGCTTACGGCCAAGAGGAGAGTTTGTTAGTCTAGAAAATACCCTACCATAGCATAGACGATATATTATGTTGGCTGAAAACCAACCGCATCATATGTCTAGCATCATCAGCATAGAATTGCCAGCATAACCATAGAGCGTCCATTTTGTAACAATAGAATTCACCATTTTGCAATTTTGCTTTTCTTGCTTTTCTGTTCTAATGCTGTGCTAAAAGTGAATTCTATTTCGTTCTGCTCATGCACAGAGCAAGGCCACAAGTTACATGCCGAGAAACTAGCCCAGACAGCCTCAACAGCAACACACTGTTTTCCCTCCCTCACAAGTCCTTGGAAGTAAGCAGAAAGGCATTTAATCACCAAGCAGGTGCCAGCTAGTCTCGCTGAAACGGAAGAAACTGTAGAAATAGATAGTTAATGGCTTGAATTATACTCTCCTCCACTGCACCCCTTTTCCTGGGCCCCTTTAGATCAAGCCGACCTCTAGCTCACAAATAGAAACTAAAAGATAGTAAGGCTTGGAATGTGTCTCTCCTACGAACACAGCTTGCTTGCAGAACAAGAGCACTATGTTCCTTATAACAAAGAATAGTGTCTGCACCTTTGCAGATTGCAACTGTTGCTGAATAAATATCTGAAGGGTGTCATATTCGTCATAATTGTCAATCACCGAACCCTTGCTAAAGAAGATACATTATGGGCGGTTTTTGATGTGTCACGTCCGATAATATGATGGTCTTTTTGTATATATGTAACTGTTGTAAAATGTTTGCTCTCTTGCGTCCCATGAGGTCTGGGTAACACATTTTGTGGGACGTGAGATCCGGTCGGCCGACAGACTATTTTCTTTGCAATAAACCCTAGATTTTGGGAATTGAACCTCGTGTCTGGCGTGTCAGTTCGTGTATGGTGATTGTGCCTTGTTTCCATGCACGAGGGTCCCCCAGGGGCCCGTCAATCCTACTAGACCAGGTGACATTGCGATCGCGCAAGTGCAGGGGACGGGGAAGGGGAACGTACTGGGGGAAGAGGAGGGGGCAGTGCAGTACAAGGGATAACAGAAAAATAAATAGAGACAATAAATTAAAATAAAAGAGCAGCCGCGCAGGCAGAGACAGTGGTGTGGGCAAGAGCAGTGATAAGAGGGGAAGGGGAAACTGCGCACAAGCTGTCTGCATGGAACACACTAATGCAAGACCTTTTTGGCCACTCGGAGGAGGGAAGCTCTGAAGACCCCTTGGAAACAGAGGACCCGTAGATGAAATAATAAGGCCAGCACCAAGCCCAAGAATGGAACATTGTGCATACCAGACCTGGTGCTCGACTCCATGGGGGGGGTCCAGACCGAACTGACATGGTCGTGGGGGAAACTATGAAACCACAATGGAAAGACAAGTTCCGCATGAAGTGCCAATAAGCCATCTACGTTAAAGTTGTTTGTATGTTATGTGTTTGTTGTTGTTCAAAAAACCAATAAAGAAATTTAAAAAAATAAATAAATAAAAGAGCTGCCAGTGGAGGCAAGTGCAGGGGGTAAGTGCAGACATCAGAAGTCAAGTGCTAGTAGGGGCTGTAGGGATACAGAAACAGTCCCCGAGAGCAAAGGTTACCAAGGAGGCAGTGCAGTGTGCAACTGGCAGGGAGGTGACCTGGGCCCAAGATCAGAGGGTAGCCCGGTAACCAGTGCAGTATCAGATTCAGCCAGGAGATCAGAGGAGGAGAGAAAGCAGAAGCAAAGAGGAAGGTCTTGAGGTGCTTCTCCGGAACCAGAGATGGTTCTCCTCAAGTTTCAGTGAGGCAGGGAAGCTGTTCCAGAGGGAGTCCCCAGCAGAAGAAAGATCTACTACCAACTCACTGCTTGGAGAAGCGGCTAACCCTGAGGGAGTTGGAGGCGGATGAGCGAAGAGCTGGAGAAGGAAGATATTTAGGAAGAGAGAGTTGAAGGTATTGAGGCCCCAGGCCCCAAAATGCCTTGTGGACAATGAAGAGGGTTTTGAACTTAATGCTCGCCACCACTGGGAGCCAGTGCAGAGATTTCAGTCCTGGAGATATACGATTCCTGGGCTTGAGGCTAAGGACAAGTCTTGTGTCCTGCTTTGGAGGAGTTGCAAAGGGCAGAGAGTAGAGGCAGGCAGATTTAGAAAGAGGCTGTTGCAGTAGTCTAGCCGAGAGAGAACCAGAGCTCTGGAGACTGAGCTTCTGGGGGAAGGAGAGGAAAGGAACAATACCTCTGATGAGGTGCAGCTGGTAGTGTAACTTCTTTGAGACGTCAGAGATGTGAGGAGAGAAGGGAAGGGTGGAGTCGAAGATGACCCCGAGTTTATTAACCTCACAGGTGGGAGCAGGAAGAGGGCCAAGAGAGGCTGGCCAGAGAGAGACTGGAAAGCAGGGAGCAGGTGTGCCGATGAGGAGAATCTCGGTCTTACTGGCATTAAGGCAGAGATCACCACTCCTGGATGGCGGCCAGACAGTCAGAGATGAGAGAAGGAGAAGAGGTGGCAGAAGGGAGCCTGAAAATGAGTTGAGTGTCATCTGCATAGCACTGAAAGTTGGGGCAGACAGCGTATTGGTTGAACCACCAGGGAGAGAGGTTAGACCCCTGGGGAACACCACAGATAGAAATAAAGATAGAGGAGAGGAAGGACCCAAGTTGGACCTAGGAGGTTCGATCAGCGAGAAAGGAGGTCACCCAAGCCAGGGCCTGATCAGATATGCCCAGGTTATCACAGACGGTTGAGCAAAATGGCATGGTTGACTGTGTCAAAGGCAGAAGAGAGGTCAAGTAAGATGAGGACACATGGGGTGTTGGAATCAAGGTTGCAGAGCAGGTCTTTACTGATGTTCAGGAGAGCAGTTTGCTTGTTCCTGGCAGCTCTGTAGCCAGACTGATGGTCATGGGGCCAACCTACAGATTCAGAGTGAAGAATAAGCTGGGAGATTACCAGCTTTTCCAAGTTTGCCTAGGAAATGAGTGATGGAGATTGGATGATAATTAGCAGTGCATGAGAGGTCGGCAGAGGGTTTCTTAAGAAGAGGGTGCTCAAGGGAGTGCTTCAGGGGGGTGGGAAGACTCCAATGGCGAAGGAGTGGTTGCAGAAATCGGCCAGTGCAGTAACCAGGGTGTTGATGTGGTCCTTGATGGTTTTGGAGGAACATGGGTGAACCTGTTTTGACGAGACTTTTATAGATCGGACTAGAAACCTTGTCTGAGGAGAACAGGGGAAAGGCAGAGAAGGAGGGGGGAGAGGTGGCCGAAGTAGGGCCAGAGGAAGAGCAGGGAGTAGAGGGAGGAGGGGGCAGGGAAGAGAGGACAGGATGTCCTGAGTTTTAGAGATGAAATGAAGACAGGGCTGTGCAGTGGGCCTGGGAGGGGACAGGAGAGGTAGAGACTGCAGCAGGATTGGCCAGCTCATTGAAGATTTTATAGAGTTCGTCCAAGTTGTTAGAAGCCGCGGAGACGCAGGCTTGGATGTGAGCCCTCTTTTTGGTGCAGACAGAGAGCCGGTATTGCCTTTGGAGCAGGCGGCAGGCCAGTTTGTCAGAGGATGTACTGGAAGCATGCCATTTCCTCTCAGCCACCCTGCACTTGCGTTTAAGGGTGACGAGGTCTGAGTCGTACCAAGAGTTGCACTTGGCTTTGGGCTTCAAGCGGATCCTCATGACAGGGGCAAGAACATCGAGAGTATCAGATATAGCAGAGTGGAGGATGGAAAGGGCTGTGTCAGGGTGTGAGTCAGCCAAGGGATGAAGAGGGGGTGAGAAAGTGGCAGCAAAAGCCTCAACTGACACACAGTTCATGGGTTGGATGACCGAGAAGGAAGGTGGCAGTGCTGGAGTTGGCTTGGCCTGAGGGGTAGAGAGGATGAGATGGGAGTAAGAGCCAAACACAACTGCAAGCCATATTG
The DNA here is from genome assembly GCF_040938575.1 of Ambystoma mexicanum. Lineage (NCBI taxonomy): Eukaryota > Metazoa > Chordata > Amphibia > Caudata > Ambystomatidae > Ambystoma > Ambystoma mexicanum. The sequence goes on from NC_090935.1 coordinate 625,460,272, forward strand.
ACCAAGATGAAAGTCATAGGTCAATGGATGCAAGAAACAAATTCAACAGTCTAAGACATCAAAGGGGACCTACAAGATGTTCACACCCCTCTAGCTACCCAAGCTGAGCATACCATGAATAATGAACAGCGCACCTGCTCATCACTAGCGGCCTTCTGTGCCTTCCCTGACACTGCAGACGTTTTTGCTTTATCCATTACCATTGGTATGGTTTCCAATGTCCCTTCGACCAGGTTGTTGACATGTGTGGAGAAGGGTGGCAGTTTTCAGACCTCCCCTAGCCAATTTCGCTCATGGGATCTGATTTCTTGGTAGTGCGGTACAGTTGTTTGATCCCAATCTTTCTGTTCTGGGGCGAGAGTTGATGGACAACTCCAATATCATGTTCTCTGGTGTACTGTTGATGTGGCTGCAGTCATGGCATTGTGCCGGCTATCCACATATTGGGGCATACGGGTGGGGACGTCTCCTGTATATGGGATTGTCACAGTGTGGGGGGGTGTGGTTGGAGCTGCATGGGCTTGTCTCTAGGGCGAGTATAGCTGGGACCCCTCCATTAGGCTTATATGGCTGCACTTACATTAGTGACACTGAACATACAGGGTCTGGTCCACCCCATCAAACAAAGGCTAATGCTCAAACACATGCAAGATCTACAAGGTGATATAATATTCCTGCAGGTGACGCACCCCAATGAATCCACAAAATTAGGTTGAGGCTGGATCGGTGTTGCGATGCACTCCTGCTGCCAGGGCAAAAGAGATGTCTCTATATTGATCCATAAGTGCATCCTCTTCCAAGTTCTTAACACATTGGCCTCCTTCACTGCCACCCACCTTCTCGGTCACCCGACCCATGAAGCGTGTGTCAGTTGAGGCTTTTGCCGCCACCTTCTCACCCCCTCCGCCCCCCTGGCTGACTCCCACCCCGACACAGCCCTCTCCACGCTCTACGCTTCTATATCTGATACTCTCGATATCCTTGCCCCTGTCATGAGAATCCGCCTGAAGCCCAAAGCCAAGTCTAACTCCTGGTATGACTCAGACCTTGTCACCCTTAAACGCAAGTGTAGGGTTGCCGAGAGGAAATGGCGTGCTTCAGGTTCATCCTCTGACAAACTGGCATGCCGCCTGCTACAAAGGCAATACCGGCTCTCCGTCCTCACCAAGAAGAGAGCCCATATCCAAGCCCGCATCACTGCGGCATCTAACAATTCGGCTAAACTCTTTAAAATCTGCAAGGAACTGGCCAATCCTGCCGCAGTCTCTACCTCTCCTGTCCCTTCCCAGGCCCTCTGCACGGCACTGGCTTCTCACTTCATTTCAAAAACTCAGGACATCCTGTCCTCACTCTCTCTCTCTCACCCCCCTCCCGCTATTCCCTGCTCTTCCTCCGGCCCCTTTGCTGTCACCCCTCCTCCCTCCTCTGCCTTTCCCCTTTTCTCTCCAGACGAGGTTTCTAGACAAGTCCGATCTATGAAAGTCTCGTCGAAACAGGTTCACCCCTGTTCCTCCAAAACTATCAAGGATCATATCGACTCCCTGGCGCCTGCCCTGGCATATTTCTGCAATCCCTCCTTCACCATTGGAGTCTTCCCATCCCACCTGAAGCACTCCCTTGAGCACCCTCTTCTTAAGAAACCCTCTGCCCACCCCTCCTGTCCAGCTAGCTATCGCCCAATCTCCATCACTCCCTTCCTGGGCAAGCTCCTGGAGAAACTGCTCATCTCCCAGCTCAATCTCCACACTGAATCTGTTGGTTGTCTTCATGACCATCAGTCTGGCTTTAGAGCTGTCAGAAGCACAGAAACTGCTCTCCTGAACATCCGTGAAGACCTGCTCACCAACCTCGACTCTAACACCCCTTGCGTTCTTATCTTGCTTGATCTCTCTTCTGCCTTTGACACGCCATCCTGCTCAACCGTCTCCGTGATAACCTCAGTATCACTGGCGTGGATGACTTCTTTCCTCTCTGACCGACCCTCCCAGGTCCAACTTGGGTCCTTCCTCTCTGACATCTTTTTCTCTACCTGTGGTGTCCCCCAGGGATCTAACCTCTCTCCCTGGCTGTTCAAACAATACTTGGCACTCCTTGCCCACCGCATCGCCACTCTCTGTTCCAACTTTCAGTGCTATGCGGATGATACCCAGCTCATTTTCAGGCTACCCTCAGCCTCCTCCTCGCCTTCCCTCATCTCTGACTGTCTGCCATTCAGGAATGGTGTGCCACCAACGACCTCTGTCTTAATGCCAGTAAGACTGAGATTCTACTCATCGGCACACCCACTCCCTCCTTCCCTGCAGATCTCTGGCCGGCCTCTCTTGGCCCTCCTCCCACTCCCACCTGCAAGGCTAAAAACCTCGGGGTCATCTGCGACTCTGCACTCTCCTTCTCCCCTCACATCTCTGATGTCTCCAAGAAGTCACACTACCAGCTGCACCTCCTTAGAGGTATTGTTACGCTCACCTGGTTCCCACAGGAGCGTCGATCGGACCCGGACAGCTGCGGTCTCCACCAACGTGATGCGTAGTGAAGAGATGACAGTCTGGACTGGTCCGCCTAATCTTGTATGCTGGACTCGTAGAAGTATTCTCCTGCAAGTGGAGAAAGGGATTTAGCCACCCGTGGACTTTAGTAAAGGGCCGCAACAGTTCTCGTTCTCCCCACTAATCACCTCCAATATTCCCTTTTGGTAACCTCACCTTATGTTTTTAAATGAGGAGCTCTCCATCCTGCATGGCATGCAGGGGCACGTAGATACCAGTTACTTCACTGGGTTGAAGGTACTGGAGGAGTTCCGGAGGAATATTGACTCCAGCGTCTATAAAGTTCAGAGTTCAATATGTCCGATGTTCACTCTTGTTCCATTCCCTCGTTAGGTTGCAGCTGGGTTCAAATGAATTTTGCCTGGAGGCAGCTGATGGCGTTCAGGTAAGAGTCTGTATTACCAAACACTGTCCGGTAAAAGTTGCATGAGTTTAACTTGCCGTTTTCTCTCCCTTTATAGGTGCGGCATAGGAAGATGCGGCGAATTAAAGAATAATACCTCCGGTGGTAAAGCAGGTAAGCCTATGGTGGCAAAGAGATTGTCCTTGTTGGTTTTCTCGGCTCACCTTGTTATTCCTTTTGTTTTCCCCCCAGGTGCTGGGTTTCGACGAAGAAAATGATGGAGGCAGCGCCAAGTCGAAAGATGCGGTGGACTGGTGAGTATAACGGGGCGCTGCTGCTGGCGAAGCAACGCGTGCTGAAATAATGTGCTTTCCAGGCTGGGAGATGTGCTGGGTCCGGAATCAGGTAAGGAATCAAATAATGTCTGTGATCTAACCTCTTCTCCTTTCTTTGCCTTTTGTCTAGGAGCTCCGGATTCGAGGCGGGCATGGCAGAAGACTGGATGCTGACTTGCAGACACGGTGAGCGTCACGCTGCCGGATGCAGAATAATGCAAAGCATGGGCTGCTGTTCGGGCGTGGTTTAAATAGCCTGCAAAGTAGTCCCAGGTAAGAAGTTCCCCAGGACCACACCCAAGTGAAAAATAGTCCCTGTAATAAAATAGTCCCATCCAGGCCTCACGTTAGCTTGGACTCATTTGCAGCATGGTCTGCATAAGGTAAGTAAAGTCTATGAGCCTGGCGCCTATGGCGCCAGGACTGATTTCTATGATGACCCTGGCGCCTAAGGCGCCAGGACTGAATCCAAACAGCCCCCAGCCGGGGCTGCTCGGGTTTTAATGAGTATCTGGATGCCTGCTCCCGGGGCTGATGGACTCGATCGGGATGCCCGGGGGTAGGCATCATGACAGGTATTTTTCCTTTCTCTCCTTCCCCCAGAAGCTCACTGTCTCCAGAGCCCTGATCCTCTCCAAGCTGGACTACTGTAACAGCCTCTATCTAAATCTGCCTGCCTCTACTCTCCGCCCTCGGCAACTTATCCAGAACAGGACTGCGAGACTTGTCCTTGGCCTCAAGCCCAGGGATTGTATCTCTACAGGACTGAAATCTCTGCACTGGCTCCCAGTGGCTGCGAGGATTAAGTTCAAAACCCTCTGCATTGTACACAAGGCCTTCTCTGGTCTGGGACCGAAATACCTTCAACTCTCTCTGCCTAAATATCTCCCTTCTCGAGCTCTTCGCTCATCTGCCTCCAACTACCTTAGGGTCAGTCGCTTCTCCAAGCAACGAGTTGGTGGCAGATTACTCTCTTCAGCAGGGGCCTCTCTCTGGAACAGCCTTCCTGCCTCCCTGAAACTTGAGGAGAACCATCTCCGGTTCCGGAAACACCTCAAAACATTCCTCTTTGCTTCTGCTTACTCTCCTCCTCTCCCTTGCTGAATTCCTGACCGTAATTGCAGTGGCTACCTGTGCCACCCTTTTGATCTCTGGCCCAGGCCCCGTCAATTACCCACCTGCACGGCCTCCCTGGCAACCCCTGCACTTGGGACAGTTTCCTGTATCCCTTCAGTCCCCCCCTACTTGCACTTACGTCTGCACTTCCTTGCACTTGCCACTAGCTGGCTGTTATGGGTCATATTTATTCCACTTCCCATGCACTGCACTTTTCCCCTCTCCCTTCCCCCTCCGCACTTTTCCTTTCCCCCATTCCCATGCACTTGCGAGATCTGAATGACACCTGGCCTAGTAGGATCGTTGCTTTGTCTTCCCTTTGTTTCCCCCCTTGCCTCGTCGCGCCTTGAAACACTTGTGTATAGGCGCGTTATAAATGCCATATCATATCATAAAGAGGGGAGCTATGTCTTGATACAGAGCCGGATCCAGCAACAACCTCTTACTCTGCTGAATCTTTACGCCCCCACGTCCGACACCCCAACCTTTTTCACACATACCGTCACATAGTTTGCACGCTACATGGGGAACTTGACAGTGGTGCAGGGAGACTTAAATGTTGCTTTTGACCCATTGCTGGACCAGCATAGTGCAAATATCACCTTAGGCAATGCCCCACGTAAACGGGCTGCACTTAGTTCCCTTATGGGACATCTGGCGGTAACATCATCAGGGACCATACATTTTTTTCCCCATTGGACACTGCAGTTACTCCAGAATAGACTAATGACTTCTTCCCTCCAACGCCACTCACCTAGTTGAGAAATGCAATATTTTACCCACTACCCTGTCGGATCACGCACCAGTTATTCTATGACTGACACTGCCTGATGTACCACGTAGGGCACTGTCTTGTACACTGAATCTAATGGCCTTGTGATACCTGGACTTTTTCACGCACCTAGAAGACAACAGAGATCTTTTGGCAGACTAACTTGCTGCCGGGCTACGCTGCCCATGACTGCTGGGATGCTTTTAAGGCATACGTGCATCTCACGGTTGTCCCACAAATTGAAAGCCTGGGGAAATCGGGAGACGCAACTACAGGCCGTCATCCTAGCACTGGAGAAACAGCATAAGCACACACTTGATTCCCTAACCCATACATGCCTTCTTAAACTCTGTCATGAATTAAGACAAGTATCCTCTACCCAGGGCCTAAAGGTCCTTCACAAGATGGTCAAAGACATTCTTTCGGGAAGGTAATAGGCTGCTTCATATGATGGCTCTATGCGCTGAGGAATAGACAAATGGCTCAGGTTATTGATGCCATCCGCCAGCATGTGAATCTATGAAAGATGCCAATGCTGGAGAACCGGAGTTACATGTAAGTAACTTATTCCTTCTCCAGCATTGGATTCATGGATTTGCATGCTTTGAATAGATTACAAAGCAGTATTACAACAATAGCCATGGGAGGAGGCAAGATCACAGCATAACTTACTACTGGAGACTAACCACCTCACGCAAAACGGTTCTGCAGAACCGACCGGCTAACTCTAGACTCTTCTGCAGAATATCGGTCGACACGGTAGAACCGGGTGAACATATGCACCGATCTCCAGGTGGCTGCATGGCAGATGTCAGGCAACGGAATTCCGGAGAGAAAAGCAGTGGTTGCAGCTACTGCTCTAGTAGAATTAGCTCAGGGCCTGTCGGAAAGTGGTCTGCTGGCTTGCTGATGGCAGTTTGAGATGCAGGGAGCAATCTATTTTGCAATGGAGGACTTTGAGAGAGCTTTCCCAGGCCCAGAAGGTCCAAATGAAACAAACAGTTTATCCATTGTACGGAATGACTTAGTACGCACCACATAGAATACAGGCAAAACCACCTGCTGATTTAGATGGAAAGCAGATGGCACCTTCGGCACAAATGTTGGGTTAGGACGTAGAACATCCTTGTCCTTGTCAAATGTCAAATAGGGCGGTTTTACTGAAAACGCCTGGATTTCACCCACTTGCCTGGCCGCAGTTATGGCCACCAAGAACGCTGTTTTCCAGGAAATATGTTTAATAGATGCTTGGTGCATGGGCTCAAATGGTGGCTTCATGAGTCTTGCAAGTAGCACATTGAGCTCCCATGATGGCGCTGGGTGACTGACAAGTGGAAAAGACTGGAAGAGCCCCGGCAAAAACTCCTTCACCAGCCGGTGAGACCACAGGGATGGCACCAGTGCAGCGCAGTTGTTTGTTTGGTTGTTTGTTGTACCTGGAGATCGCAGCTAGGTGCACTTTAATGGAAGAATGCATTAAACCAGACTCGGCAATCGCAGTGATACTACGTACACCGGCAGCTCTGTGACATGGCCCCCTTTTTTCACCGTGCTTCTTTGAGGAAATTCACTCTATGCCGTTACTCTCCTTGAGTCTGGCCTTCGGGCGCCCATCGTGGCTTTGTCTCCCAGATGTGGAATTTTGCACAGCTACCTTTATATTCATATTTGCACGCCTACCCTCATTTGGTGATACATTTACTAAATTTCATATATACAGTCCAATATTTCCACTCAGAACGTCCTACACACCTTGCATATATAGGAAGTGGGTTGCTCACAATTAGAACATAGACCTGGCATGTGTTCATAGGCCGGATGCCAATTTACCTACCGACGGCCAGCTACGCCTGGGCCTCCCTACATTTCCCCTCTTTGTCTGATTGATTTCTATACGGGGGTAGAATTTACGATTTGTTGAATTCTTCTGCCTTTGTTTAGCTTTTTTCTAAACGGGAGGACAGCCAGACAGCGATTTTCTGTATATATTATCTGTTGATACAAGTCTTTTCTTTATGTTTTGTGTATACTGTCAAATTCATTTTTTGTCTTTACATTGGGGAAATTAAATACCCCCAGTCCATGTAGGACGTATTAGTTTATAAATAAAAGGGTATCATTTGCATATGCCTGCTTTGCCTAGGTCAGATCAATTTGTCTTCATTTGACCTAGCCCACTACAGCCTTTAATCGTATTCAGTGGGTGGTTTATAACCCAGACTAAATCAGATTTCTATAATGGTGCACTTGGGGGACTATCTTTTTTGTTTAGATCTTTATTTCTCCTTTGTTCCTGACGGCCTTTGAGTTTTTCCCTTTGGAAATTGTTAAACCAGCATCAGTCAGGGACAACAGATATGGCAACAGATTCTCCCGTCGGATGGTCTGAGGTCTCACCATCCTAAAAACGTTTCCACTTGCTCTTGTAGCATTTCAAGGTGGATGGGGCTCTAGCCCTGGCCAAGATCGCCTGGCAATATTGCGGAAGGGCCAGTGCCCCGTACTCTAAGAAGAGAGGAGCCAGGCCATCAGATTGAGAGCGGCTTTGTCATGGTGCAGTAGCGCTCCCGGATTCCTGGACAGGAGCGAATGGTGTAGGCGCAGCTTGGTCAGTGTTTCTGACGAGAGGGCAAAGAGGTTTGAGTACCAAAACTGTCTCTGCAACGCAGGGGCCACTAAGATCAGTTTGCACCGATGCAGTCTGAAGGTGTGAAAGACTCCAGGCACCAGAGGAATCGGGGCAAATTCATAAAGAAAGTTCCCTTCCCATGGAAACGCAAAGACATCCCCAAGCACTCCGAATGGGTGAAGTGGCTGGCAAAGGTCTTGCAGCGATTGTTGTCATTGAGTTTGATCTCTGGGGTGCCCCGCGTTTGCAACAACAATTGAAGCTGGTCGTTGTGCAGTTCCCACTCATGACAAGAGTAACCCCCTGATGAAGGAGTCCGCCAGAGTGTTCTGAATCTCTGGTAGATGAAGGAGAATGAGAAACATGCCCTGCTGTAGAGCCCAATGCCACAGGGCTCGGGCCTCCCTGCAAAGCTGTGGAGACCTTGTTCCTCCTTGCTTATGGACACAAAACATTGGCATGTTGTTGGTGTAAATCCTTACCACCTTTCCCATCAGGCGGGGAAGAAAAGAACAATTGCTTGTAGCTCCAGCAGGTTGATGTGCTGGCTCTTTCCCTCCTCCGACCAAAGGCCCCAGGTGTGTTGGTCTTGACAGTGGGCGCCTCATCTCCCCAGTGAAGCATCTGTTGTGACAGTAGCCTGAGGTCCGGCAACCTCAAGGGGGGGTGCCCTGCACCAGATGTTCCCTCACCAACAACCAGCAAAGGCTCTGAAACTGTTAGAGCAATGCGGTCGTCTAAGGAACCAGAGGCTTGGACCGTGTGGGCATCTAGGAATTCCTGTACCAGTCTCATGTGTAACTGGCAGTTGGTGATCAACGGGATGCATGATGACAACATCCTTGTAGGGATTTGTAATTGCGGACTGGCATTACCTGTGTGCCGTTAAGACAGCGCACCTTGTGTAGAAAAGCTGCCACTCTTTCCTCTGAGGGACTGGTGTGCAGGTTTGGGTGTCAAGTCTTGCTCCGAGATAGAGTGCCTGTTGCGATGGAACCAAGCATAGCTTTGGGAAGTTGATGGAGAAACCCAGTTGCTGTAGACACTAGATGGTGGTGGCATTGTTGGTTTCTGCCAGCGGATAGGTGGGGGCTCTTACAAACCAGTCTAGATATGGGTAGACATGAATGCCCCTCCGCTGCAGGTGAGCAACCACTGGCACAAGGCATTTGATCAACACCCGCGGAGCAGACCGCAGGGCGAATGGAAGGGTTTTGAATTGTAATGTACTCCTGCCACCACGAAGCGTAGGTAGTGCCGGTGTGAGAGGCAAATAGGTATGTGAAAGTAGGCATCCAAGAAATCTTGTTGTAGCTAGGACAACACCTGCTGTAGCGTGATCATGCAGAACGTTTGCACCTTTAGGAACTTGTTGAGCACCCTCAGATCTAATATGGGCCTTCAACCCCATGACTTGTTGTACAGTAACATTTTCCTTACCAGGAAGTAGTGGGAGTATACACCTGTGCCTAGCTCTTCCTTGGTAACATTCGCCACTGCACCCTTCTGCAATAGAGCTCGGTTATCCTGAAGCCAGAGGTGTTGCAACTTCTCTAGTTTGCGTTGGGAGGAATGTCTGGTGGATAGTTCACAAACTCCAGCGAGGGGCCCTGCTGGAGGAAGGATAGCACCCATTTGTCGGTCGTTATATGTGTTCATCCTTCGACGAACCTTGACAGTCGTCCTCCCACAGGGGTGCTGAAGTGGGAGGACCTGGCCTTGGGCTGGTCATGCTTGTTTTCCGGACTGGCCCCTAGATTGGGAGGAGCCATAGCATTGCTGCGAACCCCTGTAGGACTAGGACCTTTTCATGTACTGGTGCCTTGATCAGTATAGGGTCTTGTAGGAGGAGTAAGACTGGAACGTGTGGTGCGGTTCTCCCGCAAAGTCCTGCCATGGCACCCTTTACCTGAACGAAAGGACTGGAGCCTTTGCTGTAATGTGCCCAAGGAGCGAGCGGTTTCTGTGTCCATTTTTATGGACTGTAAGGCCTTATCCACCTTCTTCACAAAAAGGGTATCTCCGTCAAAGGGCATATCCATGACCCTACACTGGACATCAGGATGAAAGCTGTGGCCTTGATCCAACCTTGCCTACGTAGGACCGCTCTGTTTCAAAGCTGGGGAAAGCCAGTGTCAGCAATGTCCATCCACCAAGACCGTAATGGCATGGTCAGATGCCAACTCGTCTTCATAGAAGTTGTCCAAGGCCTCTTGCTTCTTGTCATCTGGCAGGACCTCCAGCAAAGGACCCAACTTGTACCAGAGCTCTCGATCGTAACGTGCGAGTATGGCCATTGCATTAGCTGCCCTGGTAGACATGGCTGCTGTGGTAATTATAATTTTACTTAAGGCGCCAAGGCGTTTGCCTTCCTTGTCTGGGGGGACAGAGAAGGCTGATGGGTTGGCCAACCCTTTTCTGGCAGCCGCTGAGACAACGGAGTCTGGTGTGGGTTGGGTGCAGAAGCAGCACTCTTTGGGCCTCTGCACTTTTTGTCAAACAAGTCTTTTTTAGCCAGGGCAGTTGCAGGATGCGCCAAGGTGATCAGGCCATCCTCCCAGATGTTTTCTAACAGCAGGATAGACTTGACAGATTTCTTGTGCTGCTCTTTGCATTGGCTGAGGAAAGCCCTAGAAAAGGAAGTGAGGCAGAGAATGAGAGCTGAGTGCCCAAGACCAGATCTACCAGGCAAGGTAGCAGAAGCTCCAGAATTAGACCCGAAAATGCTATCTTTTGTCTCCAAGTCTAACAGAGACCCCAGAAAAGGAATAGATCGCTCATGGAAGAGCTGCCAGGAAAAGGTCCTTGACCTAGCTGGACCTCTGGCCAAGATTATGAACTTAGCCGAGCGAGCCAAGGACACAGGAGAGGAGGTGGATCCTGGAGTCATAGCGAACTGGGCTCAGCGAGCCGTATGTTTACTAGGCAATGCAAATTGCGCAATATCGTCAGAATGCAGGAGAGGGCTCCTGCTAAAAATCGACCAGAAACTGGGAGATTTATCATCATATGAAGCGGGCGAAGCAGCTCAAGGACTATTGTTCGGAGATACTTTCGGCAAGGAAATGGGGAGGTTCGTAGAAACCTACACATCTCTAGAGAAGGCACAAGCCTCCATGAAGAAAATCTTCCCCGGAAGAGTTTTTGGCGGGACCGGTCAGTACAGAGGTCGAGCGACCGGTCGGTATCAAGTATTCAGAAGGCCTCAAGGCAATAGAAACCAGTACTGGGAGAATAGACAGCCAGATTCATTATTCCCGCCTAGAGGCCATTTCCCTAGAGGAAGGCGAGGTAGAGGACAAGGAAGAGGACACAACTTCCCCACAGGTGAGAAATTTTACTTACCCGCCAGTAGGAGGAAGAACAGCAGTATTCTGGGAGAATTGGCGCTCGCTTTCCAGCGACGCCTGGGTCCTGCAGACAGCGAAAGGCATGCGCATAGAATTTACAGATTCAAGCACCCGGCCCTCTAGTCTCGACGTTGTCAGAGAAAGAGTTATTACAGGCAGAATTGCAGAGTTTGGTAGAAAAAAGAGCGATAGAGCCGTGCGAAGCACACCCAAAATTTGTGAGCAATATGTTTCTGGTTCACCAAAAAAACAAAGTCAGACCAGTGATAAATTTGAAACTCATGAACAGCTGGGTGGTCTACAACCTTTTCAAAATGGAAGGGACCCATCAGCTCAGAGACACTCTCAGACAGAGCGATTGGTTAGTAAGAATAGATCTGAAAGACGCTTCTCTGACAATACCAGTGCAAAAAGATTTCCGTCCCTTTCTAGCATTCGATTGGGACGGGCAATATTGACAATTTGCGACGATGCCGTTTGGACTGGCATCAGCCCTATGGGCATTCACGAAGATCATGAAGCCAGTAGCGGCAGCAATCAGGGAGAAAGGTATACGAATGATCATATACCTAGACGACATCCTGCTGATGGCCAACAGCAGAGAGACACTCCTCTACCAGACCGACTGGGTGGCGAAGCTCTTGATTTCCGTGTGTGTTCTAGTGAGTCGGGTGAAGTCAGATGAAACCAACGAGGAGGATAGAATTTCTAGGATTTATTATAGATACCAAGACAGCAACCTTAGAACTGCCAAGCAGAAAGATCAGAGACATAAAAAGGGAAATAAGAACATGTCTCAGCAAAGCAGTGATATCGCTCTGCACTATAGCGCGAGTAGTAGGCTTACTAGCAGCATCAATACAAGCAATATTTCCAGGTCCACTACACGACGGGGCACTGCAAAGGCTGAAGATAAAACACCTTCAGCAAGGGCTGCACTACCATCAATGAGTGCTCTTAGACCAGGAATCCAGGACAGAGCTGGAGTGGTGGTTAGCAAACATGGAAGTTTGGAACGGGAGAGCCATCTTCGGTGACCGTCCAGACTTAATAATAGAATCGGACGCCAGCAGAGCAGGCTGGCGAGCCCGATGAGGAGACCTCCAGACAGGAGGGAGGTGGAGCGTGGAAGAGCTGCAACTACACATAAACTGCCTGGAACATTTGACCGGATCCTTTGCGATCAAGGCTTTTACAAAAGGAAACGTGAATTCTTGAATTCTGCTGAAAATGGACAACATTTCAGCAGTCAAATACATCAATCATTTAGGAGGGCCAAGTTCCAAATTTTTAGCGGAGATAGCCAAGGACTTTTGGCACTCCTGCCTGGAGTCAGGAATCTCGGTAGTAGCTGAATACTTACCGGGTTCGTTTAATGTAAAAGTGGACTGGAACTCCAGGTACCTCTAAGACTCCAGCGACTGGATGCTGGACCGGGAGATATTCCGGCAACTGGAAGACCGTTGGGGCCCAGTACATACAGATCTGTTTGCGTCCAGACTGAACGCACAGAAAGAGAGGTTTTACAGCTGGAGATTGGACCCAACTGCAGCCGTAGTGGATGCTTTTCTACAGGACTGGAGAGAACAGACACTCTACGCCTTCCCTCCGTTCATAATGATGAGAAGGGTACTAGCAAAGGTACGCAGGGAAGCAGCGAATTTGAAGGTAGTGGTTCCGATATGGAAATCCCAAGTAGGGTTTCCAACGCTCATGGAGCTGATAGTGGACTACCCGAGGGTACTTCCGCAAAACGAAAATCTCCTCACGGACCCAGTTGGGTCATATCACCCTCTGAGAGTGAAGGGGATGCTGCCATTGATGGCATGCAGGATAGCAGGAGATGCTGGTATCTCCCAGGAATTTCGGCACAAGCAGCAAGCCTCATCGCCGAGTCTTGGGCCCCTTCAACTAGAAGGAGCTACGACGCAGCTTGGAGTAGGTGGTCAACATGATGCAGAAGGAGAAATATTAATCCCGTTTCTGCCCCTCTAGTCGAAATACTGAATTTCTTAGCGGAACTCCTACAAGATGGCAAAGCATACAGAACAATAGGAGTCTATAGGTCTGCAATTTCAGCAGGCCACCTGCCTTTAGAAGGAGTGCCGGTAGGAGAGAACCTAGCTGTGATAAGACTCCTAAAACGAATAAGATTTAGGAAGCCACCACAGCCGAGGTACGAGGTTCTGTGGGACATATCTGTCGTATTGAAGCTACTAGCAGATTGGCCCACTAACAGATATTTGTCGCTAGGACAGCTGTCGGGAAAACTAGCTTTGCTACTGTGCATGTTGTCATGCAGGAGAGTAGCACACGTCAAGGCACTGAAAGTAAATAGAAAGAGATATGGGCCAGAAGGAGTAATGTTTAACCTAGCCAGAAGAACGAAAACTGATTCTTCGACAATCACGTACCCCTATATGCAGGAGCACCCAAAGTGGTGCGTAGCAGCATGCATCAAAGAGTACGAGTGTAGAACAGTGGAGCTAAGGTCTGCAGGAACAACCCAATTGTTAATAGAGTGCAGGAAACCACACAAAGGAGTAGCATCAGCCACTATCCATTTTGGTCTCCTTAATCGTGCATACATCCGTTGATTTTCCTAGAACCCACAGTTCTTTCCTCATTTCGTTTTGTTTTTCTACCAATTGACGGTCAAGGACATGTTGGTGTATTTCCACTAGATGAGGATGGCAGGTTTTCTTTTTAGTATGAGAAAGCGCAAGAATGGGAGTGTAGTCAACACTGAGTCCTGGACAGCAGGTCTTACTGTCCTGGATCTCGCATCTTTAGCCTGCATCCATTGTTTGTCACATCCACCTGTGTTGGACATCTGTCTATAGGCCGACATATCTCTGTGAACCATGATAGTGTTAACCAGTTGTGATCGCTTTATTTGCTGGTAATATTTTAAAGAAGTCTGTAGTCTCTATCATGTCTCTGGACATGAAGATATAGTCCAACACTGATGATTGTGTTCCTCATTTCCAGGTCAGGTGGCATCTGTTATCTTCATAATATCCATTCAAGACATGATGATCTCAGCTTTCCATTAACTCAAGCAACAATAATCCACGCTGTATATGTGAGTTTCTGGACCCCGAGGGTTCTTCTATTATTTTTCTGTTTGCCGTCATGCAGGTCAAGTTTAGGCCTATGCATAAAATGAAAGAGGGATCATCCAAGCTGTATGCCTCATCAATCGCTTCTGTGATTGTCTCAATCATCTCCTTTGTGCCTAGGCTTGTGGGGTTCCAATAGATGTTAATCAAGGTTAATGGCTTTTTCGTATTCCGCTTTTGTTACGCTTCTTACTTTCATTTACCAGAATGGTTTGCTGGATATATGTTCCTTTATTTTTGTGGCTGGCTATTTCGTAATCAGATTCACTGTTCATTAAAGTTAGGAGCCCAGCCCTTGGGTCGGCCAGCCTCTCCCATGAGTGCAGGATTCATGAGGGTTTCAAAGCCATCTACGCAGGGCTCTATTCTTAGCCAGGTTTCCTGGAGGCAAATACAGTCCAGTTCGGCCCATGGCAGCTCACCTTCCACCAGTAAATGTAGGAAACCCTCGTATTCCAAGAGGCGAGGGATAGACCATTTCTTTTTAACGTCTTCGGGCTCAGCTACTGGTCCGCTTTGGGCACCAATGCAAATGGAAGCCAAGACCAAGAGTCTTTCTTTAAAGACTCAAGGCACTTGCGTGTAAATTCAACCTTCCTCGCCTGTCCCTTTTCCCTTTCGTAATTTATTGTTAACTTTAGGTTTGGCCTCCAGTTGTTTTGAATTGGTTCTTCTGTCACTTGCCAGTCCCCAGTTCTTTCTAAGGGAAGTGTCACTCCCTTTCCTCTGTGTATTTGGGGAGCAGTCCCTGCACGCTCCACATTTTTCAATTTTCCGATGGAGCTCTTTCAATCTTTGTAACCCTGCTTTCAGGCCCCTCCTCCCAGACCCTCTCAGGCCCTCTTTGTAAGGTCCGTCAAGTGGCGATCCAGCAATTCAAATAAAAGTCTGCATTGGTTAAGCAGGGATTAATCAGGGAATTCTAAAAATGAGGATAAGGTTCCGATTACACAGGGATTAACTGAATCGTTATACAGAGCTAAAAGAACTACTGATTACATTAATAGATATGTTGGGTAGGACACTGGAGTCAAGATCTGAGATCTGTAACTTACTTGACAGAATTGAACAGAATGTATCCACTTACATGAATATGATGTCCATGCAGTCTGTTTATTTAGATTCATGGACACCACTGAGAGAGAAATGGTCTGAAGACATTGGTGTACAAATATCAGAGGAGGATTGGGATGATTTGCTCAAAGTTGCCTCAAGAGCAAAGATGGATACAGAGATGAGATTGATAAGACAGAAGGTGATGGGTGGCACCTGTATTGCACCCTGGTCAGAAGGTATACATTTAAGTTACTTGAAGATGACTTGTGATGGGTGTGTGGAATAGAGAGAGGCACCTTCATGCATCAATTTTGGAGCTGTTCAAGAGTATGCACTTTCAGGAAGGAGATACTAGAAAGAATAGATATGACTTTTGGTATTAGATTTCCAAGAACAACTGGACATGTGATTCTATTATTGCGTGAAGGAAGACGGGCAATTGCGTGAGAGTTTGATGACTGGATTGACCAGGCTTCGATGATTGGTGTAAACTTGGTTCAAAATTTTGGAAAACAAGGAAAAACCTACTGTGTTTGATTGGCTAGTAGAAATGTTAAAATGATCTAAATATGAAAAAGTAATGATGTATAAGGAACAGGAAGATTTATATCTTTTGCCATGGAGTCCGTTCAATAACATGAGTTTTTTTTGGTGTGTTTGTTTATTTGTTGAAGTTGTGTGTGCAGTGTTCTCCATTCATTGTGTAATTATGGATTAGTACATGTTACTGGTCCTGTTGTCATATTTAGTACTCTTGAATCGTTACATAAGTTTGAACTATGCTTAAATTGTTATTTATTCAATGTCTTAAAAAAACGAGTTGTTGTATGGTATTACTGTTAAGGCATAGTGGATGTAACGAAAATGACAAATACAATATTTTTTTAAAAAAATGAAATGGATCTCGCAACAGAAAATGTGCCCCATCCCTAAAGCTTAATAGGCCAATGAGAAACAATTTAAACCCAAATGCCCCAAATGATGTAGGAACGCTATAAAAACCCCAAGAATCGAAAGTGAATGCTGTATTAGAATTCATAACATCACCCTCCTGCAGGATGTTAAAGGGAGGCCAGCAAAATGCTGAAGTCCACTAGCTGCCCCCTCTGCCTGAAGGTAAAGGGGGGGTTGGGGGGGTTGTCAATATGCTCACATTCCAAAAGAGCTGCCTTCTGCAAAGAAGTAAAGGGTGCCAGAAAGCACACGCACATCCCAATGTATCGCACATTTGGACTTGAGGCACTCATTTGCTGGAAAGTAAGGACAGGTAGGACAACCAAATTCCCTAACAGCACCCCTCGGAAGGGTGTCAAAGGGAAAGGTGCAGCATTTAAGGGCAATGGCAGCACACACTGTACCTAAAGGGATTAACAGCGCTCTCTGCAGGAAGACAAAGCATGGATGGCCCTCCTAACCCCGGCAGGAAGATGAGGGCAAGCTAGAAGCATGCCAGCAAACGCTACTATGAGGGGCAAGGAACACACAGGATCCTTCTAAGGAATGGGAAAAGGATCTTTAAGGGAAACGCCAGCAGTGGAACCAGCGCCATGGTTTGTCACCTCTAACAATAAGCATTTCGGCAAAAACGTGGAAGTGATAGAAATGGAACTTAGGAGGGGATGTAATAGACCAATATTGCACGGTGGGAACATTCATGCCTAGGGTAATCCTGGCATTTATTCTTGTGGGCACTTTCAGCATGAAAGCGTGTGCTGTGCGGCAATATTAGGCACATTTGTATGACGGTGTGTTTTGCTGGGCAACGATGGCATGTATGCAGAGACATGCCACCTGATTTTCTATGCGCGTGTGCATTTTAAGGACTTAATTTGCATAGCAGTGCAGGCCTCCGTTTCTGAAATGGTCCTCCTGATTTTTCTTTGGGTGTGGGCAGAATGAAAATGTCTTCCAGGATGTTCCACCGTTCGTGTGCTGTTAATAACCTTGCACCTATTCGTTTTCTCCCACTGAACCGATCGTTTCTTTTTTACCCAATTTTTCTGTGATTGGGCCTTGATATGCACCATTGCACTACTGTGTGCTTTTGTGCACGGGACAATTTGGGGGGGGGGGGGGTATTTATACAGATACAATGTGAGGATGTGCCAACCCAGTCAGTCTGATCATTTAGTTGTGGATCTGTGGGGGCTGCCCGAGGACAGAATTGGCTCGGATTGTTGAGGATAGCAGGCAATGGGGTGATGTTTTTGTTGTTACAAGGAACCGATGGAATTTTGGCTGACCTTTTACCATTTCTCTATCAAAACAGTGGCTGCGGTGGCTACGAATAAGTGCAGCATTACACATCCACCATCTTACCATCTGCGGTGTCCCACTGTGTTGTGATTCGCTGGCAGTACCACTTTTTTGGGCTGACTGTGGGTCACTTTTGTTTTGCTGCCCAGGCTTGGTTGATGTGCCAATCCGACTCTGGACTAATCAAAGAATGCAGAGGCAATTTAATAATTAAAATAAAGTGGGTTTATAGAACACACTTAATTTTCATAAATCGCCATGTGTGGTTTTGGCTTCCTCTAATGTGCTATATTTGCAAAGGGGCCAGCTGAGAATATTGTTGGTCTATATAGGTCAGGCAGACTGGACGCTCCATGCCTAGAAATTTGTATTTATATTGAATTTGATCATTTTATGTTTCTGAGAGCGATCATTTTGTGCAAAAATACTCCACATTTTGATGTTACTGTGGCCTAGATTTTCCCGTATCCAGGTAAAAATGTGATATAATATCAATTATTTTATGTATAGTGCTTCATGTCATGTCGGAATCCTGACTCTTCCTGCTTCTAAGCGCTGTAAAAACAGGTGTTATTACTATGAAACGTAATAATGGTTAATTTCAATTTACCAACCTCAGAACGATGAAGGGCTGATTCAGCCCTGCTGAAATATGAACTTGGAAAGTGCAGGCTGGCAGAAGCCAGAGTTGAGCTTTTAACTTGCAGAGCCATCTAATTGAGACACTGGATGTTTAATCAATTGTGCAATTAAAAAGAAACATGTATTCGAATATCTACCGACCAGTCTCTCCTGTCTCTTCCAGTCCTTTAAAAACAAAAATATATCTATTATAGTTAGTTTTACTAGTGGGCCAAAACATATTCTTCCTGCTGCTACACACTGTAATAGGTGTTATATTAATTATCTCGGGAGGATAGCTTAGAGGCACCGTGCTCGTCTTGGACAATGCAGAGCAACACAGGTTCGATCCCCGGTCCACCCTTAGAAACCTCTGGGTATTAAGTGCATTATAAATAACCAATTACAATTAGAAAAAATCCCCAGAGCCAATGAATTACTAAATGCTGTGGTGTGCATATTAGAGGAGAAAAAGCTAGTAAGACAACTCAATGGGTTATGTAATCACTGCTCCATTATATGTGTACTCTGCAGGTCACAGTCTGGAATCCTAGTATGATCTACTCATCCTTTCATCCTTCTGGGGTGAACAAACGAGTATTAATCTCGGTTGCCATGTAAAAATACATTTATACAAGTGTTTTATGTAAAGTGGTTTGGGGAAATCGCTTTATAAAAGTAATCAGTTATTCTAAGGGCTTAAGTGTCAGCATTCATAAGTTCAAGCAATCGGCTCAGAATACTGTCATTGTTCTAAATTAGTAATACTTTAAAAAGAGTTTCTTGCTTCCTTGAGATACGTGTGAATCTTATTTTGTACTAGTATCCCTGAAGCTGAATGAGACAGGGTTGTCATTCCCTGATCTGAGGCTGCATGCTACTATGATAAAACTACCATGTATAAAAGGAACTGACTGTGCTGTGATTTTGGTTCATGTGAGGGTGACCTTTATAGTTTGTTAAGGATTTCAATCAGGCGACACACACACCTTGGTCTCTGCCTAGTATGTAGCACCTGACTGAGGTGCTTTTCTCCTTATTTATGTGGATTCAATGTTGGGATGATACACCACTCATATCACACCCCCTTTTCAAATACCCCCGGTCACAATGGACCATGAACCAGGCTGGTTGGTCAAAAGCAATATTTATTTAAAATTCTAAAGAAATCACACCCTTTTCAATATGGGGCAGCAATCACCATTGGGGTGATAGCTACAATGAGAATGTGAGCAATGCACTGGGTTTGACTTTTTAGTGGAGTATATACACAGCACAGCAGAATAGGAGCACTTTTTGATTTAGGAAAGATAGCACAAATTTAGAATTTCCCCCTGCAATGTTCCCTCAACCAACCCACCAATAATCAATTCTGAGTGGATACAAAGAACCAGCAGGTACTCCGGAATAAGAAACTGAAACGGAATCTAAATCTGATCTTCCCTCCCCAAATCAGAGAGAAAACGGATTTTAAACCCCTTGGCCAGGTGGTGAAATGACACTCGGAAATGGATGAATCAATAATGAATATGTGTTAAAAACCTTGAAGCAAATACGATTCCTTGCTAAAGCCACAATGCAAAGATACTAACAATCACAAAGAATGGATTACCAAAAGCATACAGTTCAGAAATGAATGGAAAGTTTAAAACAGATTGCAGTCAAATAACACGTTTAAAATTTACACTTTTGCAATTCCCGCCTAAAATTACCCAAACGTTTTTTAATAAAAACGCCTGATTTGGAGTGTGGTTTGTAGGTTGGGGGGTAGATATAGATCACAGGTACATAATGGAATTAAAAGTAAGTCTCTAGCTGGTAAATTGAAAGAGTTATGCAATATAGAAGCAGGCATGCTTTGAGTAAATTGAAGGGTGAAATTGGAAAGAAAATCGGTTTGTGAAAAGAACAGTTTTACTTTAAACTAGATTTAAGGACTAAGAAAAGAGGAACGCCACCCGTGAATTCTCTGAGTTACGCTGCAGATGTAACCCTTCACGCAATGTACCCCTTTTCTTTAAGGAAAATTACTTTATTTAATCAAAATATCGCTGATGAAATATGATCTATGCCAGACAGAAATGAAGAGAAAGTAGCGCTGATGTTTGGAGATTAATGACAAAATGCACAGAGAATTCTGACAGTTGGACAAGTTATCAGGATAAGGATAGGATGTAGGAGTAGTGTGATGTTGGATTTTGTGAGGCAGACGGGGAGGTGGGAGGAGTTGTGAGCTTAAATGGAGTCAAATAATAATTAGTGGGTACGGTG